>NW_026595981.1:2208239-2208808 GCF_907164565.1 Psammomys obesus
CCCCCCCCCCCCCCCCCCCCCCCCCCGCCAGCCTGCTGCAGCTTCTAGAGCAGTGCTGGGATTACAGGCACACGCCACGACACTTGGCAAAGATGCTGATTCTCAAGCCCATTGGCATCCAGAACACAGGAGGCAGAAGCAGGAAGACATTTCCAAGTTTGGGCTCAGCATGATCTACATAGCAAGACCTGGTCTCCAAACAAAACCAAAAGGATGACAGGAGCCTTAACCATCTCTTCGGGAACAGTCACACCACCAGGTAAGGCGCAGGCCCCTTCCGAAGAACTGAACCAACTACCCATCTTCACAACAGTCCCAGGCAGACAGCACTGCTTGTGAGCCCAGACTGCAGGTGGAAAGGTGAGGCACAGTCTTCTCATTGTGTGCAGTTGAGGTGTGAAGTGGGGTTTTCAGGCAGGCAGTCTGGTCCCTTTCAGACCTGGTGGAGCAGTTTTGGGGACAGCAACCCCAGGTCCGTCTGCCTCCTTTCTTTAACAGCCAGCACTGTACTGCATCCCAAAGGATCGCTTGAGCTTCTCCACCCAGGGAAAGAGGTATCAACTGTCTTG
>NW_026595981.1:2208818-2249629 GCF_907164565.1 Psammomys obesus
GATCGCTTGAGCTTCTCCACCCAGGGAAAGAGGTATCAACTGTCTTGCTACCATCAGTTACCTGTGGTCACCCACACTCTGAAAACACCAATGCGTGTCTGGAATCTTGAAGACAGAGGCTATGCTACATGCCTTTTATTACGGTACACCGCTACCATCATTCAACTTTATTAATAACTGCAAATATCATACTGTGTCTATTCTGTGTACAGGTTTGTATGCATAGAAAAAGACACAGTGTGTTCAGGATGCGGTACTATCCAAGGTTTTGCAGATGACAGTGGTCTTGGACTAGATCCTCCACAGAAGGATCATTTTCAAATAAGAAAACTAAGCATCAAAGAGTTTATGTTTATCTTTCCAAAGACAGTGGTCTTATCTGTTTTAAGACAAGGCCTCATTATCTAGCTCAGGCTAGCCTCAGCCTATGGAGAGCTGGGATTACAAGCATACACTCTAACATCTAGCAAAGCAGTGGTTTTTGAATGCACAAACATTTAAGAAATAATGTAGCGGGTCTGCACATAAGTGTAACCTTAGCACTTGGGAAATGGAGTAAAGGATCAAGTGTTCAAAGCTAGCCTCAGCTACAAAGGGAGTTCAAGGCCAGTCTGGGTTACCTGAGAAAGTGAGAAAGAGACAAGGGTAGGGAGAGGGGAGGCATGGATAAAAGAAGTGTCCCTGCATATCGGCCACACACACATGTGGACAGCACCTAACTGGTACAAGTTTTGATGCATACTGACATCCTTCTCCCATTTGTTTTAAAATGCTGATTTAAACCTCTACACACAGGAAGCTGGAGAGATGGCTCAGTGGTTAAGAGCAATGTCTGCTCTTCCAGAGGTCCTGAGTTCAATTCCCAGCAACCACACGGTGGCTCACAACCATCTATACTGGGATCTGATGCCCTCTTCTGGCATACGGGTCTATATGATATCAGAGCACTCATATACATAAGATAAATAAAGTCTTAAAGAAAAATTTAAACCTCTACACACACAAGCCACGGAGGGGTTGAGATGCAGAGTGTGGAAGCCACGCTATTAACGGCAGGGTAAGGCTGTGTCCTAGCCCTGGCTCCGTCCCAGACTGCACTCCTGTCTGCCACTGTCTCCCACTTGGAAGTCACCACTGGGTTTCCCACTAACCTCCCAAGGAGATCCTGAAACAAGTTCAGCGCAGGGCTCTGCAAAGTAGCTTTACACTCCAATAGTCATTCCTTGAGTAATACATGTCAAGACCTCTGGGACACTGAATGACATTGCATCTCATACCAAGTATATAAATGTGTACCTGACTTATGAGGACCATCCTACCAACCCATATTCATCTCTGAGTCTCTGGGGTTTTTATTTGTTTGCTTCGTTTGTCTTTTTAGTGTTTTGAGACAAAGGTTTCAGACTGGCCTGAAGCTCACTACATAGCCCTGACTGACTTCAAATTCATGATGATCCTCCTACTTTTGTTTATTTGTTTTGTTTTCTGAAACAGGGTTCCTCTGTGTAGTTCTGGCTGTCGTGGAACTCACTCTGTGGACCAGGCTGGCCTCAAACTCAGAGAGCCACCTGCCTCTGTCTCCCAGTGCTGGGATTAAGATGTGCACCACTACGGCAGCTCAGGTTTTTTTAAAACAGTTTTTTTTATGCCATCTGACTGCACAACACTCAGAGAGAAGAATTTACACCATACAACCACTGTGCATAATACCCAGATGCATCTAATAAGCACTTTCTTCAAAGGCAAAAGCATCTGTGTGCTGCTTTTATCTCTGGAGAATGTCTTAATAGTCATCACCCGATCTGATTCACACAACACCACCTTCATCTTTATTGAGAGCTCAGGCTGATCTAACGCTTCTGAGCCACAGCACTTTTAAAAACAGACATCTTCCATCTCACTTTCACGATGCTGTTAATGGTCTCCTTTCCTGGGGAAGAGGAAGGACTTGGACCAAAGGTTCCGAAAACATCTCAGCTTACTTGACTGGTAGACGCTAGTTTGGGTAAAAACACTGTATCAGTCTGTAACAGAGCATCACAGTCATCACAGCTGATGAGAGGCTCCTGCTCCCACACCGTGAGTCTTTGCCCGCCTCTCAGACTAAGGTCATGGAGGGGTGGCAGTGAGTGACCGGCCCCCCAGCACTGCTTTCTGTCTTCTATGGGTCCCCTTCCTTTAAAACCTGAGAGCAGTTTTAGAGCAGGACACTGGTTGGCAGGGAGCCATCTCCACCCCGACCCCGACCCCAGCGCCCAGGCACTCACCAGCAACAAGGCTTCCAGCTGGTTAATGTAGATCTCTTCACTGGCCAGAAAGCCCGAGAGAACCAGTTTCCTCATCTCCAGGCCCTTCCCTGCCTCCACCTGCAAGAAAGCAAGCCAAAAGCAGGCAGCTCGTGAGAAAAGGACCACAGCTCAACACGTCTTTTTTTGTTTTGCATTTTTCTCACTTTTAACCAACATGTTCAAGGGTGATAAAAAGCCATTATTATTATTAATATTACTGTTGTTGTTTGTTTTCACACAGAATCTCATTATGTAGCCCAAGCTGGTCTGGAAAGCCACAGCAATACTCCTGCCTCAACATCTCCTGTGCTGAGATTGTAGTCATGAGCCTCCATGCTCATGGAGCATGACATTATACTGACATTATACTGCAGAAACTTTGGAAAATACTAAGACGTAAAAGAAACAGCAATCACCCATATTCCTGCTACCATCTTGTGTTGTGTCTCTCCCGTCCTTTCTCAGCACTTCTGCACTTAACCATTTTCGACCTAGTAAACTTATACTGTTAACCAGGGTCACCAAGGACCTGCTTCACACGTGGTCTGAAGAGGGAAGAGGGGATAAAGACATTCTCTCATGACTGAGGTTGAGCTTGGTTATGTGGGATGAACAGCAGAGGACAGACAGGTCGCCCCCTCTTCCCCCCAGAGGAAGTGATATATAAACTGAGACAAGGTTAGAAAGAATGGGACGGAAACTGGCATGGGCGCTCCGGCCTTGTGGCCACTTGTGCGGAGATCTTCCTGTCCTAGGGGCTCAGCAGCAGAACAGGTGTCAGCTGTGAGCCACCCACGCTTACCTCAGGAGGTTAGGCGCAGACCCGGGCTAGATCTCCCTCCCTCCTCAATGACTGTGCCCCTGTGGTGGAGACCATGCCCTGTTTAATCTGGATGTCTCCAACTATACAGTGGCCGGTACAGAAAAAATATTAAAAATTCACCTTCGGTGAAAATCACGCAATTTTCACCATGTGGGATCCTCAAGCTTTATTCCTGGCTGCTCTTCGGTCCTTCTATCTCCCTTCTGCCATGCTTGGAAGCTTTCTTGACTATCTCCAGAATTGATTCCTCCCACCCAAGTTCTCCTAACTGACCTCTGAATCCTCCCTCTCTCCAGCCCACTGCAGTAAAAATCAATCTTCCAAGAATACCTTCTGGTCAAGGGCTTCATATAAATACTGCAGAATTCAATTAGGAGAGACAGGTTCACCTATCTGTTTATTCAACACGTATTTACTAAATGCACAGCAGGCCCAATAGCTACAACAGGGAGCAAACAGGAAGCTCTGTCCCTGCTGCCACCTGGTTTATAATCTAGTAGGAGAGGAAAACAGTGATAAATAAAAGACAATAAATTTCAACTTGGGCTGCAGCCCCGGGTCTTCCCTACCTCCCAATTTCTCCCAGGGCCAAGGCCTAGCAAATTCTGCCTTCCCGACAAGCTAGCCACACTCAGCCCCCCTGAAGCGGGGCTCTTTTGTAGCGATGTGGCCCTTGACAGCTCTTCTCAACAGCATGGCTGAAGTGCCACTTCTTCCTCCTGCCTCAGCACCTAAGGCCTGCATGGCCTTGCGGTGACCTTCCTGGCTAGTGGGTGATCTCCCTCAAGCCTTTGCTACAAGTGCATTGTACTCTTCTTCCGCAAGACAAGCCTCCACACTGTGTCACATCTGACCTTCACTAGGAAAGCCTTTTAACTCCTCTCCATACTTCCATACTTGATTTTCGGCCCTCAGACACCCACACTGAAGCGAGTTCCATATTTTCCCATTATATGAGAAACAAATGAGACTTAAAAGAGACAGAGCTGGGATCCACCCCAAGACCAACTCCTCCTCCTTTCAAAAACCCTGAAGATGATCTGTTCCCTCTCTTACACCTTTCCAATCTTGTACTTATATACCTGTTGCCTCAAACAGCTCCCTCCTAGGCATCAACTGCGCACTCTTAATGTGAACCCCCAAAGTGTATCAAGCCACCGAAACCTCTCAGGCTACATGGTAAACCCACCCTGGTGTCCCTGAAGGCTTCCTGAAGAAGTACCCATCACACCTTTTCCTAAGTGGTACAAATGTCTGAAGGTTGTTGCCTCCAGACTCTGACACGTTACCTCACATTTCAGGGAAGACATCAGGGACTCCACAGGATGTCCACATTTTGCTCCTCAAACATATGGCCACATTACTTTAGTGACTAAAATGTTGTGGCTGGGATTAAACTTGAGGAAATTCCTGGGTTACATAGGTGAGGGCCCTAAGCAGTCACAGGGGTCCTTGTAAGAGGGAAGCAGGAGATCAGTGGGGTGACAATGAGGTTGGGGGTAAAGCCTAAATTGCTGGATTTTAGGCTGGAGAATGGTAATGCGGGGAAAAGGTGAAATGGATTTATTCCTTGAGAGCTTCCAGAAGCTGCACAAGAAAGTTGTGGCCATTTGTTTTGGCAGCGTCAGGAGCCCAGTACAGACCCACATTAAGGAAGGGCAGAGTTATTTACTGATGGCTTCGTAAGTACCAGGAACTGCCCTCAGTGCTCTCCACCACTGCCTCACAACCTGCCGGGTGTGCGCATTAGGGCCTGAGGCGCAGAGGGTGTAAATGGCCAGCTGCCTGCAAACAGCCCAGCCTCTAACACACCCTGGCATACAGACCACAGTTAGCAGCTGAGCTCCAGCCCTCAAGATCAGACCCACAGTGGCCCTGCCAGCTGCTTCCCAAACCTAACTGGCCCTTTGCCCTCCAACTTACAGGCCACTGCTCCCTACTGCACCTCGATCCTGATCCCTGACATCCAAGGCAAACACTGTGAGAAGGTGGCCCTCACTGCAGTGCTCCTCAGACTCTAGAGAACTGGTGGTCTGCAGGCCCTACTCCAGAGAAACCTTCCACGGTAGAGCAACGGACTGCCTCTAACAGTCCATTCTAACAAGACCCTCGCCTCAGAATCCTATCCCAAAGACTGGTTTTGAGGAAAGATCTCTGAAGACTCACTCTCAAAAGGCAATAATCAGTCAACTCCACGAATCTGCATTCTGGGCTACATCTGTTCTAAAATTCAAGCTAGCATGGGGTATAGGCAGCTGAGAGTTTAATGATGTGATATTAAGCTCCATAAATTTAACTGGCAGTAAGCCTGTTGCTCAGCTAGCACTGAAGAGACTTCCATCTTTGGGTGGGGTGTCTCTGCTGTGGAACAATATGGAAATGGCTGTACCTGGCTCTGTGTGCCCAGCTGCTGCTCTCGGGCAGTGCACTCAATGAACTTAAAAACAAAACCTGGAAATCCACAACTGTTTCTTCAGTCCGTGTCTCATAAAATACCAGTGCTCAGAATTCATTTGTTGCTTCTCTACTACGTGCTGGACACCGGTAATACAAACAGTTCTCAACATGTTTTCCAGAGATGCCCAGTATGCACCGACCCTCTGGGCAAATGCTCTGCCACGAAGCTAGCCTTTCCCTGACACAGGAGAGCCATCACCTCTTTCTCTCCAATCTGGGTTTACAAGCTGCAACCCTAGTGGGCACCATCATCCCCAGCAATTGACACAATTTGCTCGACTGATAGGCTGAAAGTTTGTCATCTTGAGGGCCCCAAATCAACACACTAGGTCACTACGGCAGTATCTATTGATAAGCCGTGGCCAGCTCTGGCCTGAGCTTCTGCAGAGCTTAGGGGCTAAATAAAGCCTCCTAAGGTTTGGGTCTAAGCCAAGTCAAGAAACAATCTTTCCATGGCCCTTTATCTTCTCCAAGGCAACAGCGAAGCTCCAAGGCAGGCAAGGCTGGCTCCAGCTGTGCTGTAAAGCCACAAGCTACACAGCAAGGGTCTGGGGCTTTAGACGCAGCAGGATTTAGCCCACATTGGGCAACAGCAGTTTGCAAGGAACACTCTGCATTAGAGTAGATGGATGCCATGCGGGGTTGCAGTCACATCAGGGGCTGATGCCCAGAGCTAAGCCCCAGACTCAGGACGGACGAGAGCACAGTGCATGGAGTCTCTCCCCTCTTCATGCTCCACCTTCCCGCTGTCTGAAGCTTTGGGAAGCTTCACATACTCCATACATGTTTAAGGACCTCAGTCGCTCATATCCCACCATTACAGCCTTGCCATGCTGGCATGCTACTTTATATCAAACAGAATCTTCCTATGTGGCCTCAAATCTGTACTCCTCCCGCCTCAGCCTTTCAAGCGCTGGGATTACACACCTTTACCACTAAACACACGCAGTGCTGAGACATTTCTCACTCTGTACACCAGGCTGGCCTTGAACTCACAGAGATCCGCCTGCCTCTATCTCCCAAGTGCTGGGATTAAAGACATGCCCTACCATGCCTTGGCCAGTACTGATTTTCTATTCTAAAAAAATCAGTTTTACCCTAACCCTTATATCAAATCAATTTTTCTCACACACATTAAAAAAAGCATATACCTACTAGGAAACCTATACTGAGATGTCACCTGCAATCACCTCTCAAATCAGCAATTACGCGGCCCGTGGTCGAGGAGACACCAATGAAGCGATGGTAGCACCATCTC
The DNA here is from genome assembly GCF_907164565.1 of Psammomys obesus. Lineage (NCBI taxonomy): Eukaryota > Metazoa > Chordata > Mammalia > Rodentia > Muridae > Psammomys > Psammomys obesus. The sequence goes on from NW_026595981.1 coordinate 2,215,645, forward strand.
TGCAGACAGAGACCAGAGTCAAACAACGCAGGCATGTCAACCCATTCTCTCTAAGCACACGAAGAGTTAATGTGGAATGCAAAAGGGCTTTTTATTCCTGACAAATAGCAGCTTCCACAAGGCTCCACCCGGCAGCCCTACCTACCTTTAAAATAGAACTGTGTGAAAAGATTTTTGAAGTATGCACCGTTTTTTTGCAGATGGGATGTGATGTTGTTATCAGTATCTGCATTATGAGTTCACAGACCGTTAGCTCCTCCGAGGAAGCCGGCTGTGTGAGATGTAGCAAGCTCCAGGTCCAGCTCTGGAGAAAACAGCCAGGCAGTTTTGCATCTGTTCCCTACGAAGATGAAGCATCTTGGAAATGACGGTGAAACCAGGATTGATTTATAGGGCTGGCATTTGGGCAAATGCACAGCTAACACAACTACTGTTTAAGGTAAGTACTGCTGAAGCAAAGTAATAGGCAAAACACAAATTGCCTTGGACTCCTACCAGCTGCCTTGGAGGAGCGAGCCAAGACCATGGCAGCCAGAACGTTGAGAACATCACCTTGGCTTCATGGCCCTGCCACACGTGGAGGCAGATGGTGTACACAGTCCAGCTCTGACCCAATTACAAGTGGCTTCTCTCCTCCTCGGAATCCAGAGGCCCCTGTTGCTGTTTACATGCTTCTGAAACAGGGTCTCATTCACAGCCCATGCTGACTTGGAACTCACTATGTATTTCATGCTGGCCTTGAACTCCTAGTGCTAGTATTACCATTCGCCCCCACGGCTGGCTTCTGGTACTCTCTGATCTGAATGCTCCCCATGGACCGCTTGTTTTCTCACGTCATTTTTCTGTCCCCTCTGAACTTGGGCCTTGCTCACTTGTCTCCTCCACAGTGCCAGGCTGAGTGCTTAGGACAGAACACAACCGGACAGCACTCGAACGGGCCATGCTTTCCACTTCTCTGCAACCCTGCTCTAGCTAAGGCCAAGGCTGACAGAGGAAACAGGTGTTGGAGAGCTATTACAGATGAGCAAGAAGCTTCCAGACTGAAGCTAACTCCAGAAACACTGAAGCAGGGGAGAGGGGAGGGGAGTGGCACAGAGGGGAAGGCTCTATCCAAGCATCATGGGGACCTTGGAGAAAGGATGATTTGGGGCATGCTATGTGTCCACGACCTCTCTGGCAACCATGTGTCAAACCCCTCCCCAGAGAACACTTCTAAGATAAAACAAGGCTAGGAGTCTGGTATGGCTTTTGTATGTCCCAACAAACCTCAGTCATTCCAAAAATTCTCACTGGTCTCGGCCGTACACTCAGTGGTCAGTAGAACACGATGAAGCTATACGCCACAACCCAGAGAAAGGAATGCCCAGAAGGCATGAGAAGGCTGAAAAGGCTTCTGAGAGGTCAATCAGGAACCTCATAGATTGGCCATCCCATGACTGCTGAACTCCCAGCATGCTCCTTGGATTATAACTAGACTGGTGGGAAGGCTGGCCAAAACCCAAGAACTGAGGTCTCTGTGGGCCTGATGAGGGACATGACTTAAGCCTGGTGCTCTAAACCAGCACCAGATTACCAAATAGAGACGAGGTGCCAGGATCGCACTGCAGCTCCCACCCAAGCCTGCAGCCATCGCTCCACCCCAACCCGCACACTTGCCACCTACCTAACCTGTGTCTGCAGTCTATTTTTAATCTCCATTAGCTCCTTCTTGGAGCCACATCATGGTGTGGGTGGGGCAGGCTTTGATCATTGTCTTACGGAACGGAAAGACTCTGGAGTTTCTGAACACCTAGCCCTGGCAATGCAGGGGACACCAAGCCCTCGGGTTAGGCAGCCTGGCTTGCAGTGTGGTAATCCCTGCCACCGTCCTCACAGGCCCTCCCTCAGGCACAGAGGAGAAGCCATAGGCTGTGGCTAGAGTTCTTAAAGGCAGGTATAGGCGAGAGAGTACGGCCAATCCATTTCTCCACACCAGAGCTGGCATTCCCAACAGCCCATCCCTTCCTAATCTGCCTCTCCAGGAGCTCTGCTGCAGGTCTATCAGCCTGGAGCAAGGGGGTTACCCCTGCCTGTGCCCACCTTGGGAAAATGCCTACCTACCTGACAGCTGTGCCCACCCCCTCCAGCTGATTCACTCATTTTCCTTCGAGAAAGCCCAAGTGACCTCAGACTCCTGATCTTCCGAAACGCTCACTTGCATTAGTCAAGACGCACCAAGTCGCCAGTCTCTTCCTTGGAAAAGGGGTAACTCCCTTGGCCACACTTCACAAATGCCCTAATCCTCTGGTTGCCATGGAGACAATAAATTATTGCCCACCAGTTTCAAGCCGGCCAACTCTTCCGGGGGCAACAGGCTCTCAGGCCTCCAGGTGACTCATGTCGCTGCCCAAAAAGGTTCCCCAACACAGCTGACTGAGGGGAGAGCCAACAGTCACTGGCCCTGAACACAACTGGTGCACTCCAGCTCGCCCTCAGGGACAGCTGCTCAGGGCACAGCCCTCGGTCCCTGGGCAGGCACAGCCCATCTCATGCCGAGTTGGGCTCTTCCACTCAGCTATGAGGCTTGTGCACACATCAGCCATTTCTCTCCAAACACGGCTTCAGCATCAGTCAAGAGCCAGCCCTACCCCCTCCCCACAAGCATCCAGGGCGTGTCACATTCCCACCTTCACGGCCACCAAGAAGGGGGACCCTGAGCCGGGGCTGGTCGGGGTTCCCAGTTCACACTCCTCCAGGAGAAACACATCTTCATCCTCCAGAACCTTGTCCAAAAAGCCTATTGCCTCCTCTTCCTCTTCCATGGCAGCCAGAGCCGCAGAGGGCAAACAGGAAGCAGGGTCCACACAGCCGCAGCAGCAACGGCAGCAGCAGCGGCAGCGGCGGCCGCCGCGCGCCCCAGCAGGGAGGCAGGCAGGCAGGCAGGCGGGGGACGGGCAGGAGGGGAAGAGCGCAGGGCAGGCCTACACCAGCATGCTGGCCTCCGCGGAGTCGGTCCTGGCACCTGGCCACCGGCTCGCGGTGAAAGGCTCCATTATGAACCTTTTCCTGCCGCCGCTTTCCAGCCGTCCTGCGCGCCGGGCCCGCCTCCCGCGCGTCCCCACCCCGAGAAAGGGGAAGCGGGGCCTCCGGGCCGCCGCTCGCACGGCGAACGCACGGCAGGGGCGGCAGCCAGCGCCCTCCGCGGTCCGCTCCTTCCCGGCCACTCCGCTCGCCCCAGGACCGGCGCCCGGCCGCTGCCGGCCCCAAAGAGCCCGCCCTTTCTGGACCCGGAGGCCCGATTGCTCCAAAGGCACAGGAAACGCACGCCTTGACTTGCGAGGTGGAGCCGCTCGTTCCCTCTGTGGTCACCGGGCGGGCGAGCGGCTGGCGGAGGCTTCTGGAGCGGAGGAGGAGGGAGGGAGGAGGCCGCAGACAGGCCGGGCGGGCGCGGGGGGGAGGTCTGCTTCCCAGAGACACGCTTTATTTACAACTTCTCTCCGGAGCCCTCGGGCGAGGGGTAGCGGGAGAGCGGCTTCCCCGAGGAGCCACCCTGCATCCACTCGGTCGGCGCCCCCGTGGGGTCGTCACAGGACAGAGCCCCCCGGCACCTCGGCCGCAGGCTCCGGCACCTTTGCGGCGGGGAGGCCCACTCGGCGAGAAACCGCAGTCGCCGCTGCACCACGGTAGAGTGAGCGAGGCTTTGTACTTGGTGCAGGAGGGGACCGGCCTGCCTCGTGCCCAGCCGGAACACGGTGCCAGACAGGGTCTCGAGCGTGTATCACTGGGCACCGCGGGCCACCCGAGAGCGGCGGGCAGTGAGGCTTCCTTGGAGTAGCTTCTGCGCCGCACAAGGGGAGAGAGCCGGCCCTACAAGGCCAGGGCACACAGTCTAGGACGGTGGCATTAACGCCCGCCCCGGCCCGCTCCCAGGTGGCTGCCCTCTCACTCTTCCCCCCCAGCGTCTTCCATGCTCCAGAAACTAAATTCATGCAGAAGACGAGGCTCACATTCGGGTCCTCTGACCCTGACTCAAGGCACGCACCCATACTGCCGTGGGGGAGGAGTCTGGGGCCAGCTGCAGGAACTCTTCTCGCAACTCCACATCGAAGACAACTGTGGCACATCTTTAGCACTCGTTCAAAGTTCAGGTAAGGTAAGCACAGAGCCACAGAGGGCCTAACAGGGCTGAAGAAACTACAGCCGCGCCAGTTAATCAATGTCCCCCAAAAGCAACCCAGGCTCAAGTCTGCAACATCCGTATGCTTTATGGTGTTAGTTTTGTTTTGAGACAGGATCTCTGCGTGTAGTCAAGCTAGACTTGTTTGCTCTTTTTGTTGTTTTTAGACTTACTTTTTTTTTTTTTTTTTTTAAGATTTATTGATTATGTATCCAGTGTTCTGCCTTCATGTGTGCCTGCAGGCCAGAAGAAGCCACCAGATCTCATTATTGATGGTTGTGAGCCACCGTGTGGTTGCTGGGAATTGAACTCGGGACCTCTGGAAGAGCAGCCAATGCTCTTAACCTCTGAGCCATCTCTCCAGCCCCATTTTTAGATTTATCTTATTGTACATGTATAATATGTGTGGTTGTTTTGCATTCCCCGTGTGTGTGTGTGTGTGTGTGTGTGTGTGTGTGTGTGTGTGTTATGATGCTGGCAGTGGTCAGAAGGCATCAGAACCAGTTCAGGTTCCCCTCAAACAGTAGTTACAGATGGCTGTGAAACGTCATGTAGGTGCTAGAACTGAACCCAGGTCCTTTGCATGAGCAGCAAGTGCTTTTTATTGGGGGGGGGGGGAGGGGCGGTTCTTCAAGACAGATTTCTCGTGTAGCCCCGATTGTCCTAGAACTCACTCTATAGACCAAGCTGGCCTCAACAGTCAGAGATCCACCTGCTTCTGCCTCCAGAGCGATGATATCAAAGGTGTGCGTCACCACCCCCCAGCTGCAGCCAGTACTCTAACTGCTGGGCCATCTCTCCAACTCCCTGCACGTGTTTTTGAGAGAGGGTCTCTCTGTGTGGCCCTGGCCATCCTGGAACCAGCTATGTAGATGAGGCTGGCCTGGAACGCGGAGATCTGTCTGCTTTTGCCTCTTCCTGTGTCACCATGCCCAGTGGAAAATATGAATGCTTAAATTGCTTACACAAAACCTCCTGGCTTTAAAAATGAAAGTAAGTAATTCGCCTTTTTAAAAAGCACAACACACTCTGAGCCACATCCTTACTCAGAGCTGGGCTTAAAATGTCCACACACTGCCTTTGCTCAGAGCCAGGCTCAAGGGTGGCAACACGCTGCCTTTATTCTTGCAACTGGCTGTTAGCTGTGGCTGTGTGGGAGGGGTTTCCTCTCAGTGCGCCCTCTCTGCCCCACCTCCTTAGAAGAGCTGGCGGCTTGGAATAAAAGTCAGCCTCATGCATCAACCTGCCACTTTGTCTGTGCAACAGGTGCCCCCAGCCAGGAGGTGCAGGGTGGGAGTATGTCCATCAGAGCCTGGTGGGCCAGCCTTCCACGACCAGCCTTCCATACACACCGCATTCGCTTGCCAGTGCCAACCACATGGCCACAGGACAGACTCAAACTGTTGAGGCCGTTTCCGAAGAAAGGCAAACTGTCCCCACGGGGGCCCACACAGGGCCAATTCCTCTCTACGTCACTGGGCACCTTAGCTGAGAAGAAGAACATAAAAAGCTGTGGGGGCGGGGTGGGAGGAGGAGATGAAAGGAGAGAGTGTAGTTTCTTATCCTACTCCTTAATTTTTTTTTTTTTTTTTTTTTTCTGGAACTCCGAAGTCTGGGAGAGGCTCCTGCCATTCTGTCAATAACAGAAAGCTGCCCTTACAGGTGCAGGCTCCATCCTGTCACCAAAACTGAAACAGACTGAAAGGGGTGCAACAGGCTCTCTAGGCCTGGGCTGGTCAGGGATCTGTCCCACCAGGGACCTGCAAAGATACCTCCTGCCCATCACCCACTACATTCTCTCTCAGTCCAGTTTTACTTGGCTGGGTTATAAATACCAAGACTCATCTGAAGGGCCCTCTCAAGCCACAATTCCTCATTTGGTTCGGGCGGGTAAGGCTGTTCCCATGGTTTGGGAACAGCCAGGCTTGGCATTCCCTAGGGCATAAGTGTGCCAGCTCAGGGCCCTATGCTACAGGTTCTTCCATCTTCTACCCTGACAGCTCTATGTGCACGGCATGGGGAACCCAAACGGGTCAAACCAGCAGTCAGCAGAGGACTGTAGCTCCAAGGGTCTTTCTGTGTCCTTACTCCTAACCCAAGAACACCTGAGGTACCTTGAGCCATCTAATTTTAGAATGCCTTCACCCTGCTCTCCACACTCCTACTCACAGTAGACTCGGCACCCACTTCTTCCCTGAACCGCTGAACCTCAGAAGCAGCTCCCCACACATCAAGGGCCTACACCGCCCCACCCACTCCAACTGGCTGGAAACTCCAGTGACTAACGAGAATGCCCCCTTTAGTGGACACAGAGGCTCTACTCAGAGGCTGGCTGTCCCTGTGGAGGGGAAGTGACTCACAAATCCCCAGAGTGTTCCCTCCCTTTCCCTCTGAAATGTTTAAGGCCTGGACCTAGGTTTCCTCCCTACTCTGCCTGCTCAGCCTGGTTCCAAAGCCTCCTCTCCAGAGAAATAGCCAATATGGCCACAGCTCTCTGATCTTTCTCCGAAACCTCAGGTGTCTGGGTCCACATAGTGGATCTGGCTGATCTTTCCTCCGGCTTCCTGAACACGTGGAGTCATGGCCCGGGCCCTATCCCACAGTCCTATGCTCCCAGCCTTCGGAAAACTAATCCCATCTTAGTGCTCTGCCACTAGCAACCCATTGCCACCTCCAGGCCCGAGACTTGCAGACAGCTGGATCTCGTCACACAGAAATCAAAGCAGCAACCCCTTCAGCTCTTCAAATCCAGACCAGTCAGTCTCTCCTCTTCCCCACACCAGCTTCCCCTTCCAAGCCTACCAGTGGGCTGTCACCTGCGGCTTTGTGCCCATGGTCCCACACACCCCTTTTACTAAACTCTTCGGTTCTTCCATCTTTCCCTTTTCCAAACCACAACCCAACCAGGCCTTGCGACCTCTCAGACCTCACACCTATCCAGCCCTAAAAGCACTGCCCTGGAACTCCCCATCTTGCCCGTCCGGCCACCTGCTCACTGGCACATGTGCTTTCATACGAGGCCTGGCATGTGCAACCGAGCGGTGCCACTGTGCACACTAAGTTCACTGAGGTGAGGCTTGTGTGACAAGCAGGACGGAGTGGACAAAGATGTCCACGCCAAGACGGCACTTCCCTGGACAGTGTCTGTAAGAGGGCGAGTGGGTGGAGACAGGCGGGGGTTAATGACTGCAGGCTTTGAGCTGTGAACCTGGGGGGCTTCTGAGTAGTTCCTGGAAACAGGGAGGTCTTTCCCGGCAAAGGGGGAATGCCAAAAGAAAGGGTTTCTTCCTTTGGTTTTCTGGTTGTTTGTTTTGTTTTGGTGGTGCTAGAGCTGGAACCCAGGGCCTTGCATAAGCTATGCCAAATCCCAGCCATGGGATGGTTTCTTAAGGAAGTTCAGGAAGCCGTGAAGGGACAGAAGAGAAAAGAGGCAGAATTTAAGCAGGAAGAGAACAGCTGAAACAGGAACATGGAGGACAAGAAGCATGACTTAGAGTGCAGGTACCGACTAAGATTTGTGACACCTGCCAGGGTCCACAGCTGAAAGCCTGCGGTGGGGTGTCTCTCTCTCTCTCACTCGCACGCACACACACACGGAGGCGGCAGCCTTTCCTCACCCTTAAGTCTTTATCCTCTCCCTCAATCAGCAAGCACTTATTAATTGCCTACTGTACACGAGGACTGTGCTCACAATCCATGTAGTCACAAACAGGGGCCCTTTGTGTTGCCGATCAGTGGTCTCGGGAGCAGAACGCACATGTGACTGACTCCCAAGGCTGTGCCAACGGAGAGGCAGGCCTGGGAGGGGCCATCTCAGGGTTATGCTGCTGAGGTATAACTCCAGAAAGGGTAACATGGAAATAGCTATTGTGATTTTAAATGTTCACACCCTCTGACTAAGCAGGTCCACTCTAGGGAATCGTCTGACAAAAGCACGTCTAGAAGGGCACAGAGATGAAAGTGTTCACTGACGTGAGCGAGCAGCAGAGACTGCTAAGAGTCCAAATGTCTCTCGGAGTGAACTGGAATCTGGTCTGCCAGCAGGTAAGGGCAAGACGATATTGAGTTCCACGCCTGTCTGAGCTATACAGCGGTCACACACACGGACGACAGGCACACTGGCACGCACGCACACTCAGTCTCAGGAACAACATGAAAAGGGTGGCTTCATCAGGACGGAGCTGTCACTCCATGGCAGAGTGTCTGGCCAGCATGAGCAAGGCCCTGGGTTCAATCCACAGCCCCCCTAACCCCCAAAAAAGGAGAGGGAAAACAGAGCTGGTTAAATGGATTCCGCTGCATCCATAGAACGAAACCCACACAGCCACACAAGGAATGCAGTAGATCATAATTCCAGATATGCAAGGTATCTCGGAGTCTTTACCAAGTAAAATAACACGGTAATAGTATGATCTCATTTTAATACATAATCTACATATGGAAAAAAAAAACAAGGAGAAATAAACCCTTACTTTTCTGTAGGACGTGAGCTTTCATGCTCTAGATGATGTATTTCTAATAAGTGAAAATTCGGAGTATGTAATCAGAGAATATAAAGCTATAAAAAGAAGCGTGGAGGCTGGGGTGTAGCTCAGTCAGAGCAAGTGCTTCACATTCTCAAGGTTGTTTAACTGCACCCCCGCCCACATGGTGCTATGGTGGGAGTGTAGAGTGAATTGGGAGGGCACAAGCAGGTGTGTCTGATGTAGCAAATGAGAAGTCATGGGAGGCTCCCTGGAGGAGGTGACATTAAAACTCAGGTGTAGCTGAGCATGGTGAAACATGCCCGAAACTCCAGCATGTGGAAGGCTAAGATAGGAGGGTTACAAGTTCATAAGCAAACTGAGTTACACGGGGAACGTCTGTCTCAAAAGACCGAGGGCTAGGCGTGTGGCTCAGCAGCAGAATGCTTCCTTCACATGTAAGTCCTTACCTTCCAGCCACAGAACACAGTGAAGTAAAATAAAAACGAATGGGCTAGCCACGCTGGTAGAAACCGGGGGACAGACAGGGATGTCTCGTGAAGTTAATATTCCAGTTGGAGATTGGTGGGGAAAAATCAGTCAGTCAAGTCTGGCACAGTGGGAGACTTTGGATTTCACCATCATAGCCAAAGAGAAGGGGAAGGGTTTCAAGCAAGTCACATGACCATTTTGGGGGGTGTAGTCCTCCTCATCTGATATAACATCACTCACCCTAAAACGCTTACTCCGTGCTCAGTGCCAGCCACTAAGTCAGACAAACAAGGGTCACTGGCCCATTGGCTCCTCCCTGGTGAAGCAACCCATCGCACTGGAAACAACGGCTCCTGAAAGGGCTAGGCACACTCCAGGCCTTTGCCAGACGCAGTTCCTTTGGCCCAAAGATGTCCATCCAGCCCTCCTGGCAGAAGCTCAAGCCTTAGCACCAGGCTCCGAAGAGCTTGGCAGGTCCCAGAGCAGTGCCAAGGCAGGTGGAATCGCTGGGGCCACAGATAGACCCAGACTCTCACCTCCCAGACCCTTGCTCCTCCTCTGCCTTCCCCTTCCATCAGAGCAGACTCAAAAGATCACGTGAGTCTGGCATGGTGGCTCGTGCCTGCCAACTGCTAGAGACAAACAGGAGAACTGCCTAGCTAGCCTGGCCTACAGGGTAACACTGTCTCAAACAAAACAAAACCAAAAATCACACAGAGTTCAACAGCATAAAGCTCTTGGGTTTAAGGCAACACTGTTTATATGGTAAAACAAATTAACAAAATCAAGGGCTGGAGAGATGCCTCAATAGGTAAGAGTGCTTACTGCTCTTCTGGACAACCTGGGTTCAATTCCCAGAACTCTCTTGGTGGCTCACACCTGTCTGTAAACCCACTTCCAGGGGATCCAACACCCTCTTTTGGCCTCCACAGGCTTCTGCACACATGTGGTACAGGTAACTTCATGAAATTGAGCACACGCACACACACACACACACACACACACACACACACACACACGGAGGGAGGAAAGGAGGGACGTACAGAGGGAGAGAGAGGTTCTCCATTCTGGATTTGTCTTTGTAACAGTGGGCAAAGCCTTTGAGAGTGCCTTGGTTCCCTCATCCATAAAATGGGGATGGTTACTGCGCCATCTCTAGGGCTGCTGGAAGGCCTGGGGCACCCAGGGCAGCATCTGAATGGAGACGAGCTCTTCCTGGACAGCAGGTGTGGTGTGGGGGAGGAACATGGGGTGGGGGTAGGGCCTGGCCCACCAGAGACTCACCTCCAACCTCTTCCAGGAACCCAAGAACCAACCCACTCTAGACCATTCTGTCTCTCAAGCCTCTAGGGACTTTTCCACAGCCCCCTCGTTTCCAACTCCTCCGTGACTCCTTCCCGAAGAGTCCACCTGAGCTCACGTGACTTCATTTTGGGGATACTGGACAATTCTCAAAGATGTTGCATGGATGGCCTTCATATGGGGTAATTTGGGGCTTGGGGTGTGGCTTGGCGACAAAGCACCTACTTAGCATATACACAGCCCCAGGTCTCCCAAGAACCAGGTAAAAAGGGGGCTCAGGTTAAGACAATGGCTCCTATGGAACTCAGCCAATCAAGTGCAAAAGGCAACCCACAAAAACTACCAAGGAAGGAATCTCTTCTCTGCTCGATCATCAGCCTCTACTGGAATCTTTCCAACAACAGGGAGCTCACTACCTGTCCAAACGCTAGATATCTCTTTTTTATCCTCCCCTAGCCCCCGCCCACCAGACATGGTCATACTATGAAGCCCAGACCAGCCTGGAACTAGCAACCCCTGTCACTGGTCTGCTGGACAGGTAACAGCTGAATTCAAATCTTATCTCAGTGATGACTTTCCTTCTCTCCTCCAAAGTAACACATGATGTGTAGTTTTAGTTCCCTTTGATGGAGTAATATGCTTACTTTATTCAGAGGCCAGGCCTGTGAGTGGTACAGGTCTGTAGTCCCAGCACTCAGGGGCCGGAGCCCACAACAAACTGGGATTTACATCCCGGAGGGATTAAAATCCCAATAACCCTCAGAGCAGTTCCACTTGCCACAACTGTTACTTGGTTCCTGCAGAAGTCCCTCCAAATAGGATTATTTATCCCCCATTTACAGTAGAGGGAATTGATGCTTGCTAGGTTGTCCGAATTTGCAAGGCAAGAGGTAAAATTCAGACAAGCATAGTGGCTCAAGCCTGTAATGCTAGCACGCAAGAGGCCCAGGACGGATTACTGAAAGTTCAAGACCAGATTCGGCTTCATAATGGGACTGCCTCATAATGGGAGACAGAAAGAATGCTAAGGGCTCACGCCTGGGGAGTAGCAGAGGACAGTGGTTATAGGCCACGTACTACATTACAGTATCACCGAACCCTGGGGCCCGTATCTGTGATAGGACAGGAGTAAGGCCCACCCTACAAGGCGGTGCAGAGACCTAAAGTGCCCCTCAAGTATTCTGGTGTGCTGGGTGCTTAGGGCGGGCCAGGGACCCATTTGTAGTCCTCCTCTATTTCTTCCTGCCATACAGACAGCGGGTGAGGACTCTGTGGTCCACCTACCACATTGGCTCATGACTCTATTGGTCAGGAGAATAAGCATATCCTGTTTTGGAAAGGAAGAAAACTGCTCTGGCTTTGGTAGCGCCTCCCAGTGGCTGGGCCCCAGGCACCTGATGATTAGTGTACTTTTGTTGAAAAAATATGGCTTTGGGAATAGCCTTATTTTCAGATAAGAAATACATTCATGAACTGTCCCAGCAGGCTAGCAGAAGAGAGATCGGAGAGGATGTGAAAGGGATGGGATGGCCAGGCCAGTCAGGTGCAGTCCATCAGGGAAGACACTAAGGAAATATTATGGGATGGGATGGGGGAGGGGCATGGCCTGGACAGGATAACGAGAGTTCACTAGTAAATGGCCAGTGTCACAACTAAGGTATTTTTTTTAACCTCCTTCCCAGCCTGGACAAGGCACAAGCCCCGGAGCCCTATTACTGTGTAACAGGAGCGCCCGGCAGCTGAAATAGTGGCATGGCCCTAATACACGGGAGGAGAGTCACTGTCCTCTCTGCAGCAGAGACAGAAGAAAGGTCCAGTAGGGGAGAAACAGAGGCGAGGCTGCTAGCCCCCACCAGGGTACCCTGGCCTAGGAACAAAGTGTTTAGGACACAGAAGAATGCAGGCTCTGAAGCCACAGTCTTTTCACGTGGCCTCTGTTCACACATGACCCTCTCTGCCCCAACCCAAGAGGGAAGGGAGGACAGTGGTTCTGGCCAGCTTTGCCCCTGCTCCTCCTGCCCTTCCTGTTCCAGAACTGCACAATTCAATCCCAAATTACCCACCGGGAACCCACAGGTGCCTGTGCGCTTACCAAGGGAGCTTGGAGGTGCACAAAGGAGAGACAGGGAATGGCGCTCCTATTCTAGAAAGGCAGATGCACAGCCCCAGTGGGGGTGGGGAGGCTGTCAAGAGTTTCACCCAGGAGGGTGTCTGAGAGGGGCCTGGCAACACTGCTCAGGCTTAAGCTTCAAGGTTCAGGCTTAAGACTCCAGGTTGAAATGGAGCCCTGGTCCCGCTGGATTCAACAGTCTCTGGCAAATTATCAACTCCCTGAGGTTCAGTTTCTCCAACTGTAAAATGAAAGCACGGCACGCAGCTTGCAGAAGACGTTGTGGACCTTAAATGAAGAGCCTCTCAAACACTGAGAGCCTCAGCCCTGTCTCTCTAAGTGGCTGACGGGAGGGAGAAAACACATGAGCAGACAGTGGCAATGATGGTCACTTCCCCCACCACCACCACCACTGGTACCTCTGGATCCTCAGGCCAGCTGAGGCAGGCGCCCAAACAGACCTCACACATTACACGGCATTCTGGGCCGTGACCTCTCATGGCAGACTCCTGACAGCTGTGTCAGGTCACATGGGAGGAAATTCTCAGTACCTTCCATTTACCGATGAGTAAATGAACTCAGAGAGTGTGACGTCCTTGGATGATATACCATGAAGGTAGAAGACAGACAAAACCCAGATCTTTTCTCTGCCATGGGGTCCCTTTGACTGCACCTCTCAGAGAGGAGACGGGAATTGTGATCTGTAAGAATGAGGTTTTCTGTTCAGGCTGTGCTTCTGGGACAGGAAGTTGCAGCTGAGTGGGAGTGTCCTCACCCTCTTTCCCAAGGGAAACTGTGCAGCCCCAGTTGAACTGTGCTATCAGCAACTGGTTCCTCTGGCACTGTGCCAGGGTACCCTGCCCAGCCTAGGCTTGGAAAGACCTGCATGGAAGGGCTTAGGGTTTACCCGTTACTTCTGGGGCACAAGCCAAGATGAAAATGTCAAAGCAAGGTATGCTGGGGATGTTTTGGCTAAGGTGACCACACTGGGAGGATAGGCCAGGAAGGCAGTGGCTGCAAAGAGAGTCATTTCCAGTGTTTATTTACCAGACTTGAGTTCTTGCAATGATGCTGGTCCCAGTCCTCTAAAAGCTGATGACAAAAGTCTTATGGGTTTTTCTTTGTTTGTTTTGAGATGGGCTCACTCTGTAGCCCAGTCTGGCCTAGAATCCACAATCCTTCTGCCTTTGCCTTGGGAGTGCTAGGACTGAATGTATTCATAAGGCTCCCTGTGAGCAACCCCTGGCCATTCCTCACAGCCTCCCCTCAGAGGAACTGGAGCGACTCAGACCTGAGGAAATGGTGCTCAGTGGCATTCACGTTCTTATTCAGTGTCCTATAGGCAGAAAGCACATTTTCATCTGTCCAGGGCTTACATGACTTGCAGTCTCCAGGCCACTGACACAAGACACTAAATGTCCATTCTAAGTGTCAACCTGACTGGGCCAGGGGTGTCCAAACATTATCGAAGGTGTCTATGGGACGGTTCACAATGAGATTAGCATTTGAATCTATAGACTGAGCAAAGCAGATGCCTCCCCAAAGTACACTGGCCTTGCCTCATCCCGTTTCGTGTCTACTGAAGACACGAGATCAAAAGGCCAAGAAAAGGGCTCCTTCCAGCCAGGAGTGGTGATGCCATGACCCAGCACCATGAGGCCCAGGCAGAAGACGGTGAGTGTCAGGCCAGACCGGACTATGAAGTAAACTTCAGAGAGAACCTGTCTCAAACAAAGCCAGAGGGGCTCTACCTGCAATGCCTGCTACTGCTGGGACTGGTCTTTTCCAGCCTTTGGACTCAGGCTGAAACACTGGTTTCCTACCTAGAATCTTTTATCTTGGCTCACCTGACTTTCAGGCCTTTGGACTTTAGACTAGAACTGCACATTGGCTCTCCTGAGCCTCCAGCACTCACTTGGACTTCGTGGCTTCTATGCCCACATGAGTCAGTGCCTTCTACTAAATCTATATATGCAAATTCTACACACACACACACCATTTGGGCTACGTTTTTCTAACACATAAACCAAATTTTGATCTTCCTCCCAGGTACAACTTGGCTGCGTGTTTGGGTGTGGAAAGTTCAGCTGGCAGCCTGTGCCAAAAGCTAGATATCTGAACATCTAGAACAATTGTCTGATTTGGTCCAAAAGTCCCCTCTGTTCCCAAGTTCCTAACAGGAAGCCTGGCATAGGAGGAGACTGCCTGGCCAAATGAGCACAGCCAAGTGGCAGGAACACACACACACAGCCCTTTAAAACAACAACAACAGAAACCCAAATCATCCCAAGTACTAGGAAAGGGGGCTTGCACCATCCAGGCGCCCCATTGCAAATAATAATTACTTGCAGAGTCCACTAGGTGGGGCCAGTAACACAACAGAAAGAGCAGAAAGGCAGCTGGCTCCAGGCAGGCAGGGGTTATGGCTGGGGCAGGCAGGAGTACAGCATCCTGCAGCTGGAACTGCCTCAGCCATTCCCAACTGGCATCAACAATCGCCTGCCTAGCAATGGTGTGAAAATCAGCAAGTACCGAGGGCCCCGAGCGCTTCAGCTGGTTGTTCTTTGTAAATACTTAACATTTCAAAATCTCCCACTCAAGTCTTTATTCCCTTCTGACCGTCAGGAGCAATGGGTACAAAGTGAAGCCAAACCCAAAGCTGAGGCCACCCTGCAGGGATATGGCCCTGCTATGCCTAGAACATGGGTAGGGCTTTTCACTATGAAATCCAAATATCTGTGGCTGAATGCTCCTGCAAGGTAGTCATGAGGAAACGAGAGAGGAGACTGCGTAGACCAGGCCCTGCCTGGAGACTCCCCAGGCACCATCCTGCACCTGCTCACGTGGGGTAATGGGCTAAGTCTCTAGGGGGTATCTGAACCCCACTGACCTACAACCACAAGGCAGGGATGTGGAGCCAGAGTTCTCTCTTCCTCTTTGCTCCTGGCTGGCCTGAGTCCAGGTCCCGGAACAGTCGCTCCTCCACTGATCCAAACACTCTGCCTCTACGTGGCCAAAATGGCTGTCTCTAATCCATCACCCTTCCTTAGGGCAACAGCACCCAACAACGCTGGCTGTGGGGAACCTGAAGCTGACCAACACTGACACCCATCCCCTCTACCTGCCCCCCCATCCTTTCCCAAACTTGCACCACCTGGCAGCCGCTGAGCATTGGCTAGGCCTCTGTTGTCATGGCAACAATGTGGCTTCCCCCAAGTGGGATGCTGGTTGCCAAGGCCCTTGTTGCCAAAGGCTATAACAGCTACCCCAGTGTGTGAAGAGGGGGTGAGAGCCTGCAGAGGGTGGGAAGAAGCAGGGGTTCTTCCAAATGGTAGAGTCCAGGCAGCCTCCAGGCAGGTGAGGCTATTAGGCCCTAGAGAAGGGAAAGGCATTACCTATCATCTCTGATGCTCCCCTGGGGGCCTCAGAGAGAGGAAAGAGAACCCCACAAAACACAACTGGACAAGCTGAGCCAAAGGGACCTGTGAAACTGAGATCCCTCCTCCAAAACGAAGGGCTACGACTTTTCCCCCAACTCCAAAAGAAAAGCCCCAAAGAATCTCTGCCTGCCTTGCTCGTGTATTTCAGATGTGTACACTCATGATCTGGGCTCAGTGTTGTTCCCGTCACCAGGAACAGCATTCACTGTAAGAACTACGGTCCTCCACACACTCCTATCTCCCTGCCCTGTCGAAGCACAGTTAACATTTCTTACAAAAGGCTTCGGAGTGGACCAGCCCCAGCCTCCCCTGGCAGCAGGGACGTTAGGCAGCCCAGGCTGATTCCTTTCCTGTGGGACAGAACAGGGCTGCAGGCTCTCAGCACTGGGGGGCACCACAGAGGCTCCATGCTTTACCCCACAGGGAGCAGGAGACCAGTTCTGGCTTTGTGGGGTGATCGCTGTCTGCAGGCCATGCGGATCCAGCCAGGTACAGAGAGAGAAGCCTGGTCCTTCTTCAGGCCCCTCCTTCATCCTCCTGAGAGCCTGAGAGATGGCCGAGGGGGCGGGGGTGTCCAGGCAGAAGGACAAACAGCTGGCGGAGCAGGGAAACGGTGGAGCGTAGCAGAGAGCAGCAGGTCTCGGAGCAGGACCTGGACCACGGAGCACCAGCAGCCCAGGCCCACCCTCCTCCAGCGCCACTGCCAACACCGTCCTGAGCAGACCCTGGCCCACTTTTCACATACACAGTTCTGTCTGCCCTCCCCGGAAGAGAAAATGGGAATACCTACCCCAGATGCCAACCCCTCAGGTGGGGTGGGTGAGATGCTGTCCCCACCAGCCTGGCTTCGGGCGCTGAGCTGGGGCGACATGGTAGGTGACTCGTCGATGTACGGCATGGTCTCTGAGCCCTCGGGGGGCCCCTTCTGCTCCTCATGCCCCTCTGCGTCGTAGTCCTCGGCCCCGTAGCTGAAGTCTGAGACAAGGAACAAGAAAGGCCACTGAGAGTCTTCCACCAGGGCTGCCAGGGACTGGTAGCGCGGTGGGCGCCGGCGTCGGCCCCCAGCTGCCATGGCCCCTGCTGCACCATACACCCTGGGCCAGGGCAGGGGCTGCGCAGCCAGGCCTGGGGGGGGGGGGAGCTCCAGCAGGCACAGGCTCTGCTGAGTCCGTCAGAGGCTGCTGGGAGTCGGGGAGGAGTGGTTCTGTTGTCTCCACCCGCCTAATAGCATGTCAGCTGCGTATGTGGAGCTGTTTCCTTTGCCTAATTCCACGTCTAAAAATTAACAGTGGGAGCAGGAGGCAGGACGATTCCAACTCTTCTCTCTGAGTCACCATTTTGCTTTTTATAGGGAATAAGGAGGTGGGGGCGGGCCAAGCGATGTCACTTCCTCCGTCCCTCCTCCTTGGGTACCATTGTACACTGAGCTCAGTCCCTGGGGGGTGAACAGGGTAGGTTTGGGGTAGGGAGGGCCCAGAAAGTGTGCCCTAGGAGGCCCTCAGTCCTTTGAATGAGGCCCTGCGTACAGGACAGAGCCCAAGGCAGGCAGGCGTGGGAGAGAGGGTTGTGCCCAGGCCTGGCAGGAACTTGGTAAGCAGCAGGCTCCTAAAAAGCCAGCACTTATGTCTGTAATTCCACACAGCTTCCTTCAGAGAAGGCAGGGGAGAAGGTGAGAGGAAGCAGAGCTGTATTAACCCCTCAGCGTTCCCAGCGCCACACCAGGGCCACACACAGATGCTCTTCCTGGGGGCAGTAGGGCAGGCCACCAGGGAACATGGTGGTACCTCCAGGCTCTGCACAAGAGCTATAGAATGTCCTCACTAGGATCCTGGCATCGTTCTTGGCCAGCAATTGGCCAGCAAGTTGGGTGTTGCTGTTTCCAGCATTTCAGTCCACTAATCTGTCTCAGAGTACAGTGGGGTTGCTGCAGGCAAAGAATATCGGACCCTGCTTCAGGGAGGAGAGATCAAGGGTGCAGCCTCTGAAAGACCAGAAGCAGCAGGTGCCGTGTCCCACAGGGGAATGCAGAGAAAGAGCCTTGAAACCACTGGTGGTAGCGCCCTGCACACTGGACCTGATGGAAACACAGGGATTTGCCATACTGTTCCTGAATCACGGCAGGGCCTGAGTTGTGGGATGTGGCCAGTATGTCAGAGCAGCCTGGTCGGGCCTGGCCCATTATCTGCTCATCCATCACTTCCTCCAGGATGTTCTCCCTGGGAAGCCAGTTAGCAGTACCAATAGCACATGGCCTCCCTGGAGCCTCAGGGGCAGAAGCTGGGTGTTTCAGCAGGCACCTGGAAAGCTTGAGTGGCAGTGAACAAGTGGCCCCAGTGAGTCAAGCTCTCTGGGGAGGCCCTGGCTCCTCCTCCTCTGTCATAGCACACCAGCCCACAGGCGGCCAGAAGCCTGAGAATGGTGCCACCAGGTCACTGGGGCGCCAGGCCAGGGCTACAGTCAGTCCAATCTGGCTGTTGGCAGTCAGTAGCTTCCCCTGGGCTCTCTGTACCTGCTTCTGCTGACATCCTCTCCCTGCACTCAGCTGATGCCCATCAAGCTGTCTGGGGACATACGCTGTATTTCCTCAGGACAGGCATGAAGATCCACAGGCCTCTCTACCCCTCCAGGGGCCCTGGGTCTCCCTGGCCATGCTGAAGTTAAGGATTTGGGGAAATAACTTATGGTGGACTCAGGCCTAGCCAACGGCTAGATCAACCTGTATCAGGCATCAGAGAATGAAGATATTACCTGCATGCAGAGTTCACAGAGCGGCCAAAAGGGAAGATGGCCTGGCCCACCTCTCAAGCAATACTGCCATCTCCCACGAGAACAGAAGGTCCCTGCCAGGCTTGCCCTGATGTGCACAGCTCCTGTTCCGTTTAACCACCTGTCCAAGGCAGTTCTCACAAATGAGGGCCCTGAGCCTCAGACATCTGCCTAAGATCATGGAGGGCGTCTAACCTGGGTCAATCTGAGTCTTCAAGGGCTATCCTATCCCTTCTGAATCTCACTCCAAATTCCAGCTCCCTGCCTTTGGCCATCCTCATGGGACAGGTTGGCCAATGAGGGGAGCACAGAGTACAGACATGGGGACTGGCATAGTAGCCTCTGCGAGCAGCATTCCTAGGTAGTTCCTTTCTTGTTCCTGCATTTCATAAAATCTTGGGAGTCCAGGACAGTTCTATTAGGAAGAGGTGGAGAGAAAGGAGAAAGCAACCCTCTAGGGGTGGAAAGCGAACTCGTGGGCACAGACAGTCTTCAGTCCAGGAAGGTCTCCGGTAAGAACATTAAGTGGACGATGTGGCCTGACCACTAGTCTCAAAAGAATGTGAGACAATGAAGTTACTAACAGCCGGCTCCATTTCCCCTCTCGGTAGCAGGAACCCCACTGTGTTTGCAGCGGCACCACGCTCAGCGGCTGGTAGAGCGGCTACATTTCTTAGTAGCGTGCAATTAGGTCCTTACTAATGAGCAAGTATGGTGGCCTGGACCTGTCATCCCAGCACATGGGAGGCCAGGGCAGGAGTTCAGGGCCAGCCTGGAGTACACAGCAAGCCTCTGTCTGGAGGCAGAGGTGACTCTGAAGATGGCTGCTCACAGTACAGCTTTTCCCCCTGGCTGCTTTAGGTCACGGAGGCTGAAGAGATGGCTCAGTCGGCGAAGTGCCTGCCACACAAGCATGAAGACATGAGTCCAGACTGCGTTCACTCCTGTCAAATGCCAGGGCTGATGGCGTATACCCGTGACCCCAGCGCTGGTGGGTGGGGAGTGCAAGGAGACAGGAGAATCCCTAAAGCTCACTGACCAGAAAAGCTAACCAAGTTGACGAGTTTCAGGTTCAGGTGAAAGACCCTGGAGAGACGGCTCAGTGCTTAGGAGTATATGCTGCTCTTCCAGAGGATCCGAGTTCACTTCCCAGTACTCATGTCAGGTAGCTCACAACCAACTCCAAAGACTCTGATCCCCTTCTCTGGCACATACACACACTCCCATGTGCACACGCACAGATTTTTAAAAAATGCAAAGTGGAGAGTGACAAAGCAAAAGCATTTGATCTGGGTCTCTGGCCTCTACACACAAGCATGCATGCACGCACTCGCACACTCACTAACAAGCATACAACATACCACTCATATGTAAGACGTACACTGGCCCCTGCCCTCACCATCCTTCCTTTCGCTGCCCATTTGTATGGCTAGAGCCGCGGCAGCCACGCTAAACAGTGAGACGACTCTGAAGACAGAAGGCAGAAAGGAAGACGGCTGAGTCACTGAAGGGATAATGGAGCCTCCTTTTGACCCTGGAATGTTCTACCCCTAGACTTCTTTTATAAAAGAGAAATATGAAGAATCAGGTAGGAAGAGAGAGAGGGAGGGAGGGAGAGTTCGTATTATCTGAACTACTTCTACCTTCACTCTTCTTGGAATCCTTGGTGAAATCTTTTACAACCCATCCCTTAAAAACTGCTATTCTGTATAGATTCCTAAAACAGGCAACAGAAAGAAACTGTAAAACTGACTTCTTGAGGATAGTCTGCTGGGTGAAAGAAGCTAGACACGAATGCACAGCCTGAATGCTTTTGCTTATATAATGTATTAGAATAGACAAAGCTGACCTATGTTTGGAAATAACATCACAAGACTGGTGGCCTCTGGGAATGGGGTGTGGAGAGGAGCTTCTTAGTGGGCACAAGGGGATTTCCTGGGCCAATGGACCATTCCTGGTCTTGACAAGGATGTGAGGTAGACAGATGCATTCACAAAATTTACCAAATTGTCGTACAGCTAAGCTTCATGCAGTTTGCCAAATACTGAACTCTCGTTAACCAGAAGCATTGGCAACTCTGAAATACATAAAATATAACAGGGAATGGGAAGGGGAGATGGCTAGATTTGAAAGGGAACAGTCGTGGGAAAGTGGTTATTACAGACTGCAGAGAGGAAATGGGCAGTTCTGTGTGCGACGCTCTCAAATTTTCCCCGTCTAATAATTCTCATGATAAAAGGACGGAGGGATGGTGTTCTCTAGACTTTGCCACTCCCTCCTTTGCTTTCTTGCTCAACTTTTTTTCTTCACTCCATGGAGAGGTCTGGGCAGCATTATCTGTGTCCGATTTTTTCGTGGATACACATCTTCCAGCCCCCAACTTTTTCCTGCAGTTAGTTCCGCAGATGCTGAGGGACCTTCAAGTCTTCCCAGACTTCTCTTTCCTACTCTGCATGAATCGTCTCAAATGCCCACCCTTGCCAATTCTCTCCCCACAGCAGCCGAGCTACAACCCAACTGTGCCTTTCCCTGTTCAAAACCCCATAGTTCCCCACTAACAATCCATGATACAACCAACCTACATTATCAACTGAAGACGTGGGAGTCTACATCTGTCTCCACTGAACAGAGCTGTCTCCTGCTCTGCAGCATCAGATCATTTCCAGGCTCGTTCAGTTGTCTACATACAACCGCAAAGAGTCTAGTCCTAAACTCTGGTGCCGTAAATACAACCTCATTTGGAAAAATGATTCCTGAAGACATCGAGATACAAAAAGATTCCTGAAGTCAACAAGCTGAGGATCTCAAAATAAAATCCATCTTGGATGAACTCCATAGGTGCTGAAGTCCTTAGGAACCAGAAGGTAAAAACACAGACAGAGGAAGGGCCGTGGACACGGGCAGGGACCATGTGTAGCCAGCACTGGCTAAGAGAAGCAAATAAGAATTTCACCCCTGAAGGGGTGGGCTTCCCCACAGGCCCTGATCTGGGGCCTATAATTTCCAAAGTGTGAGATAACTTTCTGTGTCTTTAAGCCACCGATTTCTGTGATAATGTATATGGCAAGGAAGACATTCCATAAACACTCATACCCCACTTTACCCCGAGACCACTGCACCTGCTGCTCTAGTGCTTAGAACCCTCTCCTCAGCCTTTGTCCATCAATGGGACCCTTTTCAGCACTCAAGCCAGCTAGCTGCACCCTCTCCTGTGTGTTCCTCATATGCTACCTGGATAGATAAAAGCACTTTTACAAGCCGATGAGGAAAGGACAATTATGTCATATTCTAATGAGCAAGGCAAAGGAGAAGAAAACTTAAAATAGAACAGCAAATGGCCAGAGATATTCTTTTTAAAGGTTAACCTCACTGCAATCAAAGAAAATGCCAACTACTTTTCCTTTCCCCTTGGTGTAATTTTCCTATCAAATTAACAAGAACGTAAAGTAATGGTAGGCTTCCTGTCTAGGATGTGTGAGGCCCTGAGGGTGAAGGCCAGCACCACAAAATAATACTATTAATTAATAAAGCCCCAAGCTGTAAAGGAACACATTCTCAGAGCCCCTGGAAGGTGTACTTAAAGAGCACAGCTTTGCTCAGTTTATCTGGTAAATGATACAAAAAAATTTTAGTAGTCAGCACAGCCTTGAACCCAGCATAACTCAAACTAAGATAATAATATATATGCCCTAAGAAAATAATATATAATTATTTATAAATACTCATAAAAATACAGTTGTATGAGGCTTTGGGAGTTGGCTCGGTGGTCAGGAGTGCTGACTGCTCTTCTACAGGGCCTGGCTTTGATTCCCAGCAGCCATGTGATGACTCACAACCATTCCAGTTTCAGGGATCTGACACCCTCTCTGGCTTCAGGCATGTACATGGTACACAGATGCATATGTATGCAAAACACCCATGCAAAGCCTAGCATGCCTTTAATCCAAGCATTTGGGAGTTCCAAGATAGCCTGGTCTACACAGTGAGTTCTAGGACAGCCAGAGGAAATAGTGAGACCCTGTCTCAAAAACAAAACAACAACATAAAGAAACAACAACAACAACAAAAAAAAAAAAGCAAAAAACACACCCATATAAGTGTAATAAAAATTTGTTTTAGGCAGGCAGTGGTGCATACCTTTAGTCCCAGCACTTGGGAGACAGAGGCAGGCGGATCTCCATGAGTTTGAGACTAGCCTGGTCTACAGAGTGATTCCAGGATAGCCATGGCTACACAGAGAAACCCTGTCTTGAAAAAAAAAAGTTGTTTAAAATATTTTCAAGGCTATTTATGGTTGTAAAAATATATTTAACCATTTAACATTATGTGGGTGACACACTCCATCCCATAAGTGAAAAAGAAGATTATTAACAGAAGCGGAGTAGTAAGTCTGAAAAAAAAACAACAACAGGAAAGTCTGGACACACACAGAAGCTAGAGAGACCACACATAACATGATTATAGAAACTGGACACGATGGCTCACATCTGTAATACTAGCACTCAGGAGGCTGGGGCAGGAGGAGCTTAGAGTTCTAGGTCAGCCTGGGCTACACAGTAAAACCGTGAACCCTACCCATGCCCCTCAAAGAACCAAACAGAAGCAAATTAAGAGGAAAACAAAAAACCATCATTAAGCATTCAGATTCTGGAAACCTGAAAGGAATTAGTTGGTGGCCTCTCTGCTCCCCAGGACATTGCTTGTTTCCTACCCAGTATCCATCTCTCCTTCCTTGACTGCATCACATGAAGCAGAAGTGGACTCTGTCCTCAAAGACATCTACTTTCTCTGACTGTCTTACAAGAAGTGACTGCTAAATCACCATTCTGGCCAGTGAGAATCTGAAAGGCCTTTAATTTGATTTGATTATTTGCCTTGAGCTTGGATGTGATGGCAAGAGCTACAACGGCCATACTGCTGCTAGGAGGAAAAAGTAAAAAATGAACAAAGGTATCTGTGCGAGTTGTGAGCTATGGAGCCAACCTTATTTCTTGCTAAGCAGGAAATAAAATCCCTAGCAGATGAGGTTTTCAGCCATGTATAATGAACACATTTCTAAGCGACACCCTTACATCCCAGTAAAGGAAGACAGTCTAGCATGCAATAAAACTTCCCAGGCACGGGGAAGCAAGAGGGGGGTGAAAAGATCAAACACTCAAGGGATTATTACTTTCTAAGAGCAAGAGACAGAGAAGACAGACTCAAGTCCATCCGTGGCTTTCTCTTTTCAACCTCTCTGCGCCTCGTGCCAGGCAGCGGCTTCTCAGCAGATGCTGGCTGAGTGACTGCGAAGGGAGACAGGGCGAGATCGAGAGCTCCAGGGCCTGCAACTGGATGGTTTGTATGAAGCACTTAGCACACAGTAAGCACCCAATAAATCTTAGATGCCACTGCGAATATTATTAATTGACTCTTGAGCACTGTGTGGGTGCTTGCCAGGTGGGCGGGGGCTGGGAGCAGGCAAGGAGGCGGCTTGGCAATGGCACAAGTAAGAAACAGCAGGGCCCCTCAAGGGGGACTATAAATAGCCACCATAGCTGGAACACGGAGTGAGCAGGGAGGTGAGGGGAATGGCACAACAGAAGGGGGCACAGACTAGATCAGATCCTGAGTCAAGCTGGAGGCTGGGCAGGACTTTTAGGCTCTGCTGAGTCAGCCCATAGCCGAGGGACCCCAGCCTTGGTGCCACAGAACACAGCTACCTCTCAAAAGTTCCTTCTGGCACACACTGTGTCATACGCAGGCATAACCCTGTGTCTCCCAGGGAAGACATCACCTGTGATTGTGGGTACCTTCTTCCCCGGCTGTGATGAAGCCAATATACTTGACAGCAGCCAGATGACAGGCCCTCAAACACAAATTCAACCAACGATGAGAAGTGGCCAGGGAGGGCTGAGTTCAAAGCGAAGTGGCTAGCCCTCATTCCTACCACCTCACGTGCCCAAATGGCAGGAGATCACTGTTGACAATCTTGTCTTGAGGCTGGCTTGAACCAAAGATCAACAGGCATGGCCTAGACAGATACACCGAGGGCCCCAAAAGCAGACACTGATGAAAGGTATGGGGTCCTCTCTTCCTCTTCTGGGGACTCTAAGAACCTACACATACAGAATCGAATTCCAGGTGTGGAATGGTCGTGACATCCCAGCCGGATGACGTCAAGGCTAACTGTAAGTTATAAAAGCAATACAATTTTCTACCCGGGAGCCAATGGGTTTGCGTGGGGGCAGGGAAGAAGCGTGGAGGAAAGTCCAGGCCTAACTGCTGATCCCATGAAAGCAACATCGGAAATCTTTGGAGAGCTGTCCTGCCCCACTGTGTTTCACAGCTGTGCAGCTCTGGGCGTGCTATTTTACTCCCCCCACAAAGGTTCATCTCACAGACACTCTACGAAGCAAAGGCAGCCATGTATGAAAGCACACAGTGGAAGACTCAAGTGAACCCCGGGCTGGAGGCGGGCAGGGTGCTGACTGGGACAGGCACGGGCGAGCTTCATGAGTGATGGGAACATTCCCTATCTTAATCCACACATGGTTTACACACTTTAAAAGTATGGCTTCCTTGTTTGGTTGGATAGCTGGCTTGGTTTTTGTTTTCTTGTTTGTTTGAGACAAGGTCTTGCTATGGGTTTTAGGCTAGCCTTTTTCTTTTTCTTTTTAAATGGGTCAAAAACCACAATTCTTTTTTTTTTTAAAGATTTATTTATTACGTTTACAGTGCTCTGCCTGCATGTACACCTGCACACCACAAGAGGGCACTATATCACATCATAGATGGTTGTGAAGAACATGTGGTTGCTGGGAATCGAACTCAGGACCTCTGGAAGAGCAGTCAGTGCTCTTAACTAACTCTGAGCCGTCTCTCCAGCCCATTTTTTGTTTTGTTTGTTCAAGACAGAGTTTCTCTGGCTGTCCTGGACTTGCTTTGCAGACCAGGCTGTCCTTGACCTCACAGAGATCTGCCTGCCTCTGCCTCCCCAAGTGATGGGATTATAGGCAGGCTCCACCACACATGGCCAGGCTAACCTTTAACTCTCAGGCTGGCTCTGAACTCATAGTGATCCTCCTGCCTCATCCTTCTGAGTGCTGGGGTTATGGAAGTACACCACCACACCTGACACATAAAAGGTTTTAAGGAGAGCTGGGCAGTGTAGCATTCAACCTACACTCTCAGCACACAGGAAGTAAAGGATCACCAAGAGTTCAAGGCCTGCCTGGGTTATACAAGACCTGTCTCAAAAGAGGAAAAACAGTTTTGGCCAGGTGGTGATGGCACACACCTGTAATCTCGGCACCTGGGAGGCAGAAGCAGGTGGATCTTTAAGTTCGAGGCCAGCCTGGTCTACAGAGTGAGTTCCAGGACAATCAGGGCTACACTGAGAAACCTTGTCTCAAAAACCTTGTCTGAGAGAGAGAGAGAGAGAGAGAGAGAGAGAGAGAGAGAGAGAGAGAACTTTTTTTTAAGTTTAGGAAGTTAAGAATTACATATATTATACCATTTACACTTACAACTGAGGTAATGATGGCATAGAGAGCTTAACTGTCCTTGCTGAAGGTTGATGGTCTAGGTAGAAAACCAGGTTGAACATGATAATTGAATGCCGGGACCAATGCTATTCACTGGACATACAATGACACAAAAATAGTGCAGGAGACTGACCTCAAGAAGCCCAAGAACATAAGTGAATAAATTGTAATAAATAAATATAGAAATAAAATTTAAAAATTAAACAAAAAAAGAATGCCCAAGAATAAAAGAAACAGCCCATGTTGAAAAGGAATGGAGGAAGAAGAGGCCCCCTGCTGAGGGGCTGTGTGTGCAGACTGGGGAGGAACAGCACTGATAACTGGGATTACCTGGCTAGAGCTGTGGTCCAAGGGATCAGGCTGTGGACGGAACAGCACACTGTACTCCACGGTCAATTCCAGTCAGTAACAGGGAACCACCAGAGCCAAAAGAGCAACGTAGCTTCAGGAAAAGTAAGCCAATCAAGACAGAGGGGCTGATCTGGAATGGATCTAATAGCCCTCCTGTGGGTTTTTTTGCCAAGGGTGGTGCCAACAGCAAGGGAACAAGACTGGATATAGAAGATACTATACAGAGCGCAGCAGGAAGGGATCTGCTGGGCTTGCATGACTGAAGGTACCATGGACAGAAAGGGGGACCAAAGGTCCTGGGTACAGACCTTGGGTTCTGGTGTAGCAGGTGTGGACTGAGAGCAAGAAAGGTCCTGCCTACAGAGCTCCAATACACAACTGTTCTAGAGAGGCAGAGCCAGATCACAGAACCAACCAGAAGATGCTCAGCTGTTATTCCATGGTGCACCACGAGGGTCAGATCATGCTCCTCAAAACGGCAAGAGTGGGCTGGCATGTCAGACATGGGCCTGACATTAAACCTTTGAAGACAGGGTCCTAGTCTGCATTAAACAGAACAGCTGTAACAGCTAGCATGGGTGTCAAAGGCCCAGACGGAGACTAGGCTGAGACCACAATGCTCTACAGCCCAGGATCAGTCCTCACCTCTGACTCATGCTCTGAGAGGAATAAAGAGATCAGGAAGAAACAGGCAGCAACTCTCACCTAACATCCACAGGGAAGGTACTCAGATCAAAGCATGGTCAAAGCTCAGCCCTAACCCATAGTAGCGTTCAGGGTGGTGCATCATTTCTCCTTCCATCGGGTCCAGGAACTGTTCCAGAGACGTGTACTCCTTACCCAACACCATCTCAGCACAGGAGCCCAGTGCTCCTGCCTGCTCGGCCCAGGACTTGGATTTTTGACTTCTCAATTGTCTCATCCCCATCCAGTCCCCTCTGAAATCCTATAGACTGACAACTCTCAGCCCACGTCTCCCTCCTTGACCCAGGCTGTGCCTGTCTGCTCAAGTTCAATGTCTAAAATGTGTCCCGACATGAAATTTCTAACCAAAGTGCCACACAGCTGCTGAACCGCAGCTCCCCCGACTCTGCTAGGTATCCACCTCCTGCCCATCAGCCAGGTTCTCCCACGCCCACATCCACCGTCAGAAGCTCCTGTTGGCTCCACCTGTGGAACAGCCGTCTCTTAGCATCACCACCTAGTTTGGGTGGCATATCTCAGAGAAATGCCCTCCAGATGGGTCTCTCTGACCTTGGCCCGCTCCTACAGTACATCCCACCTTTCCTTTTTGTGTAGTGCAGAGGATTAACCCCAGGCCTCATCCATGCTGTTAGGTGCTCTGTCTAACCTAGAGCTGCGTAGGTAAGACTAGCCCCACTTGGTCCCTTCAATATATTCTTGTTTTGTTTTGTGACAGGGTCTCATGCTACCTCCCAGCATGGTCCAGACTCTCAGTAAGCTACTCTGCTCCAGCCTCCTGAGTGCTAGAAGTACAGATGTGAGCCATCACACCCTAGAGATCACCAGTTTTCCAAAGTGGACTGCTGGTGGCACCTCAGACCTTTCATCTGCCTCATGGCCAACTCTCCTCCTCCAAACCTTTGTGCGGCAGTTCCACTCTGAAGGCCATTTAAAATCGCAAGCAGTAAACATCTCCGTGGTGCCTCTTCATGGTGACTAGTGCCTCTTACTGCATCTTCTAACATACCAGATCATTTACTATTCCTGTTCCTTGTCTCCTTGTGACGAGGAGGGAAATTCCAAGACATGAATTCTTACACATTTCATTCCCTGTTACAACCCCAGTGTTTACTACTGTACCAAAGCACATGCTGATTTCATGGATGGGTGGATGAATGAATGAATGAATGAATGAATGAAATGAATGAATGAATGATCAAAAAGAGTGAGAATCTTCACATAAGACCTGCCTGGTGAAAGATCTGACCTGTCATTTCTAGTCTATTCAGATGTAGGAGACAATGTCAACACCCAGCACATCTTGAGATCAGGTGCCAGCAGCCTACAGATCAGGGAACGAGGGCAAAAGGATGATGGGGCTGGACTCTGTGAATCACTCTAGATGAAGAAGGAAAGAGTGAGCAGAGAAAGGAAGGCATCCAAGTCCAAGATGGGGACACTGAGGACTAGAGTGGACAAATAGCCATATGAAGTTGAATCTAGAGAGTAAGAGCTGTACAGGTCCAGATGAGAATCAAGATGGAGGGGTACCTTCGTCTGGGAACAAGTCCATCAGACGCCAGCCTAGTTCCTCAGTCCCCTGTCCCCCTCTGCTATTGTCTTGCAGGTTCTCTCCACCTTTACAGAAAGCCAGTTCCCAAGTGACACAAATAGCCCAGTGTCTTCTTGTGCAAGCCAAAGCTGAGCTGCCAGGAAGTTGGGTACCTGGATTTAAACACTAGATATAGCTAAGCAGCTGGTTGGCTTTCTTTGAGTCACAGCCTCTGTGTTTCAGTCTTTCTCTGTAAGATAAGGACAGTGCCCACACAACAGTGGCTGTCAGAAGGACATTAAAGAACTTGGTGTGGTAAATAGGGTAGAGCTGAGTCTGAGGCGGCACCTAGGGGACACAGAAGAGTGCAGGGCAGACACCTTCAGAGCCAGAGGACCTGTGCTAGTCCACATGACACCACTCAGAGCCCTTGCTATTATCAGAATAACCCTGACTATAACCGCAGCATGAAGCGCCCTCAAGGACCTCCTGGTTCTTAGACTATAAAGACAGGGCTTTGGTTGAACTGACAGCTGATAAGGCCACAGCACACTTCCGTCCGTTGAAAATAATCAACCTCTATCAAGTAGCCTCAGCATGGAGGAAGACAACAAGAACCACTGGGGCTCGCATGCTGAGTTTTTAAGACTGAAGTTCCCAACTTCACAAGTGATCGAGGCTCCTGGTGACTGGCCCCCACCCCGAAGTCGCTATGGGCTAAGTCATCAGGGCTATGAACTCTGACCCGACCCTGTGCGATTCCGCTTCTTAGAAAAGCAGAAATCCACCAAGTTAAGGGAAGAACTCTATTGAGAGCCTAGTGGAGCTTAGACCCTGAAGCAGCCCTACAAAGCCGATAAGGTGCACCATCACCTCCCTAGCACACTGCTGGCAAGAAGCAGGGCTTGCAGGAAGTCTTCAGGGATCCAAAGTTTGCCGGGGAATAGAGGAGAAGGCAGGGGACAGGAAGAGCTTTGTAGCCCATGGCTCCTTCACCTAGGTCCCTTGAGCAATTACATGGATCCCAGAGTGGTCCCCATCTTCATCCAAGCACTAAATCAGGTGAAGCTGGTCACCTGGCCAAGGACACATGGCAGCTCACTGCAGTTAGTGTGGCTAATGTCACTGGAGTTCTCCATTTTGGCTCCACCCCCACTGCTGGGAACAGACTCAAGGCCCTCTGTGGGAGTACAGCAGGACCTCTTTGGTTGCCATGGAGATGGTGATCTGATCACCCACCTCCAGGATTCCTCTGGGAAGGGAGGCAGAGACCATGGCCGCCTGGAGAAGGCCATCGCTCCAAAGTCAGAGACAAAAGAAATCTCAGGCCTTGACATGAGGAAGGGGGTGTGCCACAGGCTCTGGGTAGAAGAGGGAACATCCTCACCAGTCTCCAGGCTCTGAGGATGGACAGAAATGCTGACTGGAATCTACATCCTGTTTCCTAGTGTACACAGGAAGCCTACAACCAGGAGCTCATTTCATCCTTGCAAGCCAGGCAGGATGTCAGAGTACGATTACTCCCTGCATTATCTATCCAAAGAAATCCCAGGTGTCAACCAAGGCCACCAGGTAACAAAACAACCGAGCCGCAACTGCAAGCCGGTTCTGCGAGCCAAGTCTGGTTTCTTTTTATGCTCCGACACAATTTCCCTTCTCTGACAAACCGGAATTCCTAAATTCTCCGAAATCTCCTAAGTATCTGTGTCTCTGTGTGCACACGCAGGCAGGTACCAAAGCTTGTGACCTTCTATTATTCTCCACCTGTTCCCTTGAGACAGGGTCCCACTGAACCTGAGCTCACCATCTTTCAGTTAGACAGGCCAGCAAGCCCTGGAGAGTCCCCTGTCCTTAGTCCCCAACCGCACTGCTCCCTGCTGGGTTCACAGGTGTGTGCGTGTGCAGCAACTCCCGGCTTCTCACAGGAGTGCTGGGGACCGAACTCAGGTCCTCACGCCTACACAGCAAGGGCTCTTATCCCACTGAGCCATCTCCCCAGTTCCTGTACCTCTTTTGTAGAGGCAGGATCTCATTATATAACCCCAACTGGCCTTGATTTCATGGTCCTCCTGCTTCTGCCTGCTGAGTGCTGGGATTACAAGCATGCAACATCATACCCGCCCCGCCCCGCCCCGCCCCAAAAATCTCAGTAACTCTGTAGGAAAAGCAGTTACATGTGCACTGAACATATAGGACAGACGGTACCAAATGCATGTGTGTCCTTCCTTCCATAATGGAGGAGGAGTTTACTGCATGTGTGAATAATCTGGTTAATCAACAGACACTTCCTAAGATATCACATGCCAGATACAGGGGCAGGAGCTGGACCCCGCTACATTACTGGAGCCTATCACTGAGGCCAAGCCCGGGCAGACCTGGTCCAGCCTCAAGCTAGCTCTGTTTTTCATGAGCTGTTTGTTCTCTTGGCACCTCTACTTCCCCATCTGTAACCGGGGTGTTTATTATATCCTGTAGAACAATGAGAGACACTTGACAAGGAAGCCATTTCACAGACAATAAATCCTGTAGTCAATCGGACCAAAATAACAATTATAAACCTGTACAATGTCAACTTTGTCTGCTGCCACTGGCATGTTCTGGTTTCTCCACTAGGTGGCAGGAGACCAGAAGGTAAAGATGGCCTTGGTCTGTAAGTCCTGGTACCCTGGCACTTAGGACAGGCCTCACAAATCATGTGTGCAGGAGCTGTTGGCTGGCCGACACCAGTTCCTAAGGAGCTTCCTAAGCTGTCCCCAGAACAACAGACTTGACTCTTTATAGTGTAGGAGCCGGGAGGTTGCTCTGACAAGTCCTCAGGAATTCTAACCCTTGTCAGAGCTAACAGTCCCTCTAGACCCTCTCAGGCTGGAGAGCAAGCAAAGAACCTGGCCTGGTTTCATTTACAGCCCTTCTCTTCCTTCTCTTGTCCCCAGTGGGACATACTCAGACCCAAAGCCACAAAAGGCAGAGCAGCCAGGAGGCCTGAAGGGGGAACCGAGAGACTACTGCTGTGATGGTGATCTTCAAATCCAAAGGCTGCACTGGCCTCTTCAGTGGTCCCCTCCCATAAATGGCTTCATAAGTCCTTAGGGTATTCATGGAAAATTAAATGATTCTCAATCTAGTGCTGAGAAGCAGTAAGGGGGGGGCTCAAAGAAAAGTAATGTGAGGCCTAGAGGAGTCAGCGAGAGCTCAGGAGCAATGCTGTTGGGCTCAGGACCAGAATGTCCAGAGGTTCGTGGCTCCATGCCTCCACACACCTCCTACAGGAGTCAGCAAAAGCTCTCTCTACCTGTGCCCTCCAGCACAGCCTCACACAACCGAGGCACTTCTGCTCAACCTCACGCTACGGCACTCAGTTCTAGCTGCCAGCTCTCTACACAGAGCCCCAGCCCTTAAGAGAAATTACTACTGAAGCTCACTTGCCTAGCACATCCGAGCACCTGGATTCAGTTACCAGCACTTCCAAAAACTCTATCTACTGAACAGAACTAAACGAGATCCTTCAAATTCCACCTCATGCCCTCCTTTGGCTGCAGAATGGCAATGATTTTGCCACTTCTAAGAGGCAAGAGGACTCACTGGAATTCACAGCAGCACTGCGTTCTTGGGGATGTGGAGGCAAAGCCAAGTGAGTTCTGAGCGCAGGAAAAGCCAAGCCCATGTCCTTACGCACATGTGGACACACACTTCCTGTGTCCCCGCCCACCTCTAACATCCACTGCTCTGGTCAGCCCCAGCACGGAGGAGCAGTTGCCAGCAAGCACAGCCATCACCTTGAGGCAGATAGCCTTGGTTGAGGCTGTGGCCTGGAGCTAGGGCTTCCTCAACAGTGAAACGGAATGACAAAAATTCCATTATGAGTATTCCATGAGACAACAGTAAAAACCTCAGTCCACTGACACACAAACCCACCTGCCAGCCAAAGAGAAGGCTTGAGGGCCTTCTTTCATACAGATGTTATGTCCCCGGTGTGTCCAACATGACCACCACTCAACAATAGCCCATTGTCCTCTCCTTCTGGATACAACAAGGACTACCCTTTCCATTCGTTCTGCAGTTGGACAAGGCCTTCCGACCAGTTCTGGCCACCAAAATTTAAGTGGCTATTAGACTGAAGCAAAGAGAAGCCATGTACAATTCACTTTTCCTCACCCTGAGGCCGTGGGCCTTGCAGACCAGCGCTCCAAGAAGCAAAGTGTCCATCAGGCAAGGTCCGGGACTAACCACGTAGGGCAGAGGACCCTGCCTACCCACAAAGGCCCTGTAAACACAGGGCAGCCTTGCTTCTGTTAAGTCAGGCCTTCAAGGGTCAGCTTGGTCCTGTAGGGTCCAAGGCGGGGACCCTAACATGGAATCTGGCTCTTCTCTGTGGTCATCTGGCCAAACCCTGGCTCACAGGGGCCACATCACACTTCCCCTTTTCCTATGCCAGCCCATGGTAAGCCACGAACACCCTTTTGCTGAGAAAGCCGGGGGCTCAACCCTTTGCTCTGGATGCTGAGGGGAAGGGAATCTGAAATCTCCAGCAGGTTCTGGCTCCAGGAGCCCCCAAATCTTGAATTTGCTTTGTTTTGATGAGATGGGATTTATACAGATCAGGATATCAAGAAATTAACTATGTAGCCCTGGCTGGCCCTGAACTCCCTGGTCCTCATGCTTCAGCCTGCGTGGGGCTGGGATTTAAGCATGTACTGTCAGGCCAGGCTTAGGATAGCTTAGTAGAAATGGGTATCACAGAGCACGGCCCCCACTCATGCATCGTTATACCACTCATGCCCTCTTCCATTACCCAGAGGGCCTGGTCCACTGACCCAATCCAGATTAAGATCCAAGAATTTAAAAAAAAAAAAAATCCAAGGATAGCCCAAAAGTAGACTGGAAAACACTCCTGTTCACAGAAACATTATTTACAAGAGCAAAAAGGTGGGAGCAACACAGATCCCCCAGGAGTGAAAAGATAAACAAATGCAGCACCTATAAGCAATGGAATCTCTTTCACCTCAAGATGGGGAGGAATTCAGGACCATGCTATAATCTTAACAAGCCCTGGGGATATTATGCTATATGAAATGAGCTGGCCTCAAAAATTAGATAGATAGATAGATAGATAGATAGATAGATAGATAGATAGATAGATAGA
>NW_026595981.1:2249639-2267197 GCF_907164565.1 Psammomys obesus
AGATAGATAGATAGATAGATAGATAGATAGATAGATAGATAGATAGACAGACAGACAGATAGACAGATAGATAGATAGATATTTGTGGCGCCCTATTGTGGAGACACAAAGTAAAATTGGGGCTGGTGCTCGGAGAGGGTGTGGGGAGCTGCTGACTGATTAACGGGGCACTTTCACTCTGTAGAATGAGAACAGCCCTGGGATGGCTGGTGGCCATACAACCTCGGGAATGTACTCAAACCCACTGAACTGGGCATTTAAAATGACAGCAAATTTAAAAGATATATACATGCATACCATACTATCCACAAAGTAAAATATATTCATTCCCCGAAGACCGGGTCTCTCTCACTAGATATAACCCTGGCTGGCCTGGAACTCACAGAGATCCTCCTGCCTCCTAAAGGTGTGTACTACCATGCCTAAATAAAATATATTTATTTTAGAAAAGAAGACAAAGAGGGATCAATACCAGGGTTAAGAACCCTTGCAAGGGGGCTGGAGAGATGGCTCAGTGGTTTAGAGCATTGGTGGCTCTTCCTAAGGACCTGGATTCAATTCCCAGCACCTACATGGCAGCTTGCAACTGTCTATAACTCCAGTTCCAGGAAATGGGTATCATTTCCTTCCTCTGAACCTACATAAAGCACATATATCCATTATATACAGGCAAAGCACTCATACATAAAAGATTTCAAAAACAAAAGAATCCCAGCAAGGGAAAGCAGAGACAGATCAGTGGTTAAGGACATAGGCTGCTCCTGCAGAAGATCGAAGTTGGATCCCAGCACCCACATGAGGGCCAACAACCATCTGTGATTTCAGTGGCAGGGGACGTATGATGCCTTCTCCTGGCCTTCACAGGCATGACATACGTGTTACGCCTAACATGCAGACAAAATAGCATAAAATAAAAAAGGGCCTCTGCAAGGTGGCTGGTACAGGCTGTGGCGTCACTGCGATGCAGAGGCAGGCTTTACTAGCAGAGCACATTCTGCTCTGTGATCAACATCTTGGCGCAAGGCAAGCCTGGCTCGGCTCCAGACAGGCAGCCAGGCACTCGTGGGCTCTAATTCCAGTGTTCCCTCTCCCACCAGGCAGCACGTAGCCTCCCTCTCCAGAGCCTAATCTACCCCCCCATCAGGCGGTCGCCAGCGGATGGTGCCGCTGGAGGATGCTCAACAGTCCGGGGGTCGGGCAAGGAAGAGGACTCCCCCACGATGTCACCTGCCCTGGCTCTGAGCCCTTACACCACCTAGGTCCCCCACTCGGTATGGAGAGCCCCACCCTTCTGCCTGGCTTTGCCACCACATCCCCAGAAGGTAATGCTGCAGTCCTGGCCACCAAAATTCAAGTGGCTATTAGACATGCCAGCCTCACCTTTAACTGTGTGGCTTTGGGCAAAGTGCTTAACTCCTCTGTGTTTACAAAATGAGGTAACGGCAGCACTCAGACCCTCACTGGGATAGCTTAGGTAAAGTAACAGTGCCTGGCATGTGCGAGGGACGCGCTGACTATTACTATCATCACTGTAGTTATTGCTGCTGCTCTCACTTCTTCACTGTCTCGGCCTTGGGAAAGAGCCCAAGCAGGCCAGCTGCTACCGTGTGGGTAGCAGAGGCTCAACAGGACAGACCTCACACATGTAGCTGAACTCCCCAGTCGAACAGCCTGTTCCCTCTGTGGTCGACACTCGCTCTCTCTCGGCCCCAGATCTGGACTCCTTCCTGAGAGCCCTCGGCCCTCCTGCAGAGTTGGGCAAGTCTGTGTGGCCCATGCGAGCCCACCCCCACCAGGAAACAAGCACTCAGGAACGGGGTGGGGGAGGCCCTCCCTAAACCCCAATCCCTGCAGAAGCTGAGAGTACAGCCACCAACACACAGCGCTCACAGCCCTGTGTTCTACCCCCCACTCGGCACTGGCCGGTTAGTGAGTGCTCCTCAGCTTCCTCTCTGTCTCTCGAGGGCGGAGGAGGTCACATGAACTGACTCACAGTCACCCTTCTGGAAGGTAAGAGTCAGCTAAGCGTTTGTGAGAACTCAAGCTCTGGAACCAGAGTGCCTGGCTTGAATCCCAGGCTCCACCTCCTTTCAGCTGTGTGACCTTGGCAAGTCACTCTAACCTCTCTGTGTCTCTATTTTGCCTTCAAAAATGGGATAATAATAGCAGCCAATGCAAAGGGTTCCTGTGAGAAAGCATGAGCAAGTACATTCTGAGTTTCAGCTATGCCTGCTCTTCCTCATAAGCTCAGCTAGACAGATCAGTTTCTGGGCTCTTTTCTTTTCTTTTTTTTTTTTTTTTAAGCTTTATTTTTTTATGATGTATACAGTGTCCTGCCTGAAGGTATACCACTATAGCAGAAGAGGGCACTGGCTCTCATATTATATAATGGTTGTGAGCCACCATGTGGTTGCTGGGAACTGAACTCAGGACCTCTAGAAGAGCAGAGAGTGCTCCTAACCTCTGAGCCACCTCTCCAGCCCAGTCTCTGGGCTCTTAATACACGCTGGCGCTTCTCCAGATCCAGATAGCTCATTTACCTCTAATCATTTCTGAGAATTTACCTGACAATTGGTCCTTATCCCCAAAGGGTCCTGCAACCTTGGGAAAAATCCTGAGCTTGGCCTATATCCCAAGTATAGGTTGTCAATGTTCTGCCCCGACAGGGTCTCCCCTGCCCCCAGGCCACACCACGAAGGCTCCAACTACCATCACCCCTGTCCAGAGACCACACAGCCTCAGTGTGTCACACCTCACACAGACTTAGTGATAGTCCCTCAAGAGACACTGTCATGACTCAGGGATGGACCGTGCGTCTGTTCAGTGGGCATTCTAAGCGTCTGTGACTTGGAAAGGTCTCTGGAATCCAAAACAGCCCGGGACACAGAGACCCAGAGTTGTGACGTAGCTCTTACGCTCTTTGCCGGAGCATTTCCTTACCAGAGCGGAACACAAGCTACACCAGAAAGATGAGGCGGCTCTGTGCTGACACCTCACATATGCTCAGTGTGTTGGGACAGAATTTTGCCTCCTTTCTCACTGGAGACAAAGATGAGAGACAGATCTGACTGCTTGCCCAAGTCTGTCACTTTCAGTCAGATGATGTGCTGTTAGGTGGTTGGAAAAAAAAAAAAAAAAACACAAGGCATCCCAAGTAGGTTTATTATCTGGGATTTGGAGCTCCAGGAGACGGGGATGCAGCAGACCTTTCTCCTTCCCCCGAATCTAGCTCACTTAGTCAAATTACAGTCTCCCTCCAACACCAAAACTAGGCAGAGGGGGTCACCTGTGTCCTCAGGTTAAGCACACCTGATGCCCACCAGCTTTTGACACAGTCCCATTCTGCCTGCTGAAGCAAATGACACCTCCATGAAGCGGTGGTAATGTAGGTCTACCCCGCCAGAACTGGGTGCTTATCTCACCGCAACACCATAAGGTGAGAAAAACACACACCCGCCTCTACCTCATCCTTCCCTCTGGTTTGAAGCCTGGTAGTCACCATAGCAACAGGCTCCCGCTCCAGCCTGCCAGGCCCGGCTGATGCAATTCTCAGACACTGAGCAACTCTAACTCACTCACACAGCTCTGTTCTCACTTAGGGGTGGGTGAGTGGGGAGAACAAATGAAGAGGGGGAGATAGGTGCACAGCCTATGGACACTCTGCCTCCCTCCCCCCACCATTCGAGGGCTGAATCCAAGGGACCAAGACCACGAAGCGGGTAGCGGAGTCTTCCCACATCCCTAATGGACACAGTGTCACTGCAGTAGATGGCACCTGTGGAGGACGCATCCGGGCGCCTTGTAAGATCTGGAAATACACGCTGTGCTGAGGTACTCTGCTCTCAAGACGTTCCTCACCTGCTGAACCAGCACCCTGCAGCCTAACCCTTCTCTGAGGCCACAGGCAGAAGCCAACAGGTGTGGGGCTGGGGGTGTGGTTCAGGAGCAGAGAATTTGCTAAGCATGTATACGGTTCCGAGTTCCATCTCCAGCACAGCAAAACAAACCACCACCACCAACGGCAACAACGACAAAAACCCAAAGCAAATCAGAACTCAACAAATGCCGCCCCATAGCTCTCTGCTGGTTATACTCTGAATTATCTGCATGCTGCCTATAATCTCTGAACTCTCTTGCAAGCTAACATGCCCCCATGATACCACCAAACTGTCAGTCCCATTCTGCGGGACTTCAGAATTCTACTCTCTCTACATTTAGGATATACCTGCGAGGACCTACCCAACCTATTAGCTCGCCAATGCCACCAACTTCATGAAAGGGGCACTCACCCAATCCTTACCACCCCCAAAGGCCACAGGTAAAGAGCCCATGTTTGCAGGAGAGCTGGCAAGGCCAGAGGCCCCCAGGCTCCAGGTGCCTACCCATAGGTGCAGGGCTTGCCCTCCCTCGCAGACCAATGTCAGTGCAAATGCCTGTAGTGCCAGGAATGCCTCCCTCCAGCAGGCTGGCTCTCTTCCTCACCTGGTCTTCGGAGCTCTCCCACCTGGGGCATTCAGGGCACCCACCCAATCAGTAGCTGGGCTTCACACAAACAGGTCCTGCTCTGGGACCTGCGCCCTGCCAGAGGCCTGCACTGGGGCGCCCCACTGCAACCTCCCAGCAGCCACCCTGACAGATGCGGGAAGTGATGCTCAGAGAGCCTCTTAGGAAAAGCATTCACCACGGGGTACCCATGGGATACGGGCGCTTCTAGGACTACAGAGAGGTGGAAAACTGCTGGCCATGGCTTCCAACAAACATCTCCAGGGCAGATCTGAAATAAACCTGTAGAGCTGTAATTTCCTTTGCTAGGGATTGGGGAGCTGCTGAAGTGGGGAAATAGTTGAGTGGGCTTGAAGGTGTCCAGGCAAAAAAAATGAGAAGCTGATGTGCCGAGTTTGGGGGATACTGAGGTATCAATGTAAGGGGTAGGGTGAATGACTAGATGGGAGAGGACAGCAGGCCACACTCACAAAGCTCAGAAGACTCTACCAGATGCCTGGATTCCTCCCGAAGAGCAACAGAGAGGCATGGGAGGGTTCGCTTTATTTATTAAGGTGCTACTCCCTCTTACCATCTAAGTCGGTAATGTTACGGCACATGTGTAGTTAACATGTCTGGGAGAGTGGTGTGTGTGTGTGCATGTGCGTGAGAGAGAGAGGGTGGGGGGAGAGAAAGAGAGCGAGCTCTTGAGGTACAGCAACTACAAGGACAAAGGCCACAGCTAGAACGTATCAACAGGAGCAGTGAGAAGTCAATGGTGACAGATGGAAGATGAAACCCTGCAGACACGTGGTCTCGCCTCAGTGGGTGTGCAGACAGACAGCTGGTGAGGCTTACCTGCCAGGCAAGGGCCCAAAGAGCTACCAAGGCAGACACCACTTGACGCTAACAGGTCAAGCATCAGCCTTTGGCTCTCGCAAACAGCAGGCTGGCTCATTGGTGGACTGTGTAAATGATCTGGTAGGCTGCTTTTTGGAATGGACTGCAAAGGAATTTCTGTAATGGAAGTTGTGGTTTCTTTAAAGACGCGGTTATATTATGGTAGTAAGTTTTTGTTTTAATCCCGAGTGTGGGATTTTAGCTTGGGCTTTAGTTTGTCCACAGCTGATAGCTGCCTGCATCAGGTAGCACGGAGAGGGGTGGTGTAGGACTCTGAGGAGGATGAGACGATGGTGACCAGAGACGATGGTGACCAGAGACGATGGTGACCAGAGACGATGGTGACCAGAGACGATGGTGTGGCAGTTTGGAGAGATCAGAGATGGACGGATGGTGTGACAGCTTGGAGGAGACAGAGAGAAACATTTCAAGGCAGCAGCAGCTTGGAGAAGACTGCTTGCTGTGTTTGCTGTTGACAGAGATTGGTATAGCCCCAAAAGAACCCATTGACTCTAAACAGCCAGGAAAAGTAAAGGGGTCTGCGGCCCCTTCTCCCCACTAACCTCCTCTCTCTTACCTAGGGTTAAAGGGTTGGTGGAAGAAAGGTAGAAACTTAAATACCCCAAATAAAATAGAGTTTAAAAACAAGCACAATTTTCATGGTGCTGGGACTGGAACCTAGGGCTTTACATGTAATTGGCAAGCACTTTACCATTGACCTATACACACTATCAACCCTTGCAAAATAGTATCTTACCTGATACGAGAAGATGCGGTTTGTTAAAGCTTCCTCCCTTCACAGCCACATTAAATACACACATAATGTGGGAATACAGACATAAGCGAGTGCTAACGGATCTCTGTCCCCAAATGTGGGAGTCCCATTATTAGCACCAAACATGCTACGGTTCACTCCTACCTCAGAATTCTAGGCAGCTTTGACAACGAATAATGTAGAGCTATGAGAACAAAGATGGACCTAAAAATTAATCTTAAATGGCAAAAAAGGCAAGTTACAGTAAGATACAATAGTATTGTTTATATAAATTACAAACAAAACTACATAGTTATATTATTTAAGAATGTATAGCTGGACATGGTGGTACGTGCCTTTACACCCAGTACTCAGAGGAGGCAGAGACAGGTAGAGCTCTGTGAGTTCAAGGCCAGCCTTGTCTGCACTGCAAGTTCCAGGTTGGCCAGGGCTACCTAGCGAGACCTTGTGTGTGTGTGTCTGTATATCTATACCAATGCAATAAAACAACGGTGAGAACTGCAAACACAAAGCTGAAGACAGTGGGTCCTTCCAACTGGACCGTGGGGTGAGGTAACACTGTGAAAAGATGCTGGAGTCTTGACACCTGGACCTCAGAATGTGACCTGATTTGGAAACAGGATATTTATATTGGCAATGAACTTGACATGAGGTCC
The DNA here is from genome assembly GCF_907164565.1 of Psammomys obesus. Lineage (NCBI taxonomy): Eukaryota > Metazoa > Chordata > Mammalia > Rodentia > Muridae > Psammomys > Psammomys obesus. Next base: position 2,256,453 of record NW_026595981.1, read on the forward strand.
TGGGGGCAGGCCTCAATCCAGTGTGACTTGTATCCTTCTACAGAAGAGGAACCCTAACACAGACACGGAGGGATACCACATCCTGATAGTTTCTGCAAGTCAGCAACTGCCATAGAAAGGCAGCAGAAAGTCTTAACTCTCAGAAGGAGTCACCCCCGCCATGGACACTTTATCTTGAGCTTCTGGCCTGCAGAACTGAGAATGGCCATATTCCTGTTGTGTGAGCACCCAGCCTGGGGTGCTCTGAATTAGCAAACAAAAGCATCAAGGCACATAGCATTTTCCCACCACTGGCAAATGTTCTTTTGAAACTTAACACATGTTCATCCTGTTAGTCTCTATTAAACCAATCCAGACCTTTTACATGTACTTTTATATATAAGATTTCACATATGGAATAGAAATGAAAAACATGTAAGGGGTAGTTTAACCCTTGGCTTTCACAGGACCCACCCGAGGTCAGACAGTCGGCAAGTGGCTGAGGGAGAATAAGAACCCAGGCTCCAGCCGGGTGCAGTGGTACATGCTTTAATCCCAGCACTCAGGAGGCACAGGCAGGTGGATCTCGGGAAGTTCCAGGCTAGCGAGCAATATACAGTGAAACCCTGTCTTAAAAAACAAAACAAAACAAAACCAAAAACAACACTAACATCTCATGCCTGGAAGATCAATGGGAGCTACTGCCATAGCCACAGGCCCAGAGCTCTGAAAAGGCTCAGTTCTACTTAAGTACAGAGAACTTGGGACTCAGACAATGAGCCAGAACTTAGAGCCATTTGTGCTGTAGACAAGGAGCAGTTTGGTGACAGAAATTGACTCTTCTCTGGGGGAAAATGGTTTTAAATGAATGAAATATATAACAAGCATACAAAGAAAATCAGTTCTACAAAATGCTCCTCTAGTCATGGACTTGGATGAGGGGCAGAGATTTAGGTAGACAAGAGTTGTTTACCATCAATGAGGCCAGTGGTGACTTCTGCCACCACTATTAGAGACACATCAAGACACGACTGTAAATGCTTACAGTGCTAGTGGCGGAGGCAGAAGGGTCATGAGTTTGAGGCCAGTCTACATAAACAGTGAAACCCTATCTCAAATTTAAGGGGAGGTGGTCAGGGGAGAAAGGAACATATCCTTCTGTGTCCTCAGTACAAGCTCAGACACTGGACTCCATCAAGAGTGGGTTGATGTGCATAAACTACAGGTTCCATGAATGAAGCCACTCCCAGGAAAGGGGTACTGCTGGGGGCTCTGTCTCTTGGGGCTAAAGGGACCCTCAACAAGGTCGTACTGAAGACAAGGAGGAAGAACCAGGTGAGAACACAAGCACGGCCATGAACAGAGCTCTGGGGACCGCCCTTTACACCTCTGGTCATAGGAAAAACAGAAAACGACCCAGCGGGTGCCTGCCAAGGGCACTCACATGTGCCATAACTGAGGTTAAAGCGAGCCAACCTCCTAACTGCCCTAGTCAGGATGCACTACAGCCCAAATTTACAGATAAGAACACAGCCGCATCAAACTACTATGCATACCCACATCTCTCGGCCTCTACTGAATCTAGAACCACCCACCTTCTTCTCCCTTTCTCCCGGGGGGGGGGGGGGGGCGTGTGGAGCTCACCGCCCAGCTAGTAATCTACCATTCTCCATGGCAACAGCGAAGGACAGCGAGGGCTTCCTCGGTAGTACCTGACACTTCAAATGACTAACACTTAGCAAGGTGTGGACTTCAAGAAAGAAACCAGTTACACAGCCACCATTTCTGGTAAATAGGGGAGATGCTTAATGAAACTGTTCACTTTCCAGCCTCCAGGGGGCGCTGATACCAAGAGAAGCGTGCAGGAGGTGGCTGTGCCCTGCTTTCTACAAACCCAGCCACACTATGCCTTTTCAAGGACACAGGAATGAGGCCCACAAAGCTCACCAGTCTAGCACCTCACCTGGTCTTCTCAGAAAGCCCCAACAATCCAGATATCAAGGCTTTTTTAGAGCAGGGCTGAGAAAACCCACGGGGTCCTCCAACCACCCTGTATCACCAGCCAGCATTTCCAATGCCCCAGCCTCCAGACCAGCCTTGTGAGGTGCATTTCACTGATGAGAAAGGGACATTAAGAGACTTGCTTGGGCTGGTGCACACCTTTAATCTCAGCACTCAGAGAGCAAGCAGAGGCAGGCCAACCTCTGTGAGACCGAGGAGAGGAGGGGGGATGTAGAAGAGGGAGAAAAAGGAGGCAAGGGAGGAAGGAGGAGAAAGGAAAAAAGGAGACAGGGAGAGGGAGGGAGAGAACACACCAGCATAATGCGCTTTGTGCTGCTACTTGGACATTACGTGGTTGTGTTGGGACTTAAATATAGGCTTTGAAGCTGTGTGGTTTCCCTTTCCTTTACTTACAATCCTTTGGAGGTCAGAGGCACCCAGGTAGAAATGAGGATGTTTAAGATTCGTTGGAGCCGAGTACCTAGGCAGCATTCGTCACTAATACCAATAATCCCTTGCTCTGGACTAAGGCCATGCAGTTAACAGCGGCACAGTCATCATCTTGGCTGGTTTTCACACCGGGTACTTGTGGGTGGGAACGTGTGTCCTCTGTACAGGCACACGGTGATGGGACAAAGTTCAGCATGCATTTATTCCAGACACAGGCTAAGTTCCTGGACCCACAGGCTGTCCTCTTCCCAGTTCCTCCCTATGCCCCTGGGTCGTGGGTCCACTGATGTTACAGCTCCTTCCTAGGAGCTCCAAGCTCACTGCTCTCTGGAAGCCAGACCCTGCCCTCACCCTGACCACACAGTGGTCACAATCCTTGTCAAAAGCTCCCATCCAACCGTGCTGCTTGCTTCTTGCTCACTCACAAGGGCAAGGTGGTAAGGAGCCAGGGACCCCTCCCCCTCCTAACAAGCACCCACTGAAGAGTTCCTTGGGACCAGGGCCAAGGCAGAGAGGAAGTGAGGATGGCCAGGGACTGGGAACAGAAATGGGCAAAGAGGCGGTGCTAGGGAGGCCAGAGGCAGCAGTGACCCCCGAGGAGTCTAGATTTTCAATCACTCCACACACTCACTTCATTTATCTTTTTGAGAATTTAACACATGAACTGTATTTACATCCTCTCCACCCTTGCCTACACTACTCATTTCTTTCTTTCATTTTCCCCTTTGTTTGTTTTGTTTGAGTCACGGTTTCTCTCTGTAGCTCTGGCTGTCCTGGACTCACTTTGTAGACCAGGCTGGCCTCAAATTTACAGAGATCCGCCACTTCGAGGACCAGATTAAATGCATGTACCACAATGCCCAACTACAACTCATTTCTTTTCTTTTGGGGGAATGGGGGGACAGGATTTCTCTGTGTATCTCAGGCTGTCCTAGAACTAACTCTGTAGACCAGGCTGGCTGGCCTTGAATTCAGAGATTCATTTGCCTGCCTCTGCTAGAACTAAGGGCCTGCACCACCATCACCACCCACCCCACCTCATTTCTTAAAGGGCGAAGATTTGTCTTGGGGAATTACTATGAGTGTCTAGAAGGGAGACATCACACAGCAGTGCAAGCCTTTGTGAACTAGAGCGGAGCACCAGGGCTTGCCAGCACAGGTTTCAGAGAGGCCTGGAGGTCAGCCTGCTGAGGATTCTCACTTCAGCGACTCGCTCAGTAAACACGTGGGGATAGGTTAACATGCAGCAGGTGTCTCCGTGACAGCTGGGGTGCTAGGCAGGGAGGGATAATCTCCCACGTCGCTCCTCAGGCCAGGCTGTTCTTCCCCACATAAAGATCACAGGGAACAGGCAGTAAGTCACCTCTCCTTCTGCGAGGATGCCGTGTGTCACCTGCTCTGTGAAGCCCACGTCTGTAAGTCTCCACGTCCTTGACTTTGAACTCCTGCAGCTGAGCAAACAACACGGAGCAGTGCCGCACCCTGGCTAACTGGGGATATAGGTCAGCGGCAGCACGGGAGAGGCCCTAGGCTCTTGTTTCTATCCCCAGTGCCACCCACCAAAAAGCCCTCAAAACAAAACAAAAACAGAAGAGCAAGAGCAGGGATTGCTTACCTGCCGTGTCGCCTTCATGGATCTGTTGTGAATAAAGGCACTCATACATATGAGGTCCTGGAAACCATGTGGGGCCCACAGCAAGTGCTAAACTGCTCAGCAATTTTCACTGGCATCTTTCCATAAATCCTATCATTATTTTTGTGTCAGTTCTCCAAAAACAATCTCAATATTTCTATGACAACTCCCAGAATTTTATTAGCTTGGTCTCTGGGCTACGGGAAAATAGCATATAGAAGAGGGATCCTCAAAAAAATGTTATATCCAACCAAGCTTGGTAGCTCACGCCTTTAACCCCAGCACTCGGGAGGCAGAGGCAGGCGGCTCTCTGTGAGTTCAAGACCAGCTAGGTTTACAAAGTGAGTCCAGGACAGCCAAGGCTACACAGGGAAACCCTGTCTCAGAAAAAAAAACAACCAACCAACCAACCAACCAACCAACAAAAGTGTTCTGTTACATACCATTTAATCCAGTGGAACATCAGATTAAAGGCAATATAACAGGGCATAGTAGTGCACATACCTTTAATCTCAGCACTCAGGAGGCAGAGGCAGAGGCAGGCAGATCTCTGAGTCTGAGGCCAACCAGATCTACATAGCAAGTTCCAGACCAGCCAGAGCTATGTAGTGAGACCCTGACTTAAAAAAAATAAGACAGTCAGTTAAATGTGAATTTTGGCTAAATAACAATTAGGTTTTTAGTATATACGTATGTCCCAAATTTTGCATGGTACAATATTCTTTAACTCTTTCATTACTGTCGCAGCTTGCTTTTTATTGCTATGCTAAGACAATTTTCACCAGGAGCAACTTGGGAAGGAAAGAGTTTGTTTGGCTTACACTTCAACATCCACTACTGAGGAAAAAATGAGGGCATGAACTCAAGGCGGGAAGCTGGCCGCAGAAACTAACCGAGAGACCATGAGGAGCGCGCTTACGGGCTTACTCTCCATGACTTGCCTTTTATACAACCCAGGATCATGTACCCAGAGGTGGCACTGTCTGTGCCCAGCCGGGTCCTTCCACATCAGGTCACCTAGGAGCAAACTTCATAGATATATTTCCCAGTTCAGCTTCCTTCCTCCTGGATGATCCCAATCCCACTGACACACCAACCAACACGTTCCTGATCCAAAATTCTAATTTAACTGGGCACCGTAAGCAGGATTCTGTTTGTTTGTTGCTTTTGGCTTGTTTTATGGTTTGGGGGTTTTGTCTGGCTGCTGCTACCGCTACTGTTCATCAAAGGCTAGGACTACTGGCTCATCAGATGCTAACATCCTGCAATGCTGAAGACCCAACCCAGTGCCTTGCATAAGCTAGGCAAGCGCTCTACCAAGGAGCTCCACAGCTCGCCTCTCTCTTCTTCCCTCCTGTCCTCTTCCTCCTCCCTCCTCCACGCCCCAGGATGTCAATAAACTTCCCACACTGGCTAAAGGTACTACATGGTCTAGGCAGGCCTCAAACTCGAGAGCACCTTGTATTTTTGTTTGCTGGAAACTTCAACAACCCTTTCCTGGATGTGATAAAGTGCCAATTATATATTTATTTTCTTACCTCGCCATTTCATAGGTGGAGAAAGAAAGCTCAGAGGAATAAACAGTGGAGAAAATAGTCCCAGTAGGTCTCCAAGGCCCATGTGTGTGTGATTCAACAGCACTTGTCCTTGCCAGAGGAAGGGACAGGCTGGAGCAAGGAAATGTGTCCCCAGCCCGTTCCTCAACTCCTACACAAAGAGCAGGTGCTACTAGATCCCCCAAACCAGACAATCGGGAAACAGTCAGCACTGGAGTAGTCAGGTACTCATAGCCCTTCAGAGACCGTCTCTGCCTGAGCCAAGACCTGAAGTCCTAGAGAAAACTCAGGAAGCCCCAGAGAATTGAATTCTTACAGCAAGTCCTGAAACCAGTCCCTGGTAGAGGCAGAAAGCAGCAGCAAATACAGCTCTGCTCTAGAGCTTGCAGGGGTCACACCAGCCCAAGACCACGGCAGGCCCACTACCCAAGTCCAGCTCTGAAGGCCCCTTCTGGCTCAAGCCACCTTCACCGAGGGCCGGGCACACACTTCCTCAGGAGGCCCCACCTCTGATCTCTAGCACTCCAAGGTAGCATTTCATTTCAGTCATTCTCAGTTCTATTTTTACTCAAAGGTGTCAAGAAACAACAAATGTTCAAAGGAAGACAACGGGAGTCACCTGATTTCACCTCTCCCTGCGAGCCCAAGGTCTACGCCTGACTCCTCTGTAAGCAGGGACAGGAAAGATTCCAGAAACTTCTGGAGGGCTTCTTGCACAGAGAGTCTCTTGTGAACTATATGCAAGCATCACCTGCCAATAAAAAGCTAATGGTGTATAAACTGAGGATGTGGGGTGTGGGAGTTCCAGCAGAGAGAGATGAACCCGGGATACAGCCAGAGGCCAGGGATTTGCTCCAGACTCTGAAGAATACGACACACGAAACTGAGGAGAGGTAACCAGCCATGTGGCACACACAGAAGAGAATATAAACGGGTAAAATGAGCGAGTCGGGGAATGAGCCAAAGCTTATAGCTGAGGCATTTATTCAGAAATAGTAGGGTCTCAGAGGTGTTATTTCCGGAACTGGGGTGTGAGTGGAAAGGCCTGCTGAGACAAATGTTACAGCTTCTCTCTAGAGCCAGGAATCTACGTCTAGATCCCACGCCCTGGTCAACTGCTGCCGAGGTGACCTTCAGCGTCAACTTGGCCTGGCCCAGAAAGGCCCTAATGTGCGCCTTCAGGGAAAGAGCAAAATCTGCAAAATGCATGGTGGTCTAAACCATGAGGTGAGAGGTCCCTGGTGCGGAAGGGGCACCAGGAGAGGTTTGCTCCAGATGAGTAAGCATCAGTGCCTGTGCGTGATCTTAGCTGGAAGGTGGAGAGGCTGCAGGAACTGGTCTCCCATGTCACTGCAAGGGGCTGAGATCCTACAGGAGCGGCGGAGCTGGGGGTAGGCGCTGTCTGAATGAGTGCTGGAACGGGAACTGGGATCTCGGCCCGTCTCACTGCGGTGGGCATCAGAGGCATCCCTGGAGGCTCTGTGTAAGCGTCCAACAGGAGGCTAAGCTGTGTGTGCGGAAGGAGAGGCTCACTTTCACGGGACACTCAGCTGATTCACGGCTTTGGCTGAGGCCAACCCTGAGTTACAGCCAGGACAGAAAGAGGGTCACTGATGTGAGCTCTGCCATCTTTTCCCAAGTGGCCCCTGCTCTCCCGGCACCCAACTCTCCTTCCTCCTGGCATCCTCCTTGCTCATAATTCTCTTGGATGCTCCTGTGCTAGAAAAAAAAAGGTTTCCAAAGGAAAAACAAACCTCACTCTCCAGCCTGCTGCTTCTCTTCATCCCCATTCCCAACCAATCACAAGGCAGTCCCAAATCTCCCACCTGCTCAGCTCAGGGCACCCCTCCTAAACTGTGCCTGGAGGAGACCAAGAATCTGGCATGCCCAAATTGCATTTATTTTAACATTTTAAGTTACACTTATTTATTGAGTGTTTGCGTGTGTGCAGATGGGCGGTGCACCCTCTGTCCAGCCGGTGTGTGCAAGTCAAGAGGATAACTTGCTGGAAGCAGTTCTCCCCTTCCACAAGACGGGTCCCAGGAATAACTCAGACTGGCTCCTTTGGCATGTTTTAAGAGAGTTATTCTAAGACAACTCCGACAAGGAAATGGCTCTGAAAAAAAATGTCATTTTAAAACAAATTTATGTTTACAAAGGAAACCTATGTTAGTAAAGTATCTGTGGCAGGAAGAGGAGTGGTCCAGACCATTTTTATTACTTCAGATGTTCTAACACTTAACAAAATAAGCCAGATTCACTAAACAAAGCCTCCCCTGCCTCTGCTTGTCGCCCTACCCCCCAGCCTGTGCTGTCACCAACCCCAGGAGCCCCAGGTCCTCACTCATTCTGTAGCTCAGGTAATCTGTACTGACATGGGGCAGGGGGCTGAGTTCAGGATCCCTAAGGACCCCAAAATATCTGGATACTAAAATCCTTTATTTGAAATGGCACACGAGGGAGCTGTAGCTTGATCGTACAGTGTTTGCCTGGCCTTCTCACAGCCCTGGGTTTCATCCCAGGCACTACATAAAGTAAATAAGGCACAGGAGGGGCTAGAGTTTCAGTTCAGCAGTTTAGCCCTTGGTTCAATCCCTAGCCTACAGGACAGATACGGGGTAACGTCCGTTCTGCTGAATATTTTTCATCTGTAGTTGTTTGAATACATGGATGTAAAAGCCACAGACACCGAGGAGGACCACATGCGCGCTCCAACCATCTGGGCATTCTCTTGTGTTCTGTGGGACTCATCTCATAGGCACCAAATTAAAGTCATTGTACGCCAGATCATCTGTCTCACGTCATACATTTGTAGCTCAGCCACGGAGCCTTTCAAGCGTACAGGAAAGGCAAAAGAGTTAAATAGTTTAGTGTCCTGTTCTCCACAACTGACTGGGCAAGCAGAGCGGCTTTTCAAACACTGAACAAGGTTCTCCAGAAGGTTCCACCTCTGGGATCCTGCAGAATGAATGCCCCCAGTTGCCTGGGCAGTGACCTAAGGCAGATGATCAGGAACAACTGAGACTTTAGTGGGTAGGTGAAGTTTATATGGGATATTGTTTGTTAAGTGCTGAGAACAATGTCTAGCATCCTACAAATACAGCCTTTGCTGCCCTCATGGCTCCAAGGATAGAATGTGGCAAAGAATAAGCAAAAGCTGCCATGAAACACCACAGCCCTGTGAGGAAGTGCTACAGGATATGGCTCAGAGCAAGCAGAGGTAGCCTCTCATTAAGATGAGTACTGCAGTCAGGCCTGGGAGGCCTCCAGGAGGGGGTGATCTGACTGAGCTGAGGTAGGATGCTGAGGAGTTCTCTGGAAGCACAGGGACAGTGAGGAATCTCCTCGGCCACAACATGGCAGGGGGGTGCTGAGATGCTGGAGAATCAGAGCGCATAATGAGGGGGTCTCTAGGCAGGGGAAAATCATAAAGGCAATTTGGACCAAATATGGTGGGAACAGAATGGCCCTACTGAATATTCTGAAAGAAGCAGAGGCAGATGGATGCGTCTTTGTTCATTATTCCTTTCTTTAGCTTAGGGAATCGTGACAAGAAAAAAAAAGTCTGCATGTGCTCAATATATGCATTTCCCCTGAATATCTGCAATCTGCAGTTGGTTGAATCTACAAATGCATACCCAACTGGAAAGGAATGAGGCCTTTGCCTCAGGGAGCCGGCTACGGATGCTCGCGGGCACCTGCTTCAAGGCCCAGGCTGTGGGGGCAGCTCACTAGCCACATAGTCCTCACGCTACAACAGCTCTGAAGGGTGCTTCTGTTCCATCCCTCCTTTCCAGGGAGCCAGAGAAAGAAATCGGCTATTGCCTCCACTCACTGAGGCACCACGGACAGCATACAGCTCCTACTGCCCATCAAGGTAGGCACCCCTCAAACCTCCAAGTCAGGGAACATTAACTCAGGAGATGCCTCAGGGTCTGCAAAATGCTTGTCAGCCTGAATCACGGGAGAAGGGCCGTTGTGAGCAACTGAGTAGTAGGCCAGATGGTCTCTGATTAACCCTCTCAATGAGGCACTACAATATTAACAACCATTTCTGCTCCATTACCGCCATACTTGCCCATCAAGGGGGAAATGGAGGTGGGAGAGAACACGGCTTTATGTCTAGACAGAGGCACTCATAAAGGCCGGATGCCTAAGCCGCTGCCACTCCGGGAGGGGGGAGACCCTCTATGCCCCTTATGGAGGGTGCCCTAAGGCGGAAGTTGCCAGCAGCGGCTAATCACAATGTCAGGTCCCCTTCTGTCCTTCAAACGGGGTAACAACCATCCATGGACTCATGTAAAGGGCTCGGATATGACGTGTCTCTCAGACACTACTGCACGAAGGCTTGCTTGGTTGCTGCTTGACAAGCTTCTGGAAGGTGACTGGATCGTAAGGGCTCTAAATTCAAGAGTAGATGAATCCACTGACTCATAATTTGACGGCTTTCTTGGGAGATGGTAGGCCCCTGAGGGCACTGTCTCTGAAGGGTGTGTCTCATTTCGGCTTCCCCCTGCCATGTTCTTTTACCATGGTGCTCTGCTTCACCACAAGCCCAGAAACATGAAGCCAAGTGGCCAACAGACTGAGGCTCTGAAACCAGGAACCAAAATAAGGCTTTCTTTAAGATGTTTACGTAGGGACTGAGGAGATGGCTCAGTGGGTAAAGTGCTGGCTGTATAAGCATGAAGACATCCAGCATCCACAGAAAAGGCAACGTGTGGCCTTATGCACGTCATCCTAGCAATGGGGAGCAGAAATAAGAGGATCCCTGGGGCTTGGGCCCATCCCATCTGGCCAATCAGTGACCTCCAGGTTCAGTAAGAGACACTGCCTTACCACATGTTACGGTATGTGCCTTTAATCCCAGCAGTCAGGAGACAGAGGCAGGCAGATCTCTGTGAGTTCAAAACCAGCTTGGTCATGAAGCAAAATGCATGCTTTAGATATTAGGCTCTGCAATCCATGGACCTAACACATCACTTACCTAGTACCCGTCTGAAAAAATGAGATGGTGTGCCATAGAGGAAGACACCCAGTATCAGCCATTCACCTCTTGCTGGCACACGCAGCCCCCTCCACACACACACACACACACACACACACACACACACACACACACACAC
>NW_026595981.1:2267207-2269154 GCF_907164565.1 Psammomys obesus
CACACACACACACACACACACACACACACACACACACACACACACACGGGGGTGGGGGATGTTATGTACTCTGGCCCAGTGAAGACAGGCTGACAGCGAGGATGGAGGTCATGAGTGTGAGAACGCTAGCTCAAGTATATTTTTTGAGGGGTGGGGAAGGGAGGGGGGTGCTCAAGCAGGGTCTAACTGTGCAACCCTGACTGGGACTCACTGAGGAATCCGAACTAGCCTTAAACTCACTGCCGTCCCCGCACCTCCGCTAGGATTATAGGTGTATACCACCATCCAATCTAAGGGTTGTCTTCACTTGCCGAGAATCTAAAGCGGCAGCTCCTAACCCGTGGGCACCGACCTGTTTGGGGGTTGATTAGCAGATATCCTACATGTCAGCTATTTACACTGTGATGCATAACAGTAGCAAAATCATAGCTATAAAGTAGCAATCAAATAATTTCATGCTTGGGGTCACTGCAAGGTGAGGATCTGTATTAAAGGATTGTAACACAGATAATGTTGAGAACCACTGCTCTAGAGGAACAGAAAGGGTCTGACTTGGTGCAGAGAGCGTATCAGACCTTCTGTGACTGTGCACAGCGGGCTCCGGGGCACTCTTACCCAAGTGATGCTCCTTGAATGTGCAGCAGTTACGGCCATAGCACCTGTTAGAATACACGGCCTTGGATCTCATCCAAGATCTCCTGAACAGAGAAGCTCAAACGACCCAAAGGAGGGTCCAAAGCAAGATGGAGTGTGAGAAGCTACTCCAGGCATTTGGGACTAGGGAAAACCATCTCTTCCCTTCCCTGTTCCTGCTACAAACACTCCATCTGTATGTAGATGGAAGCAGGAGTCAATGCTGTGGGTCGTTTGATTAGTATCTGCTTGCTAGCTACAGTACATGGTTAAGCCCAATCACGTTAAGAAAATTAATCTTCCCTATTTGTAAGGAGAAAAGACTGCACTTGGAACCAGTATATGTTTTCAGTCTAAGAAGCAAGAAGGTTCAAAATCAGAACCTCCCGGGAGCAGCAACGTGTAACCAGAACTCATAACTCCATTTGGTTTTCAGTATGTTTATTTGTAAGGTAACATTTTATTTATTGCAAATGCTGCATTTCTCATTTGTTTTTTCTCTGAGTAAGTTATATCTTAAACAATAAATCAAATGGAAGGAAAACATTCTGTGCGTAGTACCAGAGTGAATGTGACGAATCCCACAGTAGCAGTACATAATGACGGCAGTCTTCAGAGTTATTACCCCCGGCTAACAAGAGTCCGTTAACACCAGCGCCGCTATTTTGTTTTAAACACTGTCGATCATGACCAGCACGTTTGTTCTTTACTTAAATGGAGTAGAAAGGAAAAGGACAGGAGAGTATGAAAACATGAATACGCTACAAATTCGCTGGAGAAAGTACAGTTACAGAATATGGACAGTTCTATGAAAGTCTGCTTCAGTTTGTGTATGCACTGGCTCAAGAAGCAACACAGATACTTCATGTAATAGCTTTAGAGTCCACAGGGTTGGCACGTCACTTATCTAGCCCCTAGATTTTACTCAATGAAAGAATGGTATGAGGGTAAGAAAGACAGCTCAGCTGGGAAAAGTGCTTCGCCTGCAGGCCTGATGATATGGGTTCAGACCAGCAGGACCATTTAAAAGTCAGACACAGTGGCTGACTTGTAATTCCAGCACTGCTACCGTAAGATGGGCGGGAGACCCAGGAGAGTCCCTCGGAAGCTCTTGGGCCTGCGAGCCTGCAGTATGAGGCAGCTGGCCTGGAGCATGAAGCACTGACCCTGCTTCAAACAGGGCAGAAGGTAAGGACAAACACCAAGGCTTCCTGACCTACCCGCCCCCATGCACACACACTATGGCATATGTGCACCCTTACACACAACACACACACACACACACACACACACACACACACACACACACACACA
>NW_026595981.1:2269164-2326759 GCF_907164565.1 Psammomys obesus
CACACACACACACACACACACACACACACACACACACACACACACACTACCTTAAAAAAAGCCATTGGTCCCTCAAGTTCTTTAAAAAAAAATAATTACAAGGGTGTAGAGTTGACTTTCTTGGTCAGACCACCCATGAGCAAATTCCTTTGCATGCTGCATCCTTAGACCTCCCCACAACTTCCTGGCTCCTCTCTCCTGACACTGAGTGAACGGCCTCTGCCACAGGATGCTAACTCAGGGGGTATTCCCCAGCCCTGCTTTGCTACCACCAAACAATCACTGCTTCCACCTGCACAGAATGGCCAGTGGAAAAGCACCAGAGGGAAGGCGTATTCTGGAGGGATGGGACTTCAACACCAGGACCTGCTCTCCAGACCTTGAATCACTTTTAGAGTTGGGGTCCTCCCAGAGAGACATTGTTCCCTTAGGAAAGTGTGAAAAGGGTGGCTGGAAAGGGCAGGAAGAGCAAAAGAAAGCTCTGAGTGGGAGAGGGGTGGACAGCACCACAGCAGGGCACCTGGAAGGCAGAACTTAGCAAGTGTGAGGGCTACATTCTGGAGTCAACCGGGAAGGGCTAGCAAGCAGGAACAGCCACAAGAAGGCGGCAGCTTCAGAGTGGGGGAAGAAGCGGAGTCCGGAGTCCGGAGGGAGTTATAAGGCCCTAGGAGCAACTGGAATTCCGTATGTGCCCCCATAGGAAAACGTGTCTAAGACATAGGAGTTCCTATATCCCTATGTCCTAAGAAGCAGAGGTTCCTTAAAACAAAACAAAAAGCTGCTGAGTCAACACAGGATGTGAGCTGCCCTTGAAATCTGAGCACCAAGAGAAAGAGAACGGAATTGGAAAGCTCCCCCCAACCTGTGGGGGTGGGGGGATGGGTGGGGAGGTGGGTGGCGGTGCTGCTAGCAACTGTGCTTCTGCCTCCCTTGTTGGAAATCTGCTCAAGCTTTCTTTCCTCTGCTCACCACACAGAAATGAGGTCTTCAGTCTTATTCAGGCCTTTTTGGCCATGGCCAAAGGTGGGTATACAAAGGTCTGAGTCACCAGGTTCAGGCCTGGTGACCTGAGGGTCCACCATCTCAGGAAGTGCTCGCTAGGCCTGGGGACCTCCATGGGTGTGGAGGCTACCAGCCCTGAGTCACACCACCCATAATTAACATGCGGCACTGGGTAAATCCAGCCACCAGCCAGCTCTCTACCCAACAGCCCCCGCCTGGGCGAAACCCCTTGGTGCTCAGTGGCCTGATTTATGGCTGAGGGCTCTTTATCCTCCTTCTGGAACTCTGGAGGTGAATTTTAAAAGATCCAAGAGCAGGGCCAGCACACTCTGGCCCTGCCAAGTCCTCTCTTCCAGTCCCCACTTCTTTAACCCTAACCCAAGTGCTTCAAAAACAAGGCACCAAGTGCATCCCATTCCCACCTCCATGGCCAGCCAGTCTCCCTCTCCCTCCCTCTACTTCCCCCTCTCGTTACCAAGTGCCATTTCCTGCCAATAACCCCCAAAATGGGGTCATGCAGGGATATGGGCTCCAAATGTCCACGGTGGGGGGACCATCTCTTGGAAAAGACAGCCAACTGGTTAGTCACAAAAAGGATTCCCAGGGCCTGAGCCACTCACATACCACGGAGAAACAAGACTCAGTCTTGGCTAGTGCTTGTGTATAGTCCCAGGTATCTGGGAAGCTAAGCAGGAAGATCAAAGGTTCAAAGTCAGCCTTGTCAACCTAGGAAGAGACTGCCTCAAAATAAAAGGTAAAAAAGGGCTGGGAGCCCAGCGGTGGTGGCACATCGTATGGCTAATTAAACTGTATGTTTTCTTTACCTTTTTTCTTTGGATTCCACCCAGTAGTCCAGTTTTTCCCCTATCAAATAGTGGAGGCCTAGAAGAGCAGTTGTGATGCTAAATGTCTTTGCCAGGGCTGGCACACAGCAGGTACTGAACAGCACCATTATACCGGCATTCTGTAAGAAGCTGCTGAGTGGTCGCTGGTGTCAGAACACTGAGATCTGGCCAACTGCAGGCTGAAGCTCTCAGGTCCTCCATTTTCTCACCTCTATCAGGAAACAATAAACAGGTACCCGTTTGGGGCTTTTACAGATAACGCACAGAAAACATCTAGCATATCTGGCACATAGTAGGACTAACTGTACATTTTCTTTACTTTTTTCTTTGGATTTCACTCCGTAGTCCAGGCTCTCAGGCTCTCTTGGACTATTTGGCATTTGTGCACTGTGTAGCACAGGCTGGCCTCAAAACCACACCTCGGTCTCCAGTGGCTAGACTTTCAGGTGTAAGACCTCACATCACCTCTGATCTAAGTTTCCTGCAGCCCAAGCTCCCTTACACAGCGAAGGCTAGTCTCAACCTTCAGTCCTCCACGTCGCCACCACACTCAGGTCTTTATCTCAGCTTTATCCCAGACCTTTGAGAATCACTGAGCTGTTTCACCAGCCCCCACTTCCAGGTTTTCTAAAGAAAACAGAAGGCTAACAAGATGGTTCACCGGGTAAAGGCACTTGCTGAACAAGCTTGCCAGCCTGAGCTGAACCCCCAGAATCCATATGAAGTGTAGAAAGAGAGAACTGGCTCCATTAAGTTGTCTTCTGACCTCCACATGCTGGCTGTGGCACACACATGCAAATATATATTAAGTAACAAACAATTTTTTTTTTAAAAAAATTGGAAGACAGATTTTTCTCAAATGGAAAACCTTAATTTTCCTGAGTCCGAGAGGACTCAACAGATTTTTCCCCCCATTGGAAAATGTCATTCAGGGACCAAAAGATAAGGCTTTTCTTCAGAATTCCTTTTTCCTAAAAAGGGCTTCACTAGGCACCATCAGAGAACACACTGCCACCCTAACCCTAACTCTCCATAAAGGGGCCTTTCTCGCTCCTAAAATTGTGCCTTCAAGGGAGACTCATAAGAGAAAAGACTAGCCACCAATAAGCAAAGTAAGCCACAAAGGAAGAAATCAATCGGAGCTGTGTGCTGATGTCCCCCAGCCAGGGAGGTAACTAAGTTTAATTATACAGCGTAACGATGCGGGGTAATCTTGATCCATTACACTCTCGCTGCTGCCTGGGAGGCGATGCCCAGGAGGACGAGGTTAGCCCGGCACGCTAACAGGATCAGCCCTTCAATCCCATGGAGGTAATTACAGCAGCATCTTTCCCCAGAAGCCCAAAGAAAACCCACAGATTCCCTCATCAATCCTGGGCTCCCCTAGGCATCCAAGCCCTCCTGCAGACCTTGCTCACTTTAGGCAAAATGACATCTCCGTGTCATGTGGTCTAAAGGGACATAAAGGCATGTAAGGTCAGAGTCAAGGAAGAGAGGCCTGGACCTGACCAAGTCACTGTAGTACCCGCCCCATTTGGCCTCACCTCCAAAGGCCAGGTGACCTGGACATTTTCTATACAGCCCTTAAAGCCAGATTCATCTTTTGTTCTGCTGTGTGGTGGGGGAGTAAAGAGAAGAGAAGACAGCAATTAAACACAGACACAGAAAACTGAGGGAGACTAAAGCAGATCTGAATCTAGGGACCAGACAACTGGCTGCCCACCCACAAAGAGCCATAGGACCATTTGAGGTACCAGCTCAAAGGGCTCTTCCCAAATGCCTTGGAGGTAACAGGAATAGGCTCTAGTGTCTGTCATCTGCTTCAATATGGGTACTGTGTAGTCAGCCCACTGCTCTGACCTTGTTTTCCTCTCCACTTAGAGGATCTAAAGCTTCAAGACCAACATAAGACTCCTGTTAGCAACCATGGGACCTCACAGCTCCAACTGACTAAATCTTACCCTAAGAAGTAAGGCTGAGGCAGGCTAAGTCACACAGCGAAACAACCCAGCTGGGCTCAGGATACAGCTTATTTAGCAGAGTGCTTGTGTAATATGCATGAAACTCTGGTTTAGCTTTCCAGCACTGTATAAAGCCTGTAACACCAAGTGTTGGGGGAGGGGTATCAAGAGTTCAAGACCAGCCTGGTATCCGTGAGACAGTCTTCCTTTTGACAACTCTGAAGACAGACAGGCTTGCTTGGTGCTCTCACAGGTGCAGGCAGCCCTCAGAGAAAGTGCTAAGAGCCTGAAAGAACACACGGGCATTATCCTCACAAATAATCTTGGCTCACCACAGCCGAAGGCTCACCTGAGGGAAGGGGATCAGAGCTGTTCTGGAGCCACTGGCAGCCTAGCTCCAGATTTTCCCTAAAAGGTTCAAGCTGAGTGGAACAGCTGCAGCACAAACACAGCGGCAAACACAGCGGAGAAGCCTTCCAGTCACAGGCCCTAGCAAAGCACAGGACTCCCCTGGGGGTCTCCAGATTCACTACACACTACTACAATTACCAAACACACATGCCAGGGAACTCATGAATGGGCCAGATAGAGTGTTTCTAGGATTTCTGGTGGAGTCGGGAGTTAAAGGAGCCAAAACACAGGGGAAAAAATGCTCCTCCCTCTCAAACTCACACCACCAAAACTACTGAGGGCGTATGCATGAGCTACTAGCTGGGTACTCCTTAAAACTGTGGGTATCACTGCACGGAACGTTTGCATAGTACTCTGTCCCCATCAGGGCTCTCACTGTCTTCCCTGACGGAAGGCGCTCACAGAACCTGTTCAGTAACGAGACTGTGATGACAGGACGGCCAGACAGTCCAGTAGTGTCCCTCACCCTCAAAGATGTTAAGAGACATCAACTAACTGATCCACATGACAACCCTGAGTGGAGTGGGCACAAGGAAGGTACAGAATCATGCCAGGGCACATGCCAAGCCTCAGAGAACAGCCTCAGCATTCCGTCCTGCCCCCAGGACAAAGGCAGGATGGATCTGCTCAACATTCTCCCCACTATCTAACCGGCCTCCCAGAGGTATCTTCTAGCCAATCCTCCACAAATGTTTCCACTATTCCTTCCTTTTCCCAAGTAACAACAGCAACGGTCACAACAAAAAAGTTTTATTGAACAGATGACTTAATTATTCCATCAGCCCTACCTCTGAGACTCCAACCACCATGAGAGTTATGGACCGGTGCTGATGAGGAGGAAAAACGTACTACCCAGCAGAAGAAACACCTATCTGCAGCTGTTCACCGGGGCATCAGGGGCAGTTTGATGGAGCCTGGCTGGCTGGCCTGCTCTGATTAAACTCAGTGCTAGTGGTTTGGCCCTAAGATACAGCAAACACAGGACTAGAATGATCTGGCAGTTGGTTCAGAGCCTTACAGCCCCTGGCATAGAGGCTGAGTCTATAAGGGGCATGAAAAGATCACAACAACAGACTAGTCTTCGAATGCTACTGGAGTAAAGACATTAATCCCATAAGGCAGGGGTCTTGTTCTGCCTTCTATGGAATCCAAAAGAATAGGCAGCTTATACTCCAGTAGATATGTTTGGGAATTTCTTGGGATAAAGAAGACTAAAATGGCAGAGGAAACCTGAAATGTAGCCCTGTGCCTCCCTTCTAAATAAATCTAGAGGACACATTTAAAGATGTCCTATCTGAAGAGGCGCTAAAGCAAGAGCCTGCCTGGTGCACATATGTGGATCTCAGTCCAGATCTCCTTGGAGGGCTGTCTCAACTTGGGAGGGACAGGAAGAGTCTCAGAGTGTCCTGGTGTTTGTTATTTCACAGAACTTAATTTAGTCCAGACTCCCTCCATGGTGTAGCAGAGAGGGTAGGAAGTGCTCAGTGGAAAGGGTGACTGATGAAAAGATGGAGGAATTATAAGAAAGAAAACAAGCCCACAGAGAAACTCATACCAGCCACTGGGGAAGAATCAAGACAAAGCACTGAAGAGGGAGGGTGGCATCATTCTACCCATACAGAAAACGAGAAGTAAAGAAGCAGGGACCTGAGGTGGTGGCAACCCTCCACTGGCACTTCCGGCTGCCAGGGTCAAGAATCCCGCCTCTATCAGTCCCAGATCACACTGGCAGCTGGGATCTACCACTTCTTCTTGTGCCTAACAAACCTCCATGAGCAGCCATTCAGGACTCCAACTACAAGCAGAGGGCACTTGCCACTACCACCTTTGCAAGGGTGTGTGTGTGATGACCACCAACACAGCTGTAGAAACCAGAAAGGAGAGTTTCAACGACTCCAATGACAAGTCGTTTGTGAGGAAGAGGTTGGTGGTTAGTCCGAAGGAGGAGAAAGGCACTAGGTTTAGAGGGAGGCTCAGCCGATCTGGCATGGACTCCAAAGCCAGGTCCAAGGTCCCACAGAGACACAGAACAATACGATGTGAGAGTTACCAAAGCCATTTACCCTGATGGATCAGGTCAGGGAAACTCCTGGAAGAAGGGCTGAAGAGAGGTATTCCCACTGCATAACAGGACAGGGCCTCCAGTACGCTCAGTCATATCTGGGAGGCGCTCAAGCCCTCCTCATTGGCCAGGGCATGATCTGACCTTCATCAGATATGTGGCCTTGAGTAAATGATACAAATTTACTCAACCTCCCTTTCCTAGTCTCTAAGAGTCCGGGGTTGTGGAGTTAGGAAGTAAGAGGTAGAAAGTACCTAGCACAGTGCCTGGCACCCTCTGAATTACCCGGAGAGGCCGAGCACTACCCCAGGAATGTCGCTCACACTGAGCCTCTATCACTGAATCGTTTCACATATTCCAGGATCCACACTGGCTGCCATGTGTACCCCGCTCAGAGTTCCTGGATCTAGCATTCGTGGGGACCTGTGACTTGGTGAGCAAACAGTGTCCACAGAGCCAGAGGAACTTCCCCAGAGCCACAGAACCATGTCGCCAGGCAAATGACAGCCTGGGTATTTGTTTAACTCAGCTTCTTGTCAAAAAGAAAACTTGATGGCTAACAGCCCAAATATGACTGCACAGAACCTCCCCAGGAAGCCTTCTGCTACAGACTCCCAAATAAGCCGTTCCGGAAATCGAGGCAGAGACTCCATGCACTATGCCAAGTTAGTGCCCCTACCCAACACTTCACCCTCCAGCTGCCACAGGGCCTTACAATGGGTTAGACAGCTCAGATGCCAGGCTGTCAGAGTAAGAATTGGCTTAGAACACCCCCAAAGAGACCCTTGGCCTAATTCCCTACTCTGACATTCCTCCACTCAGGAATTTTCAAGGCAATTTTGCTTCTCAACCCCAGGCTGGGGACGGGGACTTGGATGATCAAGTTACAGAATTATCTTTAGTAATAGAGAGAAAGCCACAAATTGCTTTCCATAGGATTCTATGCTTTGGGAAATAAGGAGCGCAGGAGTGGGTTTCAAGAGAGCCAGAAATATCCAAGAGCACAAGCAGCAGATGAATATGAGGCATTGTTATGACTTATTTGCAAGAGCTAAGCAGAGGTCACTAATCCGTCCTCTGAGTCTGAAGCTGATCTGCATCAGGCCTCTGAACAGATGTGTGTCCCCATTTGCACAGACACACGTGTACACACACGCCACACAGCTGTGAGCCCTGACCTTCACCCAACGATGCTGGCCTCTACTGGAAAAGCGCAGATGGACCGGCTGGGTTTGGCCAGGATGGACACCCAGGGGAACCAGATTTGCCTCTTTGATGCTGAAAGCCCAAAGCAGAACAAACCATCACAAGGAGAGTTCCTGGGAGGAGGAGGGGCAGGAAACTGGGATAAGAGCTGGGAAGAAGCCCTGAGAAGTACAGGACTTAAAGGGATACAGAGGGCAGGGACAGACCCCAAAGGGATGTAGAGGGCAGAGGCTGGGTGTTGGGGGATGCAGAGACACTAAGGCAAGACCTCCAGGCTCAAGACATCATCTCTCACCCCTGAAATGTGACTGTTAATAAGGAACTCAAGCCAGGGTGACCCTTCAAAATGTCCTTGTTCCACGGTATCTAATGTTCGGAGTCACTGCCTAGCTGTGCCTGCCTCAGGGCTAGGGTGTGCTGAGAGAGAGAGTGGGAGGGTTCCCAGTATTTCCATAGGAAAGAGCAAAATCTACTGTCTTCCTTGGAGGCCGGCAGGACCATCTCCCTACACCACAGAATGCCAATGAGTTAAAGAGGAGGCGGGGAGGACGACGCGGGCACTGCCACCTAAGGCTGGGGGGGGGTACTTCCCATCTGAGTAATTCCCAGTGATCAACTACACATCCCCCAGGCTGTACAAGAGCAATCACATGATCGGGGCTGGTTTGGGAGCGAGGGGGTGGAGCACTGGCGGGTTTTTTTTCCCCCTTTTCATTTGCTTTTCTGGGGGTGGTGGTGGCAGTGATGGGAATGGGGGTGGTGATGAGGCTGGCAAGAACGACTGCGGAGCTTGGGGGTTGTCTCTTTCGTCCAAATGGCCCCCGCGGAGACCCGTACCTACAGTCTCTCTTCCAACCGGATCCCGTTATCAAGCCGAATCACACACCGGAATGTCCCTGAGGTGGTAAACTAGAGAGGCGAAGACTTTTTCTTTTTCCCCAAAATGGCCTTTCTGCTTCAACGTGGGGAGAGAAGCTGCCAATCCAGAAGGCGGAGGTAGCGCCTGGGAAGGGCGCTTCCCACTCCCGGAGCGCCGGGTTACACAACAGGTGGGAGGGTGACACAGTTCCCCCGGCTGCGGTCTACCCAAGACCCCCCGCCCCCCTGGAGTCCGCTCCCCCTTCTCCGGCTGGCTGCACACCTGGCGGACCATGCCCGCAGACCCTCGCCAAGCGCCCGGGTGCACCGGGACCCCGAGGGCGCCGGGGCTCCTCGGGGGGCGCAGGCTCTTCCTCCCCAGCCCCCAGCCCAGCAGCCCAAGCGCACACGTACTGCTGTAGAGGGTGTCGATCCAGGAGAGGCGCGGCAGGCCCCGGTGGCTGAGCGGCTCCATGCCCACGGCTCTGCGCTCCGCGCGGCAGAGGCTCCACGGTCAGATGGGAAACCCGACCCTCATCGCACAACAAAGGAGGGAGGGCGCCGGCGGGCGGGGTGCCGGGAGGGGTGGCGAGACTCGGAGGCCGAAGTTGCGGACCTCAGGGTGGAGGCAGGAGAGCCGGGGAAACAGGTAGCAGGGAGGAGCAAGCCGGAGCTGCCCGGGTCAGGGCAGGAAAGCGCCCCCCGGGAGCCGAGCGCGGCCGCCGTGAACCCGCTGCGGAATCGGGAGCCGCGGCCCCGCAGCCCGCGCGCCAACTAGCAACTTCCCCGGGGCTGCGCGGCGCCCGGGGCGGGGGGCGGAGGCGGCAGCCAATCCGCGGCAGCCTCGGCGCCCCCACCCCCAGCCGCAGCGGGCCGGTGGGGTGTGAGAGCGGCTCACAGAGCTCCCGCGGGGTCTCCAGGCATCGGCGCAGGGCCAGAGCCTCCCCTCCTTCCCCGGTTGGGCTCAGCATAAATTCCAGCAATCCGCACACTAAGGAGACCTATGGGCCCCGCAGGGGTGACATCACCTGCCACCCTAGGATCCCTAAGCACGATTTGGGGGTGGTGCAGTTGCAGGCCCCACCCCTAGACAAAGCATGGGCAGCGCGGTGTGGACTAGGTTAACGTCCTGTGCCCCACTGGAAGGCTGGGCCACCCAGGGATTGTTTTCCTACCAAACCTTAAAACACTCCATCTATTCAAACACCCTTGACCTTATAGCACATCAGTTCCCGCCCCATACCCCGGGTGGGCAGCTGAGGTAAGGCAGAGAGGAGTCGGGGGCCACCACTGGCATAGGAGGAAGGACCACCTCTCAGTGCCCCTTTCAGGCTGAGAGACAACTGGGGTACAGAAGGCCCTGGGCTCCCTCAGTTCTTCCAGGTGACCCCGCCCACCGCCTCAGTGCAGGAGGCCTGTTATTTAAGCATAAGTACGCAGTAGTTAGAGGAAAATGGGGGTCAGATGCCTCAGAGAACAGCCTTAAACAAAATTCCAAACAGTGACCTCAATAGCACTGAAGGCTTGTGGCGTCAGCGACAACACAGGACCCATGGAAACCTTCCCAGCGCGAAGTCAGGCTAGGGTGGGCCATACAGCCAGGAGCTGAAGTCTATTTCCTGAATTCCCAGGGGAAGAGGCAATCAAACCCACCAAGGAAGACCTGGATTAGACCTTTCATATACAAGGATAGTGGCATTTTTTTTAAAGGTTTATTTATTTTTTATTTATACAGTATTCTGCCTACACACCAGAAGAGGGCACCAGGTCTCACTATAGATGGTTATGAGCCACCATGTGGTTGCTGGGACTTGAACTCAGGATCTTTGGGAGAACCACCATTGTTCTTAACCTCTGAGCCGTCTCTCCAGCCCGTGGCATTTCTAATAACTGAGCAGTTTCCATCCATCCTATCTTCAGACAGCTTAAGGCAGAACCTTCCTGGGCCCTAGCCATACGGAGGTCTACAAAGAGTTAAGTGCCCCTCTGTGGAGGGCAGTGTTGTTCCTTATCCACAAGAGCTCCTCCTCATTCCAAACAAGCTCAGATAGCTTTGAGAAGTAGAAGCAGACCCTTACCTAGAAGGAAACCTGTGCCCAGCCTTGCAAACTGCCCAGCTGTCTATGTGGACAGTGTCCTCCACAGATGCCCAAGAAGAGCTAGAGCCATCAATGTACAGGACAGTCTCCAGGCCTCTGGGGGTTCAAGGGTAGACGCTCATGGATGGGGGAGCTCCTACAGGGGCTACAGCAGATGGAGGCCTTCCTGTACCCATTTGGCTCTCATGACCCCAGTCCTGACTCAAGCTTCTGGTTCTGTGGCTTGCAGCCCTGCCCTGCTCAGCTGTTACCCTCCCACTGTCCCTGACTGGCATGTAAGATTAGGAGGGCCAAGCCGACACCTGGAGCATGGCAAAGGAGGGGGCTGTGCGTCTCCAGCGAGACTATCCAGAAATAGAGTTCCGGGACGGGAGAGGGAGCAGGCAGGCTCTCTGAGGAAGCAGAGAGAGAAAGGACAAGGGCGTTCCTTACTCTTGCACTTTTTGCAGAGACAGAACCCCAGGAGAAGGAGAAAACATGCCTGGGAAGTGCTATCAGACACAAACCCTTGAGGGCTGCAGCTCTGACCCTTCCCCTCAATATACCACAGGGATTTTCCTGCCGGCCCCAACCCGACGTCTCCACATCCAGAGCCGACTGTGAGGAGGCCATGGATATATGTTTCTATGTGAGTCACATACATTTGCATACATTTTACATTTTTATCTACAAAGGCTTGAGCAAGCTATTTTCAGCTTTTTTTTTCTAGCTAAAATGTTGCAGTTGCTCTGCTTAGTGTTGTTAGTTTGCTTTAGTTTGCACTGTGTCCAGTCTTGCCCAGGACTGTCCCCTTCCATCACAGTGCAGGGTACAGAGACAATCTTGCAGGTCATAGTGCTAATACCAGACACTGAGTACTTGGTGTTTATGGCTTGGATCTTAAAAGTGTTGTTGTTGTTTTCCACAAGAGCAATTTCTCTATGAACATCACTGTTACTTCGGTTTCCCTCCTTTCGGATTCCCCCTTTCCCCTCACTTTTCTGTTTTTCAGCACTAGGAACTGAACCCAGGACCACACTCATGCACTTTCCCACAGGGCTTTATCCCCATCTCTTTTTCACCTTTTGAGACAGTGTGGTGGTTTGAATGAGAACAGCCCCTGCAGACTCATATACTTGGATGCCTGGTCTGAGGAACTGTCTGGGAAGGATTAGAGGAGTGTGTCACTGGGGGCTCACTTTGAGGTTTGAAAAGCTAGGCCTACAGGCCTGGGCTTCCAGGCACAGCTCTTATCTTACTTTTGTAACTTGATTTTTCAGATGAGAAAACTGAGGCACAGCTCAGGAACCCAACCATATAGTTAGTGTGCGTGGGGTCCTCTGCATGCCTCCTTACCATCACTGGTAATCCAAGGCATTGAAAAACCTTCGCTGGTCCACGAGAGCAAGGCCATCTGCCAGGAAGCCCTGACACTTTTGTTCCATAACCATCTGCCCACCTGTTGTGTGATGGTTTCATCTACGACTGAAACATTCCATTCTGCTGGGAAGCTCCTTAAGCAGGAAAGTAAACAACTTTAAAGCAGTTTTAGGAAGTCCCAGAAACTGACCAGCTTCGCCAGACCTCACCGTGCCAGAGTCAACAGCAAGAGCTGAGAGTTCCCTCAGATGGAAGGAAGCTGAGCTGCAAAGAAGACTCGGACCAGCCCAGCCAGAAGCACACAGCAACTGCCTAGAAGAGGTTTAGACCAGAGACAGTTGGAAAGGATGCTCCCAACATTTTGAGCTACTTGAAGGCTGTGCAGTGTGCTCCAAGTTCCCAGCCTTGTGAGCAGTCAATCCTGATGGGCTGGGCCTTGGTGATGCAGCTGTCTTTCGGTCATTTCTGCTCCTGTAAGTAACCCCAATTAACTTACTGGATCACAAAGTTGGA
Source organism: Psammomys obesus (assembly GCF_907164565.1). NCBI lineage: Eukaryota > Metazoa > Chordata > Mammalia > Rodentia > Muridae > Psammomys > Psammomys obesus. The sequence goes on from NW_026595981.1 coordinate 2,281,481, forward strand.
TTTTGATGGTATCCGTACTTTGTTGTATCGTGGGCGGGTAGTTTTGCCACACACCACTTCTGACCTACTGTCTTGGGAAAGGGTGGTTGCTTTAAGAATTTTCATCACACAGCCTGATCCTCTCCTTGTTCACAGGGATAAGTGGGTGGGACTTAAAGCATCTGGGGATCTTGAAACTAACAAATGTCTCCAGTTAGATCAAAGGGCACTTAGGGCAGAGAAAGGCTGGGAGAAATACTAACTCAACACACACTCTGGAAACTAAGGAGTTAAAAGAGGCATCCTCCTCTGTAGTTTGCCCAAGGCCTGCTATCCTGAAGTGCTCTTGTCCGGAGCTATTAGCCCTGATCTGTCAGAGCAGCAGGGAGGTATCACTGTGGACAGACCTCCCTTATCCGGCTAAGTGCCGGGGTGTACCGATATGTGGTGTTTCCAAGGCACTGAGTCAGCATTCAGTACACTTCCGCCCCTAGTCCTATCCAGTCCTAAAGCCAACACGATCTGTATCCCTAACCTGTTTCTCCTTCCCCCATCTCCATGGTTACCTGCCTGTTCTGGCCTCGTCGTAGGATTTAAGCTTAGTTGCACAGCTCTGAGTGTTGTGCTGGTATTGCAGGGCTGAGTGGAGAAGAGACGCACCCATTCTGAAGACCAGCAGCCACCAACCTCTTGGCCAGGATGCGGAAGTGGTGATGCTGCTTCTGCATCTCCATGCGTCTTTCCTTCTCATGTTAGCAACACAGCTTCACTGTGCACCACAGGCAGGGCCCAGAAGTCTGCGAGATCACCCAGTGGTCACTGGGAGCCAAAAACAAAGTGTCTCTATAGCTGGGGCCAAGCGGGAATGCATCAGAGTATATGTAGAGTATATAATGTGAGCTCACACACACCAGGTTTTTTCCAAAAGCAAAAAATTCACACATTCATGTTAAACCAGGTGTATGTACGCCCGTGATTCCAGATACTTTGAAGGCCGAGGCAAAAATTCAAATCCTGCCCCCCCCCCCAAAAAAAAAGGCTGAGGAGGGAGAGGAAACCACAGTCAGGATATAATATATTAGAAAATAAATTAATAAAAATGCTTATGATGGGCTGGAGAGATGGCTGCTTTTCCAGAGGACCCATGTTTGATTTCTAGCATCCACATGCCAATTCAAACCATCTGTAACTTCAGTTCCAGGGGCTCTGACACCCTCTTCTGGCCTCTGCAGGCATTAGACACATATGCAATGCACAGACATAGATGCAGGCAAAAGACTTACACATGTAAGATAAAAATAAAGAGTTTAAAGTGCATATTAGTCATCAAAATTACTAACAGCTAACACTGATCAGTGTTGTTCTGTGTGCTGTACAAGCTGCTTCTGGCCTAATCCTCACACTGAGCAAGTGAAATAGGTGCTACTATTAGCTCCGCTTCATAGACAAAGAAATGGAGGCACAGGAAGGCTAAGCCACAAGCCAGCCAGCTGATGGTCTGAAAAGTGTCAAGTCTGAACCCAGAGTCCACCTGGGTAGTGCTATACTGGCTTATGAACAAACGAATGGACAGAAGAGTTAAGCCCAGGGAAGGAGTAATTGGAGTTACACGAGAAGGCAAAATGGTGTCATTTCAGAACTCCCAAGGGCTGCCAGTAAGTAAGTAAAAAGAAAACTCTTTCCCAAAGAAAACCACATCTACTACAACAGGTCAGATGACCCTGCAGATGAGCGGGAAAGAAATCCAGTAACACTCTGCTAGGCCAGGTCCCCAAACCTCCGCTTATACGCCTAAGGCCAGGCTCAGGCTTTTCCAGCCTTAGTTTTCACAGGTGCTCCCGGGTAGATCAGGAAGATGAGCTCCAGGTATATTATTAGCCCTGAAAGACTGAAGTTAGCTTTCTGGAACATCCTGGGGTAGCCTGTTGTTTGTTTATTGTGTGTATGTGTATGTGTATGTGCGTGGTTTGTTTTGTTTGTTTGGATGGTTTTATTGAGACAAGATTTCTCTGTGTAGCCTTGACTGCCCTGCACTCGCTTTGCACCAGGCTGGCCACAACAAACTCACAGCAATCTGCCTGCCTTTGCCTCCCTGAGGGCTGGGATTAAAGGCATGTGCTGGCATGCCTGGCTTATGGTTTGGTTTTTGTTTGTATTTTAAGCTAGAGTCTCACTGCGTAGCCCTGGCTAGTCTAGAACTCACTATGTAGACCAGGCTGGTCTCAAATTAACAGAGAAGTGTTGGGATAAAAGGTATGTGTTACAAACCTGGCAGGTAGCCTGTTTTTACTCCCTATTTCATTTTCTTTTCCTTGGTAGAGAAAACAGCATTTGCTGTTCTCGAAATTCATCTTCAGTCCTTAGGTCTGAAGAAAATTCCCAGAGCCATGGAAGTGGCTCAATGCATACAGTGCTTACTACCAAGCCTGAGAACCCGAGTTTCATCCTCAGGACTCACACAGCAGACAGCAGACTCCCCACAATTGGTCCTTTGATCTCTCCTGACCTCTACATATGTTCTGTGGCACTCATGTGCACACGCACGCGTGCGCGCACATACACACACACAATAAATGAATAAATATAAAATTAAAATAATTTAAGAAGAAAATTTCCCAGGCCAGGCATCCCATGAATTGCCTCTCAAGGAGACTGGTTGGCCCAAGACTCTCTCCTTTGCTCTCTTCCTACCTGCCCTTTCCAGCCTCTTGGCTTTTCCAGAAGACAGTGAGATCTACAGACAACAGAAGCCCCACCTACCTCGTTTCCCTGTGGAAGTTTTATGTCAGCTTGAGTCATGGGAAAGATCTGTACCCTGACAAGATGTAGGCTGATCCCCAGATAAGGACAGTCACACTCTTGATGCCTTCCTCATATCACTACCAGGACAATACCGAAGGACAGGCAGCAGGGCACACCACACACATTTCCCAGGCTAACCCCACAGTCAGGCACCAGAAACAGTTAGCATCAGGGCAGAGCAGCTGGCCTAGATGAGGCTAATCAAAAGCAAATTGAGGAGTGTCCCTCCCCAAGCTCCAGCTAAAGTGAGCCTTGTCTAACAATTTTCAGTCCTTGCCACTCAGGGGTGAACATGAGAATTTTCCTACAGTCAATGAGGGAACTCCACAGTGGAGTCTAGAGAGCCCTCCCCCACTTACTTACCTCTGAGTCCCCATCAGCATTTGGAAGGACGTCAGCTGAAGAAGACTGAAAGATTCTCAGAATCCCAAAAGAAACCCAGAGATCAAATTCAAAGGCGCCAGTCTCCTCAGCTCCAGGGCAGCAGAGGTGGTCCAGCAGAGGTCAGAGCTCACAGGCCAGCCCTCGCCCTCCTGTGGTCATTGCTGCCCCGAAGCTGGCTGTGTGTTCTGCTCTGTCAGCCAGAGTTCTGCGGATGCATCCCAGCTCCTACGCTGCTCTGCCAGGAGCTCTGACGCCACCCTCCCCACTGGCCGTCCCCTCAGGCTCAGGAGCAGTTGCCGGGACTGAGAGCTGTCAAGAAAATGGCATCAAAATCCAGGAAGGCAAAGAAGCCACTGACCTGGACAGGGTTTTGCTTGCCATGGTAGAGTCTCATTCTATAGATTTAAGGGTCCAGCCCAAGGGGATGTGGCGGTGTCTCTTTAAGCATCAGGCCTCCTTTAAGGCAACTTCTCTGCAGTTACCACTGGTCCTGCGGCAGAGAACAGGAACTCTCAGGTGCCATCTGGTGGCCAAACAGGGTGGCACCTCAGCAGCACTAAGTGTTCTAGATAGGCAGCCTCCAAGGACCTGGACTGAAATCTCATCTTCTCACACCAGACTGTATATAGGGCTGCACTGTGAGCAGAGAGTCTGAGAAAGCCAGGAAGAACAAGAGTAGAACTCAGGACCTTTGGAAGAACAACCAGTGTTCTTAACCTCTGAGCCACCTCTCTAGCCCTCCAGTAACATTGTAAATGAGATTTCCATATCTCCCTGCTTGCCGGCTATAGGGGCTTCAGACACAGCTGAACATCACCTTGTCTTCTCATCACAAGACAGTGGTTCTTAACTGAGAAAGGAGCAGCTGCCACTGTTGTACCAAAGAGGTCTTAGTTGCTGCTGCTGTGTTCCTTGGTTTTTCAAGACAGAGTTTCTCTCTGTAGCCCTGGCTGTCCTGGAACTCACTTTGTCAGCCAGGCTGGCCTCGAACTCACAGAGGTCCACCTGTCTCTGCCTCTAGTGTGCTGGGATCAAAGCTGTGTGTCACCACACTGGCTCCAGAAAATGTTTATAGAACGTGAGGTATTGAGGTATTCAATGAGCAGAAGCCAGCAATGCCAAAAGAACATCTGTCCCTAATGTTAATAGTGTTGATGGCACTCCATGGTTATCAGAATGAGGATGGCTCCTTGGCAAACTCCAAAACCCATTTTTCTCCCATAATGCAATCTTTGGTGTCTTTCTTAGCCAAACACAAATGGGTCAGAGGTCAATTTACAGTGAGTTCTTGTTCCTTTCCTTCCTCCACATGGGTCCTGGAAATCCAACTCAGGCTGGCCAGCAAGCTCTTTTACCCATTGGGTACACCATCTTTTTGGCCCAACATCATCTTTATAGACTTGGGGGTTGAGCAGGAGGTTCTACAAAGTGTGCTAGCACTCAAGGTTGTCCCTGCCTAAAGCAGAGCATACACATCTGCAACCAGTCAACCCCTGTGGGTCACCTTCTGGAAGGGAGACTCAGCTGAGCTGGCAGGCCCTCAGGAGCGCATGCAAAGATGATCACCGAGAAACCACAGGACCACCCCAGACTCCTCAGCCCAGCCATGCTCTCTGCTGAGGAACTGTCCTGGGCTATGCACCTCTCACATAACGTGCTTCAGCTTCTTGTCATAGAATGTCATGACTCTGAATTTTGTCTCCGTGCCCTGTTCTAGGCTGCTCAGTGCAATCGCACACACATAATCTGATGCTGACATGAGAGACCAACACACGTGACTCATTCTAATGGAGGGAAAGTGAGAGAGAGTGGGACAGGAAGCAACAGTCAGTGAAAGCTGTAAAGGGTCTGTTGGTTTGAGCAGGCCCACGCTCATTCGGAGCTGATGTCATGGAGCTGAAGCCCTGATGGAAGTCTCCCTGCATCCCAAAGCCACAGACAGCATGCTGTAAGACAATGCTCACATGCCATAAGGCACTCTTGTCACATTATCTGAATAAAGGTACATTATTCTTGTGTGCTCGCTCTGTCTCTCTTTCCAAATTAGGGACCAAGCCCTGGGTCTTGGGCATGCTAAGCAGGCGTTCTTCCATTGAGCTACCCCTACCCCTCATTATTATTTTCATAGCCTGTTAGGCCCTGTGGCCCGTCCTGCACAGTCCTTTGGATCACCTAGCATATCCCTGCTGTTCCTTCCTGCTGTTGCTTGCCTTTGTATTTTTTTGCACAGGTTGATAAAGCTGGTTAAAATGATCTGCCCTCAGGGCTGTAGAGTCGGCTCAGTAGTTAGGAGCACTTACTGCTCTTGCAAAGGACCGGGGTTCAGTTCCCAGCACCCACATGGCAGTTCAAAAATATCTGATCCAGGGGATCCGATGTCCTCTTCTGGCATCTGTGGCACCAGGCACACAGTGGTGTACACACACACACACACACACACACACACACACACACACACACGCAATAATCTTTAAAAACAGTTAAAGCAGCTGCTCTTTCCTTATCCTGGCATGGTGGAACATGACCGTTATTCCTGCACGTGAAAGACTGAAAGAGGAAGACCACAGCAAGCACAAGGCCAGCCTGAGTGACATAATCAGACCGGTTTCAGGAAAACAGATGAAAATACCGCTTCCTCCACTCTGCCTGAGATCTCCTACTTACACTGTGGTATTAAACTGCTTCTAAGGGGCTTTCCCTAACCGAGCCCAGGAGGCCTGCTTCTGTGTCTAGTTCCTTACTGCTCTTTAAACCATTTAGGGCCCTGAGAGATGGTTGAGCAGCTAACAACACTGGCTGCTCTTCCAGAGGAGCCAGATTTCATTCCCAGCACCCACATCTGTCACCCCAGTTCCGAAGGATCCAGTTCCCTGTTCTGGCCTCCAGGGGCACCAGGCACATGTGGCGTCCAGACTAAGGAGCAGGCAAAACGCCCATGTACATAAAATAAAGGCTTTAAAAGAAAGTTAAGACCATTCAAGGCCATCGCCTCCTAGATGGTGAAGCTCTCTTCTCAGCAAACCCCAGCATGTTGTTCAAATGGTCCAAATCAATGACCGGTTCTTGGCTCCGAAGAGCCTAGAATGAAGTAGTATAGAGACCTAGCTAGCCGGATTCCACCAACTAGAAATAAACTCTCTGGGCTGGATGGTTGACGTGTGGCCACATCCTCTGAAATGACTCCAGGGGAACCTAAAAACAGATTTGGGGCAGGGCAACTGCTGCTCTAATTATTCTCCTAACAGCTCATACAGAGCCCTAACTGAAAACTCCCCAATGCACAGCCTCCCCTGCTAAGCAGCCAGCGTCCTGTGCTGCACTCCTTTTCACCCAATCAAGTTCCAACATGGAAATAGAAGAGAAACCTAGAAAAGATCCAGCCCACTAAGGGAATTTCAGTATGTGGCTGGGGTCCTTCTCCTAGACCTGTCCCAAATTTGCAAGGCAATTTGGTTTTGGAGTATGGAAGTGCAGTGCCGCCTCACGGAAGAAGACAGCCTCTGGAGGCAGCCCGTTTGGGCTCTCCGTGGGGTAGGAACCCTGGGAATGTGTGGAAGAAGGTTCAGGTTGCTGGCAGCGCTGACCTGCTTGCCTAGAGCACTCCAGGCTGAAGCTGGAAGCCCCCAGAGTTGACTTAATGCCCTCATCTCTCAAAGGCCTCTAACCAGGCTCACGGGAAACCTGCTTTTCAGCTCAGTAATGAATGAAGTTGACAGAACCTCGTTCTGGACTCCTGCCCATCCAAGGACCCGTTCTGAGGGGGTCTGCAGATAATGTGATCGAGAGTGGGAGGACTGAGCCTAGGAGACCCTCTGTAAGGCTGTGTGTCTGGATCCCACTGTGCTGAGCGGACCACAGTGCCCCAAAGAATGCAGGACTCACTGGTTCTGCTGGGGCCTGCAAGGCTTCATTTTGGGGGCCTTTACCATAGAAAAAGCACCTGAGGCTGTCAGGGTCCGTATTCCAGATGGATTGTGTGTGTGTGTGTGTGTGTGTGTGTGTGTGTGTGTCTGTCTGTCTGTCTCTCTGTGTTACCAGGGTTGGTAGCAATATTTCATGCATGCTAAGTAGGTAAGCACTCTATTACTGAGGTGTATGTGCAGCTATTTTATTTTTATTCTCCCACTTCCCCAGTTTCTTACCTGCTACCTAGTAAGGTCCTATCTTTCATCTCCTGTGCTATGCTTTGAATATGACGTGAGCCCCCTGGACTCATGCAAAAGTCTTATTTGCAAAGGCGTATGTAAATAATACTAAGATGATAGATATTTCGGGCTGAAGAGATGGCTTAGATGTTAAAAGTGTATACTGCTCAACAGGTGTGGTGACACACACCTGTGATCCCAGCACTCAGGGAGGCAGAGGCATGTGGATCTCTGAGTTCAAGGACAGCCTGGTCTACAAAGAGTCCAGGACAGCCAGGGCTACACAGAGAAACCCTGTCTTGAAACCCTCCCCTGAATAAAAAAAAAGAGGGTGTACTGCTTTTCCAGAGGACCTGAGTTTGGTGCCCAGCATCGATACACATAAAATTAAAATAATAAATTTTTAAGCACAGGGTTTCTTTGCCTAGTATATTAGTGGTGGTTAAAACATTCGTGGGAATCTCAGAGGCCAGACAAGGCTTGGTGGGACCAGAGAGTACCCTGGACAGTATGTCAGGGGTCAGGTGGTCACCATTTCCGACTGAGCTAATTAACAAATGCCTTCTGTCCTAGTTAAGGTTTTTATTGCTGCGATGAAACACCGTGGCCAAAAGCAAGCTGAGGAGGAAAGGACTTATTTGGCTCACACTTCCACGCCGTAGCCCATCACCAAAGGAAGCCAGGACAGGAACTCAGACAGAGCAGGAACCTGCAGGCAAGAACTGATGTAGAGGTCATACTCAGCGTACAGCCTGCTTCCTTAGAGACTGCAGAGCCCCCAGTCCATGATGGCCACACCCACAAAGGGCTGGGCCCTCCCCATCAATCACTAATTAAGAAAATACCTGACAGCCAGATCTTTTGGAAGCACTGTCTCAACTGACACTCCCTTCTTTCAGATAATTCTTGCTTGAGTTAAGTTGGCATAAACTAGCCTGCACACCTTCTAAAGGAAGTAGCATTTGAACCTAGGCCTGGAAAGGAAACTAAGGTTTCATTGGCAAAGACAAAGGAGTGGAGAAGCAAGGCATTCTGGGAGAGAAGGAAAAGTTTAAATAATTACAGAGGCAAAAATGAAGGAGAGGAGCTGGAAGTATGACTCAGTGGTTAAGGGCACTGGCTGCTCTTCCAGAGGACATGGGTTCAGTTCCCAGCACCCACATGCTGGCTCACAACTCTAACTCCAGCCTCCAGGGTATCTGATGCCCTCTTTTGGCCTCTGCAAGCATCAGGCACACAGGTAGTACATAGACATAGATGCAGGCAAAACACCCATATACATTAAAAAAAAAAAAAATGAAGGAGAGCCAGACATGGAGGGTACATGCCTACAGTCCCCAAAACATGGGAGATTGAGACAGGAATCACTTGTGCCCAGAGTTAGTTGTGTTCCAGTTGGGGAACACAGTGAGACATTGCCTTAATAAAAAAGCTGGAAGATAGCTCACTTGTTGATGTTAAAGCTAAGCATACAGAAAAGCCTGGGTTAAAGCCCCGGCAGCACATAAAACCAAGTGTGGTGGAGTACCCCTCTAATCCCAGCACTTGGTGGTCAAGGCAGGAAGATCAGAAGTTCCAGGTAATCCGCCGCCTGAGATGCAGACAAGGAGGAAGAGGAGGAGGAAGGGGCGGAAAAGAAAAGGGATGGGGGAACTAGAATGGGTGCCTGAAGAAGAGCTGCCACTCAAGGGTGTTGCCTTAGCGTGAACTCAGAGAGCTGTGGTGGTTTGAATGAGAATGAGAGCGGCCCCCAGAGGCGCATGTTTGAATACTTAGTCCCCTGTTGGTGGGACTGTTTGGGGAAGGTTTTTTGGGTGTGGTTTTGTTGGAGGAGGTGTGTCACTGAAGGTGAACTTTAAGGGTTCCAAAATCCTACACCAACCCCGTTTAGCTCCCTCTGCCTCGTGGCTATTGCCTCAGAATGCACGTTCTCAGCTGTTGCTCAGCCCCATGCTTACCTGTCTGCTATCATGTTCCCTGATGTGATCGGCACATGCTAATCCTCTGAAACTGTAAGTCCCCGACAAACTGTTTCTTCTATAAGTTGCCCCAGCCATCGTGTTTTGTCACAGCAATAAAGAAGAAACTAAGACAAAACCAACAGAGTCTTCAGCTCTTCGTAGGCCTGACCTCTCCCCTTCAGTGCACATCCGACCTCAGGAACAATTTCCTCGTATTCCTCGTATTCCTCGTATTCTTTTTCTTCTTTTTTGGTAATGGAGATGGAATCCAGGGCCTCATGCTCCAGCACCCTCAACCCATGTAAGGAGCCTTTTAATTTAATTTTTTTTTGTAGTTAGTGTGCCTGCCTCCCCCCGCCAGCATGTGTGTGTCTCCACACATGTCAGCGTACATATACAGACGTCAGAGGATGGCCTCCAGGTGTCAGTTCTCTCCTTCCACTGTACATTCTGAAGACTGAATTCAGATCATCAGGCCTGCACAGCAAGCGCTTGTACTGGCTGAACCATCTCACTGGCCCCACAATGAACATTTTGAGGAAAATGTTAGGGGGACACAGGAGGACATTGAGGCAATAACTCTATATCCTGCCTCACCCAGCCCCCTTCCCAAATTCCCATGCTTGAACCTTGTAGGACAGTCTCTGCTCAGTGCTCTGACGCCCTGGGAGAAGGTGGCACCTCCACACAGGAATCAGAAGCAAAAAGGCAGTGAGGCACTTCAGTTCCCCGCAGAGTCCAGTTGCAGAAGTCCCGCACAGTGCTCAGGAGTTACCTGCTTCCCTGGGCCCGGGGAGCATTTGAAGGTGGATAATTCAGAGCACTCAGGACACAGGCCCTGCCTGCTCTGCTCTGGGGTGATGAAACAAACCTCTGCCCCTGCTTGCCCTGGTCAGAGCAGCCAGCCCTGTGCCCGATTTTGACCTGACAGGCAGAGGACAAGGACAACACTGGGCCTGAGCTCTTGACCACTCTTGGGCATCCTCAGACACAGACATGAGTCAGAGGAAAGCCAGCTCCCTTCTCAAGACCCGGAGTCTTCCAGACGACTCATTGCCCAACTCTTCATGCACCGCCACACTGATTTTCTCCCAGTTTCCTATTTCTTCGTGATTGCGCAATTTCTCTCCTAGGAAGCTGCGTGTTAATCACATGATGGTAGCCACTAGTCACCAGCAGAGGAAGGAAGGATGGGGGACATCTCCTTTTCTAAATCCTGTTCTGTTTCAAAACTGTGGGTAGTGGGTTCCCAGAGCCAGCACCCTATGCTTTAGCTCCCCTGGGGGAGGACGAAATCAGAACTTGGCAGTTGTTCTCCCTGTGGTCCTCTACATACTCAGCTGGGCCCCAAGCCCTCCCTTCCCATCACAGCTCTAACTGCTGGAGGCAGATGTGCCCTAAGACCATGAGGCCAAAGCATGCCGCAGGCTAAGGCGACAGGGACCTGTGCTGCATCTGGCCGACCAGAGTTCTTCAAGGCCTTGAGGAGAGCGAAGCTGTCTTCACTAGGCTCCAGGGCTGTTTGTGTAAGAGAGAGAGACCCGCTCTGTGTCCCACCAGAGTTAAGCAAAGAAGAGGAAGCTGCTTCGTCTCTGCAGATGCTCACGCTCTCGGAGCCACATACAGAGCTGCACTCGTCTGTAGGCCACACTTCCTCCCAGGCCTGACAGGAACCTTGACTTCTGCAAAGACCACTAACCCCAACACCAGTACCCACGGGCACATCTAGCCACAGCTGAGCTGCTGAGGATCTCCAGTGTCACTTCAGGACCAAAAAAGGAAGAGGTTCTTCTCTTGCCAAAAGCTATTACAGCCCCGAGACACAAACAAGCTGACTCCCCGCATGACTCACCTGAGCCTGCAAGAAAAGGTGTCTGTGTCCAAGCACAAGGCACCATTCCCGACCCAGCAAGCCACCGAAGGTGCAAAAACTGCTTGGAAACTGTCAGGGCTACAAGCACCTTGCTTTGGAAAATAAAAACCTCTCTCCAACTCTGCAGGTGTCAGGGACGGTGAGAGGAGGGCTGACAGATGAAATGTGCCCGGGTCCTGCCACCTAGAACAGCCCGGCTGCTGGCTCAGAAGCCACACCACAATTAGCATCCTGTCATTTGCTCATTTTGTACGAATTTCATGTATCCCCGGGAGGCCACAGAGAGTGTGAAGTATATAAGCCATTTTTGTTTTGTTTTGTTTTGTTTTTCCTTTTTGTGGTGCTGTGGGTTTGTGCTTTTGGGCAAATGCTCTGCCGCTGAGCTATTTGTCCAACCCCCTGATTTAAAACCTGTTTTATTATCACTATTTTTATGTGTGTGTAGATGCGCACGTGGAGGTCAGAGGACAACTTTTACGTGTTGGTTCTCTGCTGCCACCAAATGGGATCCGAGGACTAAACTCACATCTTCAGGCCAGCATCCAAGGACCTCTATCCACTGAGCCATCTCAACGTATCCCTGTCCGTGACTGTCTTAACTGCGTGTTTATTCAGCCAATTTAGTTTTCTCTGTTGTGAAAGTCATAGAGTCACAATAGAAATTCCTTTTGCTGCGTGCTGGGACTGAAGCTCGGGAATAGAGCTAGCCTGACACGCACCACGCCCTGTCATGGGAGGGAAACTCCTTAGACAATAATGCACACTGTTTGGCCACAAACACAAAAACGAGGCCATGTGTGGGAACTCTAGTACATCTCTGGTCTCTTTGGGGTGAGAAAAGCACTGCTGGATTTTCAGGGTCCACCCGGCGTCTCCTGAGACAAGGCCTGAGCTGTGGGGTTCCTTGCTCTGCCACTGACAGCCTTACCTCTTCCTTCCTTTGGGCGAGAAGTTCAAAGTACTAGCACTTACCTGGGAAAAAACCTTCTGTTATCCGCTTGCCAAGGTTACAATGGAAACAGAGGGGAGATGGGGTGCGGGAAGCATTGTTGTGATAAAGGCCTGGGTCCACCACACAAACCTCAGTCCCACCCAAGGGAGGAGAGGGTGTAGAGATGCTTTTCAGACCGTCACTCTGTGGTACACATAGGAAGTGACATCACACACACAGCACCCTCAGGTTGACTAAGCTCTTAGTGGTCAGATGTGAGAGGAGGGGAACTTTGTGTCCTCACATTTCCAATATATTCTGGGCACAGTCACTGGGAAACTCTGGGAGGGAGAACCTTGGACTTCTAGTCATTCCAAGTGGCTGCACACTTCTTAAGCATTTCTGATTTCATTTCATTTTAGGTTTGTTTTGTTTTGTTTTGTTTTGTTTTGTTTTGTTTTGTTTTGTTTTGTTTTGTTTTGTTTTTCCAAGACAAGCTTTCTCTGTATAGCTCTGGCTGTCACGGAACTCACTCTGTAGACCAGGCCAGCCTTTAACTCACAGAGACCTGCCTGCCTCTGCCTACCAAATGCTGGTTTTAAAAGTGTGTGCCACCATGCTCAAACAGGCATATACTACCTCAATCAGCTCAGCGTTTCTGACGTCAGAAGCCTCTACATAATGGCTAGCTCCACAGCAATGAAAGGCAGTGTCCAAGTCAACTCACCTACACAGACAAAGAGGTGCAGGATGGGTACCTACCTACACAGATGCCAGGGTGGGTACCAGAGCTTCACCAATAGCTTGACAGTACCACAGCCTAGCATGTGCTAGACATCAGGCAATCTTGCCAAAATGGCCCCCTTCCTCAGTCAGGAGTCTACAAGCCCTGTACCAATGTGAAACCTGATAGTTTCTTTAATCTTAGAGGCAGGGAACCCAGCACGGCGTCAGCTCTCCTGTCACACTCCCTGCCTGGCTCAGCTGAGTCTCCCATCCCTGGCTGTAGAGCATCTAATCGCACTGCACACTAATGCAGCTCATGTGCAGCGCATCTCTCACACCTATTCATGCCAGCCTCACTGAGGTAGGCATGCTGCAGAGTTTAACAGTGTGGCTCAGGTATGGGTCCTAGAAAGAGACATATCAAGGCTCAAGACCTGGTGTTTCCAGGTAACTTTAACTCCCTGTGCGTTGATTTTATTTGCTGTTGAGTGAGAAAAACTGGACTAGAAGGATGGCTCAGCAGGCAGAAGTGCTTGCTTCTTAGATCCGACGCCCCAAGTTTAATCCCCCACGCCCACATAAACACAAAGGACAAGACCCCACGTGCACAGGAGCATGTATGTGTCCATACTCAAACACATATACACATAATAATAAATAAAATAAAATGAGGATAGTCCTTTCTCTTCTGATGTCCCCTGCCCTGGGGAGTTTTATGTCAACAGAAGCTAATGTCACCTAAGTAAAGGGAGCCTCACCTGAGGAAATGCCTCCATGAGATCAGGCTGTGGGCAAGCCTGTAGGACATTTTCTTAATTAGTGGTGGATAAGAGGGCCCAGTCCATTCTGGGTGGGGATGAGGCCTCTGCATCAGCTCCTGCCTCTAGATTCCTTCTCAGGCTGAGTTTCTGTCTTGGCTTCCCTCAATGAACTATGATTCAAGATACAGAAGCCAAATAAACCCATTCTTCCCCTAGCTGCTGTTGGTCATGGTGTTTCAACATAGCAATATTAGCCCTAAACCAATACTCCCCCTTCAGAAGTGTCAGGGCTTGGAGGCTGGAAGGATGCGCCATGCTTAATAGAGCACATACTGTTCTTGTAGAGGAACTGTTGTGACAAGACACCACAACCTAGGCAATTTATAGGAAAAAGAAGACTCATTGGAGCTTACAGTTCAGAGGTTGAGTCCATGGCTGCGCTGGTGGGGAGCACGGCAGCAGGCAGGCAGGCACTGCACTGGAGCAGTGGATGAGAGCATCTACCCTGATCTACAAACACACGGCAGAGAAAGGGCTAACTAGAGGACCCATCCCAGTGAGACACCTCCAACAGGGCCACACCTCTCCAAACACTTCCACTAACACAGGAGCCTGGGAGGGCCTTCTCGTTCAGACCATCCCAAAACCTGTGTGGGGCAGCTCACAGCCACGTCAAACTCCAGCTCCAGGTGATCTGACACCCTCTCCGGCCAAGGCTAACCAGAGAGACCCTGTCTGGGGGCGGGGGAGCAGCATGGAGGGAGGTCAGGGATGGGGCTTGCAGGGATGCAGCCTAGCGGTAGGGTACTTGCCTAGCATTTACAAGTTCTGGGTTCAATCCCCAGCACCACACACACACACACACACACACACACACACACACACACACACACAAAAAAAATCTCGATTTCCATTATTTGTGATTATTCATTCTCCCTGGTGTCACTTCCTATTTTCTCAGTGAACAGTCCTCAGATACAAACATGCCTTGCCTTCGCCTCGTTTCTGTGAACAGGTCTGACTCTTAATGAACCCCAGCTCTTGTGTGCTTCCCCAGTGCACAAAACACCCATTTCATGTTTTCACGTGTAGTAAATGCTACATGAAAATTTATGATCCTGTTAGGGAATGAAAGACAATCCAATCACTATTCCTAACCTGTAACCTCTTGATAAAATCCCCTCTAGATTGTAGGACTTGGAATTAGTGGTTTGGAGACAAACTCACTAAGACACCTCAGCTGTCTCCCCAGCCCTGGCTAGTTTTTCCACTTGTCCTGGTTAATGTCAGGTAGCCAGGTCAAGGGGGACTCTTGGCTATGGTTTCCAACTCCAGGGCTAGTAAATGGCTCTTCGGCAAGGTAGGGAGGGCCTGGTCACATGAGGCCCTGTGGGTTTTAAACATGAAATCCCACGAGGGTGTTTGAGGGCAAACAGAATTGCCTTCTTTTGCATGCAAGACGAGTCTAGCATCAAATGAGAAGGCCCTGGCTGCACGATGCTGGGGGAAGTGGCCCTGGTTTCTGGGGTTTAGACAGCGGTCAAGATGCAAATACAGTCGCAGCCTATGCTAAGGCTGCAGCAGCCTTCTGAGGGCCTCTGCTTTGTGAGGTGAAGGGAAGCGCAGGCTGCAGGGGAAGGAGATGTGACTTTGAGGTGCACCCTGCCCCCTCCCTCGGTAATGGCCAGCATGCTGGCAGCAAGGAGCATTCCAGGAGGTGCTGACTGAAGCAAGAGAGGACACCAGACCTAACCCTTTGTTTTGGCTTTAAAAAAAGCAGTCTTAAATCCCTAGCCTCTAGTGCAGAGCCTGATGCTAAGTTCCCAAGCAGAGGCAAGACTAAGAAGGCACAGCCCCAGCTGCCCAGGGGAGGGTCAGGCCACGTCCTCTTGGTCCCCCCCACAGCTCACTCGGCTGGTGTCTGACTCTGGGATTTCCCCCAGAGGCATGTTGGAATGAACTATCCTGTACAGTCTTCCCTGGAGGAAGTTAAAACATGGAGCTTAAAATGGTCCAGCAAAAGAGAAAGGCTGAGTCCAAGCAAGGTGGGCTGGAAATTCCAATCAGGCCAGGCCAGGTCCAGCTCAGGTCTCTGAAAGGACAGAGTGGTACAGGGTTGAAATGCTCAGCCCCACCCAGTGCCTCGCATCAACCTTAGTGTTTAAGAACCATACTCTTGGGCTGGAGAGATGGCTCAGAGGTTAAGAGCCCTGGCTATTCTTCCAAAGGTCCTGGGTTCAATTCCCAGCAACCACATGGTGGCTCACAACCATCTATAATAAGGTCTGGTGCCCTCTTCTGGCATGTAGGCACACATGCAGGCAGAACACTATACATAATAAATAAATCTTTAAGAACTATACCCTTGGAGTTTGGGAGAGAGCAGGGTTGTTAGTGCTCTCTTTGCAAGAGTAAGGACCCGAATTCTATCCTCATCATCCACATTAAAAAACAAACTAACAAAACAAAAAGCCCTCGGGCATGGTGGGAGTCTGCAGTCCTGGAGCTGGCAGAGGGCTAGCCAGCTTCATCTACTTGGGCAGCTCTGAGCTGCTGGAAAACCCTGTCTCAAAAAAAATAATTTAGAAATGAACACATGCAACTGCACACAAAATATTCTTCTAAGCAGCCTTCCTTCATCTTTTCAAGAGCTGTGGACTGTTTCTCAAAAAGGCACTAGCTCTTCAAAGCGGCCCATTAGAATGCTCTGTCAGAGCTGTTTTCTCTTCTGTAAAGCAGGTTTCTAATACGATCCTTTACCAAAGTGGTAGTGCATTCCTGTTATCCCCAGCCTTCTGGAATCTGGGGCAGAACGAGTTTAAAGCCTAGCCTGTGCTACATAGGGAGCTTGGGTTAGCTAGGGTTCTGTAATGAGACCTTGTCTCTAAAAGCGAAGACAAAGCTGGGCTTGGTGACAAGCGCCTTTGATCCCAGCACTCGGGAGGCAGAGGGGGTGGATCTCCATGGATTTAAGGCTGTCCTAGACTTCAAGTAAGCACAGGGCAGACAGAGCTCCTGTTACACAGAGAAACTCTGTCTTGAAAAACAAAACAAACAAAAAAACAAAGAAAACTAACTAACTAATAATAATAATTGTCCCTTATGGCTTTGTATGCACAAATTAGAAAGAAATCCTTTTAAGTGTGCCACAAAGGACAGAATGAAGGATAAAACAATGTATAATACCCATTAGCTCAAGTTCTCTGGGATGGGAGTGACAGATATTGAGGAACTGACATGTTTATTTAAAAATTTTTTTAATAGTTTGAATTTTTTTATTCTGAAAATGAATAACTCTGGTGTTTAGTAAAAGGGCTTTCACCATGGCAGCCAGATGCTGACTGAAAACAAATACACCACAGCTGGGAGGTGGTGATTTGCTCCTTAATGTCAGCACTTGGGAGGCAGAGACAGGGGGAGTTGAGTTCAGGGTCAGCCTGGTGTACAGAGTGGGCTCCGGGACAATCAGGACTACACGGATAAACCCTGCCTCAAAAACAAAAACAAAAAATGTAAATTACTGTAGGTGTATGGGTGCTGGGCTTGCATCTGTGCCTGTGCACATGTGTGTATGATGTGCAAGAAAACCAGGGAGGGTGTCAGGCCCTCTAGAACCGTAGATGCAGGTGGTGATGGGAGTTAAATCCAGGTGTGTGTGTGTGTGTGTGTTCATTTGTTTGTGTGAGGGTTTCTTTGTGTAGCTGTGGCTGTCTCTGCCGTGCTGGCATTAACGCACCAGCACCGACCAAAACCACCAGTGTTCTTAACCACCGCTCCAGCTCCACCGGTGCATTTTCCAATTACCTTTATAAGTGAGAGAGGGCCCTGAGAGCAAGAGCGGACGAAGCAGGGTGAGAGCGCCCATCTGTGCAGGTGCTCCCAGCGGCCAGGAAAGGCACCAGACCTGGAGTACAGGCCTGCGACTTTGCTCTGGATCCTCTCGGGGAACAGCAAGCACTCTTAACGGCGGAGCCTTCTCTCCAGCCCTAGGATGCTGAGTTTTGAAACAGATCTTCTGGCACATGGGAGGATTACTGAGAGAGTTAAGTCCATCCTCTAACAACAAGACTGAGATCTTTATTTTAACTTTTTCTGGTTTGGGTTATAGGCTCATACAGCCATTTCCGGCTTTTGCATGTATACCGAAGACCCCAATTTAATTCCTCCTTTGTGCGAGCACTTTATTCACCAAACCAACCCTAATGCTGGGATTAAAGGACTATGACACCACATCTGGCTGCCAGGTCTTGTCTTTTTTTTTTTTTTTTTTAAGATTTATCTTTATTATTTTTAATTGTGTAGGTGTGCATCTGCGTGTGGGAATGTGCAGGTGAGTCAGGTGCCCACAGAGGCTGGAGGTGTCAGAGCCTCTGGAGCTGATTTTAGGCTACCTGGTGTGGGTGCTGGGAATTGAACTTGGTCTTCTGCAAGAGCAGAGCAGAGGTATTCTTAACTGCTGAGCCACTTCTCCAGCTCTTCATTCCAGGAATTTAAACGTCATTCGACATTTGAAAATCTGTACAATCCAAAGCCAGGTGTGGTGGTGCACGCCTGTAATCCCAGCACTCTGGGAGGCAGAGGCAGGTGAATCTCTGTGAGTTCGAGGTCAGCCTGGTCTACAAAGTAAGTCCAGGACAGCCAAGGCTACACAGAGAAACCCTATCTTGAAAAACAAAAACAAAAAACAAAAATGAAAGAAAGAAAGAAAGAAAGAAAGAAAGAAAGAAAGAAAGAAAGAAAGAAAGAAAGAAAAGAAAATCTGTGCAATCTACTACACTAACAGAAAGCATGCGAACATCCCAACATGTTTGAGCAAAGCAGTTGTGAAAAGTCAACATGTATTTTTATTTTAAAATGATAGAAAAATGACTCTTGGAAACTAGAAATAAAAAGATCAAGAAACTTTCTTAAGTCAAATGATTATGATCATGCTTCTCAATCTTGAGGCATGAGGTACATTCATATTAACTTCATGGGCAAAGAATATGACAAAGAGGAACTAGCCAAGAATATAAGGGAAGACACCAGGCCTTAGAGTAATCAGGACCACATGTACAATGAGGTGGTATTTTGACCCAGTGCACACTAGCCACCACAACAAATGTTGCTAACAGTGGGAACAGACCACCTTAGGAGGTATGGTTTAGGGGTAGGGACACAGCTCAATAGTAGAAAATTGCCTACCATGCCCAAGGCCCTGGGTTGGATCCTCAGAGCCATAAAGAATAAATATGTGGGCTGGAGAGATGGCTCAGTGGTTAGGAGCACTGTCTGCTCTTCCTTAAAGGAGCAGGGTTCAATTCCCAGCACCCACATGGCAGCTCACAACTGCCTGCAATTCCAAGGGATCTGACACCTTCACACTAATGCACATAAAATAACATTAAATAAATTATTTTTTAAAAATTTTAAAAAGAATACATATTGTGAGAATATAAGCCGTGTTAACCATTTTTCACAGGACAGTTTGACTGTGTCTACTGATACTTAAAATGCATGTGTGTTTCTCAACTTAGTGACTCCATGTCTAGATCCCTCCCCCCCCCACCCCCGCAAGGTCTCACTGTGTAGCCCTGGCTGGCTTGGAACTCCCGATGTAGGCCAAGCTGGCTGCCTGCTGCTGCCTCCTGAGTGATGGGATTAGAGGTGTAGCTTTTATTTTATGTACATAAGTATCTGCTTGCATGTGTGTATATGCCATGTGTTCCTGATGCCCAAAGAGGAGGACATCGGATCCCCGAAACTGGAACTACAGCAACTGAGAGCCACAGTGTGGGTGCTGGGAACTAACCCAGGTCCTTCGAAAGAACAGCCAGAGCTCTTATCAGCTGAGCCATCTCTCCAGTTCCATAGCTAGGTGCTTTAAAAAAAAAAATGTATTTCTGTGACCCGTGGTTTATGCCACATATGGTTTGTCATTGTAGTATTGTTTGAAATAGCAAAAACTAAGGCACTGTGCTGGGAATTCGAGTTATTTCCTGCACCCTTTTTCTACCAAGAGC
The DNA here is from genome assembly GCF_907164565.1 of Psammomys obesus. Lineage (NCBI taxonomy): Eukaryota > Metazoa > Chordata > Mammalia > Rodentia > Muridae > Psammomys > Psammomys obesus. The sequence goes on from NW_026595981.1 coordinate 2,301,045, forward strand.
ATGGGTGCTGGAAGAGACCTTGGAAGCATAACCTTATAATTTTATGACACCTTTTTGGGGCTACTGCTATCGGAATTACTTCCTTGCTACTATTGGAAGGACGCACGAGAAGACCCTGAGTTCTAAGGGTTTAAAATAGTTTCCAGAGCACCAAGCGAGTCTCTAGGGGTGCCAAGGATGTGGGGGATGCTAGGAGTGACCCTGCTAGGTTGTCCTGGGTAGCCTGTCAATTGGCAGACAGCTCCATCTGTAATCTGGAAATGGGGGTGTGAGGAGCAGCAGCTCGGGGCATCCAAGCCACCTAGGCACAGAGGAATCGATACTTTCTCTACCAGTGGCAGCCGTGCTGGGTTTCTCAATGGCATGTACCACCAGAACGTGCTGGCATGCGGAAGACGGTCTTAGAACCCACCCGACAGGAAGGGGCTGGCTCCTAACAAGATCAAGTTATCTGCCAACCTAGGAGAACGTCAGCACGGACATGGCTCCCTTTATGACTGTGAGGAGGAGGCTGCTGGGTCTTCTGTAGGCAGTGGAACTGAAGAAAGGGGGCAAAATGCCAAAGGATGTGTGAAAGATGCTGGATCAGGTGCTACCACTCCTGTGCCAACTGGTCAGCCAGAAAAGGTGTGCCATTTGTTGTCGAACCGTAAACAGCAGTGGGTGCCAGCTGGGTGCAAAGATGAGTCATGCCAGTTAGAGGCGGCAAGCCCTTAGCTGTGGTCTGCACTTACCCCTTAGTATGGTCTCTGTGGTCAGCATTCACGCAGTGAATGCCACTTTCCAACCTGGTCCCACTGGAGGACTCCTACTCACTCCTTCCCAGGGGTGCTGCTTGGTACAATCAGAGATTCCTATTTGGGCTAATGGTGCCTGCGTCCCTTTTCACAGATACGAGCAGTTTATGGCAGCCCAGAATTGATTCCCCTGGGTCATAAAGTCATACAGACAACGCTTTACTCCCTGAACCTGCTCTGCCCGGGGTGTGTTTTACTGCCTACATCCTTCTCTTTTAACCTTCTGATTCTTGGTTTGGTTACTCCATCAACACTGAGAACTCTAGGAAAAGCCTTTGGTTGACCTTTTTATTGACTGGATTGGAGGCTATAAGCACTTCAGAATGGTTTTTTAAATATCAGGAAGGGTTCCATTTATCAAAGTCCAGCAGGTACGCCCAACTATTTATAAATTCAGCAAACTTAGAAACCACAGCAAAGCGGTCTTAACGACAGAGATCTCTCCTCCTGAACAATGCACACACTTTCCATGCCACCCACATCTACATTAACAAAGGCGCTTTTCTCTGAGCAAGGAAAAAAATAGACACAGAAGAGAAAGGACTCAGAGAAGCTCAGTTACACTGGCACTCTGGGGCTGTCACTTGTCGCCTAGAAAGACCTGCCTCTACTACACCAGAATCCCTTCCCTGGAGCTCAACCAGGGGAAACAGCATGTATAGACACAGACGCCGAACATGAGGCTGCCAAATACCACAGTGACTGTCTGGGGACAGGAAGAGCTCACCCCCATGAGTCAAACCCTGACCAGGCAAGGGTTTGGAAACGGTAACACTGAAAAATCTTTGTGCCATTGTCCAAGGGCCACTTAGCTTTGGGCCACTGTGTTTTCTCTGGAGCTAAAGGTCACTGTGGGCTTCTTCTGTTCTCTGGCTCCAAACACAGATGGAGTATTTTATCAGCTGTCTAGCAATGTTTTATCTACTCACATACAATTCAAAAAGGACTCTCCCTCTGTTTTGCTTAGAATGCTTCAAGTTCTTAAAAAAATTGGTGCCTTTTCTTCCTCTCTTTCTTCTTGGCTTCTTTTCAGTATCTGTCTTTGGGTTGTGGGGGCAGAGAGGGGCCTATATTTAAGCACACTAGACAGTCATTATGACTGGACAGCAAGTTCAGGAAAGCCTGCCAAACCCTGGTGGCCAGGCTTGGCTATTCAGAAACCCCTAGGCTGGATAGAATACAGACTGCAAAGCCTGAGGCTGTGACACACACCTATAGTGCCAGCTACTCACTCAGAAGGCGAAAGCATAAAAATGGCTTCTCGAGGCTGGACGATCCAGGCCAGCATGGGTGACAATGTAAGACTCCATTTAAAGGTGGGGAGGGCAGTATGATATAGCTCAGTGGGCAAAGGAGCTTGCCTCACTGTCTGACCTTGATCCCCCGGACACACATTGTGGAAAAGGGACCAAATCCAGCAGGTTGTTCTCTGACCTCCACTAACATGCTGTGACCCATACACGCCCACAAAATAAATACTTTTTAAAAATTTTAAATTTCACACACATACACTTTCTTCAGTAGTCCCAAATCTTGGTTCATCCAGCACCAGCTGTCTCTACCATGCCATCCAAGTTCGACCACAATGAGCTCAAAGTCGTGCACCTGAAGTACACAGATGTTTCTAGTGCCACATCTGTCTTGGACCCTAAATTGATCCCCTGGGTGTGTTTCTCCCCCTCCCCTCACCCCCCCCCAACTGGTGATGTCATTGCCAAGGCAACAAGTGATTGGAGAGGTCTAAGGACTACAGTGAAAGTGAGACAGGCCTAAATTGAAGAGGTACCTTCTGCCTCTGCCCTGATCATCAGAGCCCCTGAGTAACCATCAAGAAAGAAAGAAGCAGAAGAACATAAAACAGATTGTCCACATTGACCAACAGCTGCATCAACAGGTTTGTACTTACTTGTTTGCTTTTGTGTTTTTGGAGACAGGATCTCTCTCTACAGCTCTGGCTGTCCTGGAGCTTGCCATGTAGACAAGGCTGACCTCAAACTCACAGAGATCCTCCTGCCTCTGCCTCCTGAGAGCTGGGATTACAAAGATGTACCACCACCGCCTATAACATCAGTCTTTGGCCACAGAGCTTTCTGGAACTATTTAGGAGACCCCGGGTACTTCACAGTCTGTGGACAGGAATGTGGATGGCACCACCCTGAGGACATCATGGATGACATCAGCAGTGGTGCAATGGGATGCACAGCTAGTTAAGAAGTAGCAAGAGAGAACAATTTATTTATTTATTTATTTCCAGTTTTTTGAGACAGGGTTTCCCTGTGTAGCTTTGGCTGTCCTGGACTCACTTTGTAGACCAGGCTCGCCTTAAACTCAGAGATCTGCCTGCCTCTGCCTCCCTGAGTGCTGGGATTACAGGCATGGGCCACTTCACCCAGCTTACCAGAAAAGAATTTCAATAAAAGATCATCTGACCCCCAAAATTTACATGTATAGAAAGAGACAGAGAAAGACAAAGAGAAACTGAGAGACTGAGACTCTCCATCCTTCATTTCAGAGGGACCGGCACAAGAAAACTGTCCATTCATTCATTTTTTTGAGACAGGACCTCACTGTGTCGCCCCGGCTGGCCTTAAAATTCTAACCCTAAGTCAGGAGAGCTGGCTGTGAAGTTACAAGCACAGGCTGCTCCTGCAAAAGACCCAGGTATATTTCCCAGCACCCCGTTCACAATTATCTGTAACTCCAGTTCCAGGGAACCCAGTGCCCTTTTCTGGTGTCTTCCAGCACCAGGCATGCAGTTCAGACACACATGCAGGCAAAAGAACATCCATATACATAAAAAAAAAAAAAAAAAAAAAAAGACCCTCCTGCCTCAACCTTCTAAGTGCCAGGATTATAGGTGTGTATTAACATGCCTGGCTCAGAAGCTGCTTTTTTTTTTTCCACTCACTGGGGAGGAGCCCATGCAGAGGTCAGAGGGCAACTTGCTGGATTGGTTCTCTCCTTCCACCTTGAGTGTCTTGGGAAGCAAACTCAAGTTAGCGGGCTTAGCAGCAAGCGCCTTTACCCAGTGAGCCATCTTACCAGCTCTTGAAGCTCCTTTCTTATAATGCTCTCACAGATGAAGCCAAAGCTGGCATCCAGCGCCCTCCTCCATTACTCTCTGTTTACTGTGCTGAGGCAAGGCCTTTTTCTGGAATTAGGGTTGTGCCTCTCCTAGTCAGGCTGGAAGCTAGTGTGCCCCAGCGATCCTCCTGTCTCCGCCCTTACTTAGAGCTAGGGTGACCGGTGTACCCCAGATGCACAGCTTGTTCCATGGGTGCTGGGACCAGAAATCTGTCCTCACACCTGCAGAGGAAGCGCTCTCAATATCTGAGGCAGTTCTCTTGTGTTGTTTTTATCTAGAATATTTCAGTAGAGGAGGAATAACAGCTTAGTGATTTCCTCGATCTTTCTTTCACGGTAATCAGCAAATACTTACCAGGAAGATACAGGTGGAAAATGATGCTCCAGCAGATACTGGGAAAACAAAAGTGACTCACTGCACGTCATGCTAAAGGTTTACCAAGGGTTCGCTCCGTCAGCTTCACAGGACTCCAGGAGACAGAGACTACCAATACACCGGCCACACAGAACAAGGCACGAAGAGGCAGAACCTCTTTTTAGACCCTGAGAACTGAGGATGGAGATGTGGCTCAATTGGAGGAGTGTGCGCCTACCGTACAGGAAGCCCTGGGTTCAGTCCCCAGCACACTGTAGGCCAGGCATGGTGCCGCACAGGCTGAGTCAGGAGGCTCACTGTAAGTGTGAGGGCAGCCTGTCTCAGGACAAACCTGTAGATGAGTAAACACATAAGTCTCCTGGCTGTCAGGCGGTCTGGCTCCAGAACTGCAGCGACCACCATGCGTCACCACCTGCCTTTAACAGCTTTCAGCAAGGCGGGCTAAAACAGGTGTTAAACCAAGGCATACAGACAGGTAATCAGAATAGGGGTTTTGACTTGAGAGTTGGTTTTTTTTTTAATCTTTTGCCAGGCAACTAAAGGAATACAAAACTCTCAACAAATCCTTGACTACAGATGATGAGAGCACAGAGTTTTCTCCAACGAGCTTCAGCCCAGAAGGAAGGAGGCCCATGATTTCATAATGTGTTGGGGTGGGAGTTAGGCCAGTCTGGGAACCAGAGAAAAATAAAACTGCAGATTCTGACTATTTTTTCAATAAACGGTGCCTGAGTTGATGCCCCTAGGTGATGATTTAGGGGACAGAGAAAGCTGTCCATCTGTCAGTCAGTCAGTCAATCAGCAAGGCAAGAGTGAAGGTCCCCTTCACTGTCTCATTGACTACATATGATTTAGTTCGGATTGGGTTGGCAGAGGTTGAAGGTCATTCTTTGTCCTGTGTGCAAGCTTTGCAGAGGCTACCTGTATGCCACGGCAAAGCTCTGTCTTGCCCATGCTGGCAGCACTGTGCCTACCATCTTCAAGAGCCATGAAGTGAGGTACCCCACCTCTTTCCCTGCCTAAAGCCCATCAATCAGCTAGCGGAGTTAGGCATGGTGGTACACGCCTGTAATCCCAGTACAGTGGAGGCAGAAGGATCAGCCCTGGCTATGCTGTGAGTTCAAGAACAGGCTAATGCATGAAACCCTGTCTCAAAAATTAAAATAAAATTGGGGGGCTTCCAGCAATTTTTGGAATCTATGTTACTGTATATTTTATTACTAGGCACTCTCATCCTTTTCTCTGTCTGCCTCTCCTCCCTCCCTCCCTCTCTCCCCTTCCTTCTTTCCTTTCTTCTTTCCTTCCTCTTTCCCTTCCTTCCTTTCATGAATAATCTCCATCCACCCTGGTGACTTAAGTGAAATATGTAAATTACTCTTCAACAAGTCTAAATTACCTACCTTAACAAAGCCCAATGCTGAAAATGTCTATAAGGTAGAAGCAATTGAAAAGAAGAAAAGAGCCAGGGATTTGAGATATGCGTGTAGGAGCTGGAGATATGACTCAATGGTAGAATGCTGGCCTAGCAGTCCCGAAGCCTCCGGTATTAGAAATTAGATCTATTCTGGCTGTGGTGGCAGCACTCAGGTCACAGGTTCAAGGCTAGTCCTGGCTATATGATAAGACCCTCAAAGACTAAAATACCAGTTCAGGCCTGTAATTCCAGCACTTGGGAGACAGATACATGGTGAGTTTATGGTCAGATTAGACTACATAAGACACTGTCTCAAAACAAAATAATAAAGGTAAATAGAATACTAAAAGACTTGGATATAGAAATTGTTATTTTAAATGTTTCTACCTGGGGCTGGAGAGATGGCTCAGTGGTTAAGAGCTCTGACTGCTCTTCCAGAGGTCCTGAGTTCAATTCCCAGCACCCACATGGTGGCTCACAACCATCTATACCTTCTACTGCTGTCTACTGCAGGTGTATATACAGACAGAACATTCAAAATAAATAATGTTTCTGCCCAAGTTTAGCGCAAAATATATATGTACAGTGGCTAAATGGATCTCACTTAGAAAAATGAAAACATTGCCAGAACCCAATTCATGCCCAGTGCTCTCCCTAACTCAGAAGAGCTGAGTTTGCCATTGTCCTCAGAAAGCTGAGATCACCAGGGCCTACAGGCGGCCAGATAAGACAGTTCCAAAGGCTGGTGTGCAGGCCACTTTTGTCAACCTGATACAAATCTAGATATATCTGAGAAGAGGGACCCTTAGCGGAGGAACTACCTCCATCAAACCGGCCTGTAGACAAGTCTATCGGGAATTTTCTCCATCGGTGACTGATGAGGGAGGGCCCAGCTCACTCTGGCTGGTATCATCCCTGGGCAGGTAGTTCTAGGACTTACAGGAAGGTAGGCGCAAGCCATGAGCAAGACAATAAGCATCGTTCCCTCGTGGCCTTTGTCCTGACTCCAGGTTCTTGCCTTGAGTTACTGCTCCGATTTCCTCCTATCGTGGACTGTGATGTGGAAGTGTAAGAGAAGACACAGCCTTTCTTCCCCCAGCTGTTTTGGTCATGGTCTTTATCGCAGCAACAGAAAGCAAACTAAGATAAACCTCAAAACCTACAGCTATCTATCTACCTATATATCTAGAGATACAGATAGGAGGTTCTGCCTCTAGAACACTGAGGCTACCTAAGATGGTGTTACTCTAACACAATTATTATATTCCAGTAACCTAACGGTTAGACTCCAAGGTCTGAGGCCTAGTCTAGGAGACAGAGAAAAAGCTTATTAGCCAGCTCAGAGGCACTCTAGGAAAGAAAGGCATTTTTGTGTTCTATGAAAAAAAAACCAAAACCTTAGCACAAGGAATGTAACCTCAAATGCCAACTGCAACCAGACAGCTGTGTAACACTGGCAGATACTGACATCTAAGTGGCACTTAGTACATGCCAGGCTAAATAGACATTAACCCATTTCCTTTCCACATATTTATAAAGTGAACTATTATAAACCCCATTTTTTTAGGGAAGGGAAGTGAGGACACAGGAGTTATGAAATTCGTCTTTGGTCACACAGCAGGGTTAGGCAGGGGCAGGACACAAAGCCAGGCCTTCCACACCCTCAGTGCCTGTGGAGAGAGGGTTTGACGGAGAAGGTCGGAGCAACTGGCAAAATCCCATCTAGTCAACCTGATGTATGAAATGTCAAGAAAGACGGAAATATGTATGTTCAGGAAAGAATCTCCCATTTAAGAAACATTTTATTTTAACCCTCTGCAGTTCAGACAGAGCAGGTCATCAGACGGTCCTGGGCTTGGAGCATGGTCACAGCTGGCTCTTGTCTGACCAAAGGTCCCTGGTGGGGATTGTGGGTCTAGAGAGCAGAGGGAGTTCCCTCAACAAACAGCATCTCCTTTAGGCCCACTGATACGAATAATTAATTTGTTTTAGTGTTGCTGCCCACAAAGGTTACCAACAAGCCCCACACTCAGAAAGCAACTCTAAGACAAAAAAGACAGGCGTGGGAGATCCTGGGGACCTCAGGGAGCCCTGTCATGAACTCTGGTGGGGATGTCTGTGTTCAAAGGGAGTGCTGGCTGCTGGCTTAAACGGTGCGCCCGCTCTGGTCTGGTTGCCTCCGTGGGGCCGTGAGGGCATCGGCAAAACTCATTAGAGCTGTGACATGCTGTGGCTTTTACTACTGTCAGTGGGAGTGGGCTGCAGATTCCTCAAGATGCTTTAAAATAAGACCAAAAGGCACAATTATGCAGCCAAGAGAAGCCACGGCGGCTGCATACAAAGCAGGGCTTTCTCCACACCAGGATCACAGCCCAGCAAGGCCCTGTGGCCTCTCAGCGTCCTCGCCGGGCTGCTGAGAGGCCTCCGTAATTGGATGCTTCATTGCTCCAGCTCCTAGATTATTCAAAGTGCAGGATTTCCAGGAGCCTCAGGTTTCAATAAGAATACAACCAGGCAACGTACCGAGCATAATACTATATTTCACCCTTGTGGTCTATCTCAGCACCGCTCAGGGACACACTAGTAACAACAGTGACAAGGCTAAATGGCCTGCAATGGGTGTCTACCCTGTACCGGGTACTGTCCACAGCGCTGTATAAATGCATACTGATTTGTAGAATCTTCACCCAAGTTAATTAGACGTTGATTTTATTTTAGGATGGTTCCCTTGGTCCACAGAACTTTTTGTTCTTTGTCCACTAAGAACAAAAAGGCCAAGAATCTCACTCGAGGTCACACAACAATTATGTGAGCGAGCTAGGACGTGCATTTAAGTACTATGGCCCCAAACCTCGAGTCATACCAGTGCCTGTTTGCATTTGCACAGCCCTGTGTCACTTGCTTTTTGTACATTATTCTTTAAACCAAGTGGGTGTGGTATGGTGTGTGTGTGTGTGCGTGTGTTCCTGGGAATTGAATTCATGGCCTCATCCCTGTCAGGCAAGCCCCCTACCTCTTGGAGCCACATCCCCAGGCCTCCTTTAATTTTCACAACACCAAAATGAGGTAAAATCACCCCTATTGTTCAGGAAAGAAAACATCTCAAAGAGAAGTAAAGTAACTTAGTGGAGCAAACCTGCAAATGGCTACGGAAGGCCTGGCTGTGAGCCTCTGTATTAGTTACACTAGCGACCATCTATCTTGGCTCATGGCTTCAGAGGGTTGCAGCTCGTCACAGGAAGGCATGGTGGAGCACCTCAGTCCAAGGCGACAGGGGCTCATAGTAACCGAGAAGCAGCAGGTTATGGAGGAGGAGGAGTCCAGTTACAATCTCCAGTGGCCAGCCTCCAGTGACTGCTTCCTCCAGCCAGCACCCACCCCTTAAAGGCGCCACAGCATCCCCATTCCACTGTCTGTGAAACAAAGGCTCGAAACACGAACCTTTGGGGGACATTCAGCTCTACACCGTAACACTCAAGTTCCTCCGATTCAAAGCCAGGCTCCACCAGACAGGGTTCAGAGTCTCGGCTACTTACCGAGTCTAATTCAGGGGATTTCATAAAATTTATGGCTGGAAAATCATCCAGTCCAATCCCATTGTCTCAGACCTACAGCCCAAAGAAATTAATAGTCAGTGGTGAGGGCTGAAGATGCTACTCAGCTGGTAGAACTTCTACCTCGAATGCATGAAGCCCTGGGGTAGAGCCCTAGTTCTGCAAAAAGCAGGCCTGGTGGCACAGGAGGGTAATCCCAGGACTCCTGAGGAGCAAGCAGAAGGATCAGGAGCTCAAGGCCATCCTTGGCTGCACAACAAGTTTAAGGCCAATTGAGCTACACGAGGAGCTACTATTAACCCACACACACACACACACACACAACAACAAAACCCTAGCTCTGGGTAGACTCCTCTCCAGTTGGCCAAGGTCACTAGCAAAATCTCAAAGAACTTCAGGTCAGTGAGTTATAGATGTTTAATAGTAAATGAGACAAAAAAATAACAAAAAACAAATATGTTAGTATACACTTTGGATGGTATTGTAGGGAGCAGTCCCATACTTTTGTTTACAAGTCTGTTCTTTATGACTAGAAATAATGACGTAAGAACATTGCCCACGATGGTTCCAAAATTCCTATGATGGGTGTAGCAATGCACACCTTTAATCCTGGCACCCCAGAAACTGAAGCAAGTGGATCCCTGCTAGCTGGAGGACAGCCAGGAATGCAGAGCAAGATCCTATCTCAGAATATACATACATATAACTACCAGACAGGGACCCCAACACTTACATTGCATCACGTGCAAGTATAGGGTTTTCCCAAGGAAATGATACTTTTCAGCAAGCTGGGCAAATGAGAACTAGGCCTTCCGCTCCCACAAACCAGCAATACACCAACAGACCCCTGCCAAGCCACACAGAATAGATTTGCATGGTTTTAAGTTCTAGGATCACTGAAAATGATCCTAGAACTTAAAACCATGCATGTGATCTCGTGATTTTGGACTTGGAGCCATAGGGCCTTGACATTATAATTTGCAAGGTCCCTTTCAACATAACTAAAACTCAGACCAGGGCCTTAGAGACGGCTCAGAAGTTAAGAGCGTTGGCTGCCCTTCTAGGGGACCAGGATTCAATTCCCAGAACCACATGGAAGCTCAAAACCATCTCCAGTTCCAGTTCCAACATCTTCTGACCTCTCATGGTACCAGGCACACACATAGTAGACAAACATATGCAGGCAAAACAACCATATACATAAAAAATATATGAAAAATAATAAAACAAAAATGTTACATTTTATACACATACACAGTTATCAGAATACTCCGTTGGCTTTTAAAATTGTCCTAGTAAATTACTGAATGAGAATGCAGCAAAATAAAAGGGGCACAGTGGCACTGGCCTTGAGTCCCAGCCACTTAGGAATCTGAGGCTGTCTTGAGCCCAGGAGTTTGAGAACATCTTTATAACAAAGTAGCAACACAGGGAAACCTTGTTTCAAAAGAGAAGAAAGGCCCTGGGAATGGGCTTCAGGAGGGTAGCAAGGGAAAGAGAAAAACAATGTAGCCATTTACTTCTAACACTGTTTTCTACGTTTGTGAGGCTCACCTCCTACATACACATGCAAACAACCAAGGAGCCTATCAGTGTATGGGGAATGCCTGTAATCACAGCACTTCATATCAGGCAAGAGTTCAAGGAAACCTCCAGGTGCAAATGTATGGTGGTCATCAAGTTAACACTGCAATAAATGTATTGAAGGCAGAAATCATCATATAAATCAGAAACTTGGGAGCTGTAAAGCCTGAAGAAGGTAAAACAAGAAAAAAATCCACCACAAACCAGGCATGGTAGTGCACAGCTTTCATCCTAGCACTCAGGAGGCAGATCCAAAGTAGATCTTTGTGTGTCCAAGGCCACACTGACCTACATAGCATGTTTCAGACCAGCCAAGGCTACACAGTAAGAAGTGTCAAAAGAAAGAAAGAAAAGGAAGGAAAGTGGGAAGGAAGGAGGGACAGAGTAAAAGAGGAAGGAAGGGAAGGGTGGAGGAATGAAACAGAAAAGTCCACCACAGCGCTTTAGTGGAAAAAAAAAAAAAGATGTAGATGAAGAAAAAGGTAACAGTAATAAAGCAAAGTGTTGTCACATTGCTGTGATCTCAGCAGAGTTTGGGGCTGGCCTGAGCTACAGGAGCAGGAGAAAGAGGAGGAAAATGGGGAAAAAGTAAAAAGGCCTTTTATTCTTAAAGATCACTAGCCTGCCAAGGTGTCCAAATTCCACAAAATCCTCACTTGAAGGGCTGGAGAGGTGGCTCAGTGATTAAGAGTACTGGCTGTTCTTGCGGAGAACTAGGGTTCAATTCCCAGCACTGACACAGTAGCCCACAATAATACCATCTCAGGGGATCCAATGTCTCCTGATCCTTCTCAAACAGCCACCAAACGGAGACCAAGTTTTTAAGTGCCTGAGACTTATAGGCGACAGCTCATTCAAACCACATCATCCATAATGCATAAAATAAAATAAAATAAAATAAAATAAAATAAAATAAAATAAAATAAAATAAAATAAAATAAAATAAAATAAAATAAAAAACAAGGTCTAGGTAGATGCCCCAGCAGTTAAGAGCACTGACTACTCTCTCTTAGAGGATCAGGATTCCATTCACAGCATGGTGGCTCACAACTGTCTGTAACTCTGAGGGCTTCAACATCTTCAGGCCTCAACAGACACACAAGCAGACAAAACGCCCATACACATAAAATCAATTCACTAAAAATAAATTCTCACTTGAAAATATATGATCAGTCAGCTAAGGCCTGCCATCCGAGCACCAGGGAGGCATAAAGAAGCAGGGTTTCGAGTTAAAATCCAACCTGGGCTACACAGTGAGACCCTACCTCAGAACATACACACCCATCCAAAAAATACAATCATTTTTCTACTTGTTCAACAAAAACATTATGTCAGTACTGACTAAGAGGTGGGGATACTGCAATTAAAAGAACTGACCTGTGCACAGAGGAGTGGACAAAGCACTTAACAACAGTCACATAACCACCCTGACACATCAGTGTGCAAAGTTCAGGGGAAGATGGTAGAGCCATCTTCCAAAAGCCATTCACTGTTCCTTTTCCCCTAACATCCTTCATGGTGAGGCGGAAGGGCAAAAATTCCAGATCAGCCTCCTTTGCAGCTAAAGACAGCCATGTGACCCACCTTTGCCCTAAAGTGTGACAGTAAGAATTGTCAGGTAGGACTTCCATGAATAGTATTTTGCTGTGGTTGTTGTTGTTTTAAGACAGGGTTTCTCTGTGTAGCCCTGGCTGTCCTGTACACACTTTGTAGACCAGGCTGGTCTACAGACCCACAGTGATCTGCCTGCCTCTGCATCCCTGAGTGCCGAGATTAAAGGCACATGCCACTACACTCGGCAGGTTCTTGCTTTTTTAATTTAGTTTTGATACAGGTCTTACTCTGTGGCCTGTGCACATCCAGAACTCACTGAAGTCAATCCTAATGCTAGGATTATGAACACAAACGACTGCACTTGGCTCCATTCTTACAGGGACAACCAGCTAGAATGACTAGCTTGAGTCCTTTGCTCCCTTTCCTCCCTAACTCCCAAGCACACACAAGGTAATACAGCAGACACACATTTCAAACTGTGATGTCACAAGCAAGAGGTCAAATGTTTCCCACTGCAAGACAATGGGAGGACCTGAAATGAAAGGCCCTGCTGAGCCACTCTAACCTACCAAGCAATCCTCCCACAAGAGGAAAACAAATCCCTAGCTCATTAAGCCACTGGAGTGAATAACACTTAAAGTAACACCAACTTAGTGCCTTACAGTTCTGTACCTTTGAAACCTGAGGTGGTTATTATTCTGTAGCCCAGGCTAGCCTAAGACTGGCCAACACCGAGGTTCTGGCAGGGACAGATTCCTTTCTGGAGAATGGAGGAATCATCATTTCCTTTCATTCTGTGGCTTCTAGAGGCCACTCATGTTTCTTGGCCAGTCGTTTATTTCTTCATATTCAAAATCAGCAGCAAAAAGGAGCATCTCCCTCACCTCTCCAACCCCCTCTTCCAAGTGTAGGGTAAGATCTTTGTGACTGGGGTTAGAGACGGCTCAGCAGTTAAGCTCACTGGCTGCTCCTACAGAGGACCTGGCTTCAGTTCCCAGCATCCACGTGATGGCTCTGAACCTTCTGTAACTCCAAGGGATCCAGCGCCCTCTGAAGAACAGCCTCCCCCAGCACAACACACCTGTAATGTGTGTATGTAGACATTTATATCTGTATCTATAGAAACAAAGCACCCATACACATAAAATAAAGATCCTGCGAGTACCCTGGACCCACCCAGGTCCTCCAGGAACACACACACACACACACACACACACACACACACACACACACGTCTCTAGTTCACCCTCATCAGCAAAGTCTCTTGTTATATACAACGGTCCAGGAATTAGTCTGTGGGCCTCTTTGGGGACCACAGTTTTGCCTGCCGTGGCTGCTGTGGAAGAGCAGGGCTGGACAGTGTAAGCACTGCAGAAGGAAGTGTTGTGTTACTTGGTATGTGTATGGGTGTTTTTCACCCATATGTATGTCTTCTGTGTACACATGCATGCCTGGTTCGTGTGAGGGCCAGAAGAAAGTACTGGATGCCTTAGACATGAAGTTACAGAGCCGCCATGCCAGTGCTGGAACTCAAACCTCTGTCCTCTGCAAGAGCCGCTGGGGTACCTGCTGAGCCATCTGGCCAGCTCCCCAAATGCACTCTCAACTGAGAGCCAAGTCCTCATTCCACATGGAGGAGACAGAACTGATGGCACAGAGCAGGGGGCTCCCTAGCTTAGGCTTGAAGGATGGATGAAAATCTATCCTAAAGGTGAGACAGAGGGTCAGTCTGGACAAAGGCAGAGAGAGAAGGGTATGCTTGCTCTTGGGGAAGCTACACAAGTTCAACAGTGCTGAAGCAGAAAGTGTGCCTGGATGAAGGGATAGCCTTGTAAAAAACCGAGAGCTTACTCAGTGTGTGTGGAGAGTTACAGATTGTGAATAAATGTGCAAATTTTGACTTAGGAGCATAGAGCAACCACTTATCTTTAATGTGAAATGTAACTTGAGGCTGGTGAGGAAAGACTAGAGACAAACCAGTTGGTCCCTGAGTTGGTCTGGGTGGGGTGAGCGACCTCTAGCTACTCGTAAACATTCACTGAGCACCTCCCCTGTGGCCAGGCACTATGATATCCTGAGGCTAAGAAACAAAGCACAGGTCAGAACAAGGTCCCCCATCAGCCTGACAGGACCAGTGTTGGGGAAGCTCAGGTTGGGGCACTGTAACTCCTGCTCCAAGCCTGAAGCACAGGGAGGGAGGGAGGGCCGGAGCCCCCCCCCCCGATAGTTAAGGCTCCCACGCAGCAGAAAGGGGTCCCAGGGTCTGCAGTAATGGGTGACAAATGATGCCAACAGCCCCCCCTTAAAATTAGTAATTTTATTTTTAATTGTGTGTGTTTGGGGTAAAAGATACATGCACATGTGAGTTCAGGGGGATCCCCTGGAACTGGGGTTACCGGTGGTTGTAAGCCACCTCATGTGGCTGCTAGGAATCAAACTCGTGTCCTCCGCTGACCCATCTTTCCAGACCTCCAACAGCAGCCCTGTATATGTGTGTGTGTGTGTGTGTGTGTGTGTGTGTGTGTGTGTGTGTGCGCGTGTGTATGCTTCCCCACATCTCAGGGTTATTTTATTATTTTTTCTTGAGACAGAACCTCTTGTAGTTCAATGTGGCCTCAAACACTGTGTAGCCTAGGAAGACCTTGAAATTCTGATCCTCCAGACTCCACCTCCTTAGGGCTCCGGCACAGGCTCCAGTGACATTTATCCAGTGCTGGGAAGAGAACGCAGAGGCTTGTGAATGTGAGGACTCTCTCTCTTTCTTTTTTTGTTTGTTTGCTTTGTTTTTAGAGATAGGGTCTCTCTGTGTAGCCCTGGCTGTCCTGGAACTTGCTCGGTAGACCAGGCTGGCCTCAGACTCAGAGAGCCACCTGCCTCTGCCTCTCCCTTGCAAATGTTTTAGGCACTCTGCCAACTGAACGACAGCCCCAGCTTCAGACCAGCTTCACATATGTTAAATCAGTGCACATGGCAAGTGAGGAAGTGGGAGGGCGGGGTTTGAGTTTTGAGCCTGTGCTCAAAATGTCCCCACGTGCTCCGTGGGTGGGGGTAGGGAGGCAGCCTCTGAAGTTAGAGCAAAATGTCGTGGTAATGGCCAGTGTTGTGAATGTTCTAGAACCCATCACCGAATGCATTCAAGAGGCCAACTTAATAATACATGAATCCTTGATAGATAAAAAGACGAGTCACGGCACTGAGACATCTTGGGCTGGCTGGTGAACTCATCTCGGCCACCTCTCTCATCCAGGGCACAGAATATATATATATATTTCCTTCTCTCCTCGGTGCCAACGAGCCTTCGCAGCTATCTTCTGCTCGGCAATCACGAGGTGGGCGCTGCGCTCCAGGCAAGCTCCCTTCAGACAGTCTAGTCTCAGGCCGATGAGAGCAGGAGTCAAACAGGAGGGCAGGGTGGGAGAGGAAGCCGCCTCTCACTGCAGAGCTTCTCTGAGGCGACTGGGTGCAGAAGCGCTGCAGAAAACAGTGGTGAGGGGAGCAGGTGGCAGAGAGGCGCCCCATGATTCTTGTTTGGTGTGCAAACAGGGCTCAGCGTCTAAAGAAGACAACCGGCGGCAGCGCAGCAGGGCGCCTGGAGACGTTCACATCCACCTTTAAGGGCAGAAGGCGCCCCCAACGCCAGAAGTTCCCAGCACAGAGCAGGCAGGAGGGAAGCCGGGAGGTTTTTGTCGTCATTTCTGTTTGCTCTTTGCTGTGTCTGTCCTCCACCCTGAGCTTCTCACTTGTGGGTGCTTTTCCAGTGCCTGCCCTCTGCTCAGCCTCGGGGAAGATGCGGTCCCTGCAAGCTGAGCGAGCAAGCGGTGCTTCAGAACACAACCGGCATCGTGCCTTGCAGAGAGGGGGCCCCGTTGTCGTTTGTCCACCGGGTCAATGAGTTAATAGATGGCACGATAATACACACAATCGAGCACTGTGGGCTCACTCCGAGAACCGCAGACGGGACGCAGTAGTTGGAAAGGCTCGTGCCAGAAGCCGCTGGCTGCCCACTCACTGTCCATTCTTCCATTTCTTCCTTGTAACAGAGACCCCATTTGACTTGAGAGGGCTGTGTGCCCATATAAAGTACTCTATTTCCCAGCCCTCCTGGTAGCTGGAGGTGACTAATGGGATTGAAAACAGAAACTGTCAACAGAGGTTTCTAGGAAAGTGTCTCAAACTGCAGATCTAACAACTGCCCGTCACCCTGTTCTTAAAATTCCTGCCTAAAGCATAAATGTGATGGCTGGATCTCCAGCAGCCATTCTGGGCCATGATACAAAAAAAAAAATATCAAAAAAGTCTGAATCCCTGATGAATTATACAGTCACCAGCTGTCTCTAGACTGTTTACCTCTGAAGTTCTTTCACATAAGAGGTAAATAAAACTCTCATCTTGGTTAAGTACTAATTTAAGACTTTGTCCTCTATAGCATATCTTAACCAGTACAGGTTCTATGGAAGAGTCAGGCCTAAAACGATTGACGTGGGGATTTGGGGAATTGTAGGGCATGCACTACAAACGGCAGAAAGAGCACATGAGAAGGCACGCAACAAGAATGTCAGCTTAAGGAGGTAGAGAAGAACAGAAATCACAGAAACCCCAGCTGGTCCCTTTTCAGATATTTGGGGAAAGAGCAAAAGGACCGGGGACCACAACCAAGAAAACTAGTCTCCTCTGAAGGAACAACATATTATGGACTGAGCATGACAAAACGACATGGGTGTGAGAGTTACGAGACAATGAAAACAGGGGGTGTGGCTCCGTGATAGAGTGTTCGCCCAGCATGCACCAGGCTCGGCCTCCACGTCCAACTTGAAAGGAAAAGAGGGAGAGAGGGAAGGAGGCAGGGAGGGAAGGGAGGAATAGAAAGAAGATGTAAAGGAAAATCTGTGGGCTTAACAGTTACCGTAACCATCTAAGAGCCGCTAACCGCCCCCTCCCCACCCCCTCGCTGGCTGATTTCCATACATTTTCTAGTTAAGGCTTCACAACAAGTCTAGGATATGCTATCATCGCCACCTCCGTCTCACAGAAGAGAGGCCGAAGCCCTGAGGAAGTCAGAACGCCACCCCAGGGAAGTATACCAACCCTGTGTCCCTCTCTGCTGTCCAGACACGAGAAACGGGTTCCTTTGTGGTGTTGTTGTTTAAGGTATTTTTTAAGATTTCAAGGCTTTTTGTTTTTTAATGTTCCATCTCTCCAGTCCTAAGAGAAAATGTCTATACCATTATTTAAAGGCAGGAAAGTGGGGTCTGAAGAGAGGGCTCAGTAGTTAAGAGCACGTACTGCTCTGACAGAGGCCTGGGGTTCAGTTCCCAGCCCCCACGTGGTGGTTCACAGCAGTCCTCAACTACAACTCCTCTCCCGACTCTATGAGCGCCAGGCATGCACAAACGTGTGTGCGTGTATGTGCTGCTATTACATATACATATTATTACATATACATCAATATATATAAAAAAGTCAGGAAAATACATGAGAATCCTAATGTGGGACAGAAAGATCGGGGCCAGTGGTTCTTGACCTTCCGAACGCCGTGACCCTTTAATACAGTTCCTCAGGCTGTGGTGACCGCAGCCATAAAACTATTCCATCGCCGCTTCCTAACTGTAACTTTTGCTACTGCTGTGAATCGTGTAGACATCTAATCCGAGGGGTCTCTGATATACGTACGACCCGCCAGGGGTCTGGACCCACAGGTTGAGAACCACTGGTCTAGGGGCAAATACAAAACTGCTACTGACCAGAAGAAAATCAGCTAGACCAGCGCGATCACCCGGGGATGCCGATCTGAGCCAGCTACTGAGGACAAAGGGAGGATGGTGGCGGTGAGCGGGGGGAGGGGACAAGTCCTGGAAAGCCGGTGACTCGGGTCAGCTTTGGCCACCAGTGAGGCATAACACACCACCAGTGTGTGCGTCTCGAGCAGCTCCGTCGTGGAGGCAGCGTTCACGTCACAGCACAGGCTGGCCAGGCGCTCCGACCCTCCCACCCGCGCACCGCAGGCACCGCAGGCCCCGCAGGCACGCGCCACCATACCTGCCATCAAATGGTTTCCTTACTATCTCTCCAGGACAGGGGCTAGAACGGCATTATTTTATCACAGCTTCCACTAAAAAGGAGTCCTTCCCAGAGCAACAATCTCATTAGTCATTGCCGGAAAGTGTGTGTGTGAGACAGAGACCATCAGATTACAAATGAGTAATGTAACATGAGCATGCAGCAGGAAATGCATTTTCCATGAAGATTAAAAATAAAAGGTCTCCATCAGAAGCCAGCCGAACCCAACGGCCAGGCCTCCAGGTATAGAAACCAGGCCCCGAGCTGGACGGTGGTGCCTCACACCTTTAATCCCAGCACTCACAGAGCAGGGGCTGCGGGATCTATGAGTTCAAGGCCAGCCTGGTCTAGAGAGCAAGTTCCAGCATAGCCAGGGCTATACAGAGAAACCCTGTCTCAAAAAAAAAAAAAAAAAAAAAAGAAAAATGAGGAGGAGACCAGGCCCTGAACAGCTGGCCCAGCATGTACTGCAGGCAGGATGCTTTGTGCCAGCTCTGTGGACAGAGCCACATTCCAGAGCCAGATCTGAAGCTTTCTACACAGCTCTGCTTGGCTCCTTCTGAGCCTCAGCTGGGCACCTGTAAGGAGGGACAGCCACTGCCAACTGCAGGGGTGGCCTGTCGCTCTGTCGCCTGGTCTCCAACAGACTACAGCTCTAGTGTCCTCTGATTAGATTCCTGGAAAAGATTGTGGACACAAGGGGAGCAGCCCAGATCTGACTCCTAAGTCCTCCTTGGGGTCCAGAACATGAACCTAAGGTTGCTTTTAGGGTCCAGGGTAGACAGGAGCACAGTTCATCTTGGGATTTTCTGCCAGTCTAGGCTCCTTTTAAATGTGCTTTACTTTGTTATCGGGGTGGAGTTCATGCCATGGAATATACGTGGAGATCATAGGACAACTCTGTGAAGCTGGCTCTCTCCTTCCACCTTTCCGTGGGATCAAATGCGGATCTTCAGGTCTCCAGAGTCAGGTGCAAGCACTAAGCCGTCTCTCCAGCTCACATTTCTTATTGAGATTTTTTTTTTCTTTTTATGATATATGCTCACCATGGCAGCCCCAGACTCATGATCCTCCTGCTTAGCCTCCCAAGTGTTGGGATTACGGGCGTGTGCCATTGTATCTGGTTCCTTACTCAGGACTTAACAGCCGTCACCCATTAGAGAGGTGTTTCTTTATCGAAAAAGAAAAAAAATCAAGGTTTCTACCCAGCAAAAGGACAGTATAAACGATGAGGGCGGGCCACCAACCTGAGCAGCCTCAGTCCTGAATACAGCTTGCATGAAGCGTGCCATGATAAATGCTTGCTGAGTAGGACAGATGGACGGATGGATGGATGGATGGATGGATGGATGGATGGATGGATAGGTGGATGGATGGATGGATGGATGGATGGCCAGCCAAGGGCCAACAAAAGTAGAAAAATAGAGAGTACTGGGGTTGGGCTATAACTCAGTGGTATAGAGCTTCTTTAGTATGTACAAGGCCCTGGGTTCAACCCCCCCTATCAGAGGCAAAGGAAGAGTGTGTGGAGAGAACTCACCTCCACTGACCAAAGTTTAAGCAAGAAGGAAATGCCACCTATTTAAAATATTAATGATGTTTAGGTTGGTGTTTGAACTGAAGCCAGAATATCAGATGAATAGTTTCTGACAGTCAAAAGGATGCTGGACTTGGAAAAGCCACCTCTGAGCTTCTTTAGAGGGCAGCATTTGTGTCCACAGGCAGTAGACAGGGAAAACCACGGGCTGCGGAAGGGAAGGGTGCACCCTGAGGACAGATCCCTCCGCTCTGTGGCAGGGATGGTGCAGCATGCCAGCACACAAAGGAAACACCAGCCTCCACCTGAGGATATTCAGCTATATGTGCCAGGGCTGGCTGGCCACTGAGGGCAAGCCTGAAATCCAGCATGTGACCTGCTCCTTATGAGGCCCAGTTCACAGAAGCCCCATAGGTAGGTGGCAACCCTGATTCTCTGGAGTCTGATAGGGATTTCAGTGATGATGAAAGCTACAATAACAAAGACATGCATGAACTTCAAGGTCATGATAAGCCAGATGTGCTATTAACTCATCTAAATAACTTCCTAGTTTCCTGAAGTCAGTCTTCACAACTGTCCTGGGAGGTACATACTAAAACTTGCAGCAGGAAGCTTAGAATTTGTTTGAAAGCAATGGACTTGTGAACCAGACTGCCTGGGTTCAAATCCTCTCTACTCCTTTTGTAAACTGGATGACTGGTGGAGGGTCCTTTAAGCTTTCCAAGCCCCAAGACTCACATATTTAAAATAAAGTGAAAACAATAGTGGTTACTGTCTCATAAGGCTGTATGTCATAAACTAATAACTAGGGCTAAAGTTCGAAACAGAGGCTGGCAAAAGTAGGCCAAGTGAGTGCCATTCTTGCCATTGCTGCCTGTGGAACACAGGCGGAGACCTGGGAAGGCCGGAGACTCGAGCAGGGCCTCACATCCAGTGAGAGTGACCCCAGGAAGACTCAGGTCTAACATATGACCCAACACATCAGATTCTCTCTGTCCCTCCCTCCAGTCACACCTTTGCCCCATCCCACACTCCCAGGGCTAACCAGGTTAGCTTGGGCTACCCTCATGGGCTAGACTTCCCTCAACCCCATCAAAGCAATAGAGACGATCAAGGAAAGATGCCTAAAGTGAGCTAGCACGCCTGTTAATTAACCTCTGATTTTATTCTCAGGTGTGAAGAGAAACCCCGAAGAAGATAGGGTTATGGATCTGCTCTTTGCTTAGTAGAAAATGTCCCTTTTCCATGGAGGAGAGCCCTTTGGTTTTTTGGTATGTTACAGTCCTTAAAACTGTGGCTAAGCCAAAGCCTGCTATATCATCCAATAAAATCTGCCTTACAGCTATGCCCTCTGGATACAGATATGGCATGCGGTCACTGGTAAAGACGGAGAAATAACACATAGGGCCAATCCAAAGAGCCTCATAAACCAAGATTAATGCTCTGCCCTGCTCCTGCCCTGTTGCCTGGAAGCTTCTAGAAAGGGCCACATTTGTGCTAGGGAAACAAAGATGCCCTATAACAACCAAACCATCTGTGATCCAGAATACTTTGGAGGTAGGAAGTTTTGTAGAGCCGATTTGAAGAACACAGCCTATAGCACTAGTTAGCACATGTATTCACATGTTTACCACATTCCCAGACATGTTCAAAGCTCCTGAGAGCTGGCACGCATTTACTCAACAATATGAGGAAGTCCCATTTTACTGATGGAGAAAGTAAGCCACAGAAACGTCAAATAACTTCTTCCACCGTCACACAAGCACCGAGATTCAGAGACCGTGGCTTTGTTTTCTAGATACGGCCTTATTCGTATCCTAGGCTAACCAGGAACTTTCCATCTTCTGGAGTGCTGGGATTACAAGTGTGTGCCATCACCCCTGGCATACAAATTGTATGTCACTGAAACAAAATACTATCCATGTGCAATGCTTTCTCATGTTTCCTTCTCCCGTTCTTTTTTTTTTTCTTTTTCCAGGGCCTTGAGCATGCTAAGAGTGTGTTCTGTCCTTGAACTACACCCCCCCTTTTCTGTTCTAGTCTGTCCTATTACAAATACATCACTCTTGGGGCCAGACATGGTGGCGCACACCTCTAAGCCCAGAACTCAGTAGGCAAAAGCAATCAGACCACTGTGAGTCGGAGGCTCATCTGGTCTATGGAGTGAGTTCAGACCAGACAGAGCTACACAACAAACAACAGCCAAAGGACAAAAAAAAAAAAATCATAAACACATCATTTTGGCCAGTGAGGTGGCTTAGCAGACTTGGACATTTGTCACCAAGCCTGAGGATCTGACTTCTATCTTTGGGACCCCCATGTGGAAATCGGAGAATTAGCCCACAGAGGTCATCCCCTGACCTTCACACATGCACTGTGACACATGCAATTCTGCATACACACACAAATAAATGTGAGAACATAGCAGTCATAGACCTGCTTGTACAAATGAAGACACAAAAAGTTCCTGTTCTCCTCCAGTTCACCAGGGAGAGATATGGATCCATATACCAAACAGTGGTGTCTGAGGAGTTAATATAATGAGAACTACAGGAAAAGCACGCCAGGGTGACCTCACAAAGCTCCTGCTGCCTGCAAACTGTTCCGAAGTACATTAAATAAATGAATGAATGAATGAATAAATAAAGCCTCCTGGTAATGACTGCTGGAGTGCACTGAGCTGCGCGTGCGTGTACATGTGTCACCGCCTATGGTGCACATGAGCCTGCACGTGTGTATCTTCTCTAGCGAGGCCTCCCTGAGGTTTTGGATAGAGAAGGCAGGATCTCCACCTGCAGGTGTGTGTGTGTGGGGGGATTCCTATACAAGTTTGCCCTGAAGGGAGCCTAGAAGGGATTTTGGTGTGGACACACCTAGCCTACAGTGGGTCACAGCTAGTCTGACACACTGCTGGCAGACCTTGGGCTCCGGCTGGAACCTCAGCCCAGAGGAAAGAGAATCTTTGCACCCCTCACCTACCCGGCAGAGCACCTTCGTAGTTAGCCCCAAGCC
Source organism: Psammomys obesus (assembly GCF_907164565.1). Classification (NCBI taxonomy): domain Eukaryota; kingdom Metazoa; phylum Chordata; class Mammalia; order Rodentia; family Muridae; genus Psammomys; species Psammomys obesus. Next base: position 2,324,014 of record NW_026595981.1, read on the forward strand.
CGTGCATGAAGGTGCTGCGGAAGGGCCTGCCTGCAGAAGTAACAGTCACTCCTGGGGAAAATCCGGAGCACTGAGCAAACCCGACAGGCGACTGATGCCGGACTGGGGAGCAACGGGACAGGTGCCAGCCATAGAGCGCCTGGGGCGACGTTAGCCTCCGAGGAGGGCATCTGAAACTTGGCAGCAGGGGTAAATCGCCAGCTCTTGCTTTACATCAAAGGGGAAACATAAAAAAGGATTGCTGGCAGGGGCGGCAGAAGCATTACCTATGGGGAAAGCGGCCAAAATATCTGCTAATGAATAAGTGTAATTGATCAAAACAGATGACTTGATGGATCTTCCACATGTGCTTTTAGCCGAGTGGGCAGTTTTTCATTCAAATGCAAACTCACCCAGATACGACCCAATAATGGAGATTCTGGAACAATCCCAGAATCACTGATGTGTCCCCTCCCACCCCCCCCCCGGTCACGGAGCAAGAAGGCGTCTGAAGTTCCTGGCTGCAACTCACAGCAGACACCAATGTATACCTTCCGCATGCCTGCGGGGACATGACAAGCAAAGGGGCGGTGGCATGCCATCCCTCGGCCCCGCTAACTCTTTCTCTTTACCTGTTTCTAACTTCCTGCCCGCTGAAGAGCTGGGTAGCCTTCCAAATCCAAGGCAGTTGCTCGCCAGTTTAGACATGGTTTATTGAGCAATGTGAGGACACAGGGGGATTCGAAGACAACTGAGACCAGACCCTGTCCTCAAGGAAGAGGGCAGATTGGAGAGGGAGCAAAGGACAGAAGACCCCAGCACACCTGCTGGAACACAGCTGGGCTTCCGTTTCCTGTATAATCAGGTGAGGCACTGGATCAAACAGGCTCTCTAGGAACCAGGACAGCTCGGAACCTGAGGACTCCAAGCCTTGACCTCCCCGGGCTCCTGGGAAGCCTACAGACCCCAGAGCAGCCTTCTCGAAAAGAAGGGTCAGCGAGGAGGAGCACTGGGCCCGCCGCATGAGATTCATGCTGGAGAAAATGCAATAGAACTTCGGAACACTGTGGAGAGAAAGACTAAGAAATCCCAGGAAATGGGAACTTCTACAGCTTCATCAGAGACTCTGGATGGAGGACCAGTGAAGAGTGAGGGCTCCTGCCGAGGTCTGGGCAAATGCGCCATCCCATGATCCCCGGCACAGCCACCATGCCTATTTTCATAAACTCGCCCGAACCCCCAATTCACTTCGCACGCCTTCTTTTGCGTTCCACAAGATGGCTTTACAGTGAAAAAAAAAGGCCCATTCTCCCTTCTTCCCAACTGCCTAGGGCTAAAAGGGCCACCAGGGTCTTCGGTGGCGGGGTGCCGGCAACCGGCAGAATGGGTCAGCCAGGAGTGCCTAGTGTGGGGGCGCGCCTACCTGCGGAGAAGGCGTCTTCGTGGTCGGAGCTGTTGTGGCTGCAGTCGCTGCCTCTCTCCGGCGAGCTGTGACTGGGCGAATCCCGGTCCGGCAAGCGCAGGAACCTCTTGCGCCCCCACTGGGCGAGGTGCTCCCGCGCCCCGCGCCTGGGGGGCTCCTCGTCCGCCTCCAGCTGGTCCAGGTCCCGGCTCCGCCGCCGGTGGTGCCGCCAGCCTCCGGAGATCAGGTGCATCCAGCGGTGGGGGCTGCACGGCCGCGCCGGCCTCTCGGCCTCGTCGCGGCTCCCAAACCGGCAGGGGGCCACAAGTAGGTGGCCCAGGACGAATTTCTCATTCAAATCCACCATCTCAAAGTCGTGGTCACTGCAGTCGCCTCCGTCATCGCCACCCGAGGCGTCCGGTTCGCCCTCGTCCGAGCCCCGCCCCGCGCGGCCCCCGGAGGGCCGGTCCTCTCCGGGGCCACCGGGGCCGGGGCCATCGCGGCCGCCGAGCGCACCGTCCTCGCGGAGCCTGAAGAGCAGGCGAGGCTGCACGAGCTGCTGGTGGATGGCGGCGGTCAGGCTGCGCACGGCGCCCCCTCCCTCCACCGCCCCGGGCCAGGCGGGGAGGTCCAGGCACGCGTCGGGGGGCGGCGTGGCCACCTCCGGGGCCGGGCGCGCGGGGCCTGGGGAGGCCGGGGCGCCCCGGTCCTCGCGCGGCGGCGGCGGCGGCTGCGGCGGCGGCGCGCGCTCGGCTCCGGCTGGCTCCTCCGCGGAGGCTCCCCGGCTCCCGCCGCCGCCGTCCCCGCCCTCCGGCCGCCCTCCCCGTGGGTCCGTCTTCTCCCCAGCCAGGGCCGCCTGCAGGTAGCCGACTTTGAACTTCTCCTCGGCCAACACCTGTTGCAGCCGCTTCAGGTTGAGTTTGCAACGTTCGAGCTCGCGCTCCATGTCCGGCACCGACTCCAGCCTCATGACCGGGGCCTCCTCCCCGGGGAACTCGGCCTGCCAGTGGCGCTCGAACTCCTGCGGGTCCCACATGCTGGCCGCGCCGTCGGGCCTCCCGGGCCCGGCTCCTCGGCGCCTGGAGCTCCTCGGAAGCGCGCGCTGTGTCGCAGTCTCCCGTCCCTCGCTTCAGTGCCTGAAGGAGAAAAAAAAAAAAGTTTTTCCCCTTCCGCCCTCGTGCCGTTTTTTTTTTTTTTTTTTCCTCTTCTTCTGGGTTTCGCCTCCCTGACGTAAGCGGCCGCCCAGCCGCGGGGGCGGGAGCCTCGGGCCGCAGGCGCCGGGAGCGCGGTCAGCAGCCGCACGGTGGGCTCGGGCGCGCGGAGCGCCGCGGCGGGGGCGGAGCCTGGGCGGTGCGGGGCCGGGGC
>NW_026595981.1:2327159-2356126 GCF_907164565.1 Psammomys obesus
CGGGGCCTGCGGGGGCGCCGCGGAGCCAGGGCGGCGAGGGCGCGCGGGGCACGGCCGAGGCGCAGGCGCCGCCCGCGGCTCTCCGCGCGCCCTCCGCGGGTGCCTTGTTGCGCAGCTCCAGACGCGGCGCGCCGTCCGCGCCCCCTCCCTGCGCCACGGCGCGCGGCCGGGCGGGGGATGGGGACGAGGGAGCGCGCGGAGCGACGCGGGTCCCAACCCACCTTCCGCCGACACCTTCACCCTCCGCCTCGCCCCGCTCTCAGCAAGCTCTCCAAGATCCTGCCTGGCGTCAGGGAGGCACCCGGGACAGAGGAAAGAGGCGGGAAAGGCGTGGTGGCGATTTCCTTCGGCCTGCCGGGAGCCGGGGTTTATCCATCGCCTTGGACTAACTTATCGAAGGGTCAGACAAGCCCTGATCCAAAATTGGGGACAAGACGTTGGTGTTTGGGCCCAAAGGGGGTGTTCTCTTCATTTTCCGTTAGGGATTTTCGGGAAGGGAATTTAGGATGGTCCTGTGACTTCAAAGCCGAGGGCACCCTTGAGTGACTTGAGTCAGGCTCTCCACTCCACCTTCTCTTTGCGTCCTCAGACAAGGCCGTTAAGGGTGGGGAACAGAAACAGAAGCTGAGGAAGGCACGAGTGGGCCACATGGAGAGGGCATCACCCTCCCTGGTGACGCTGACAGCCAGCAGAGATGCCCTGATACACTGTCTGGTGCTTGCTGGAGAGCAGAGACCTTATCAGTGATTCATGGGCTCCTTCATTTCAAGGATGAGGAAACTGATACCATTCACAGCAAAGTGACTCCAGAGCTAGAAAGTCTCCCTTTCATCTCTCACTCTGGGAACTGGAGCTAACCGCAAGGGAAACTTCTCTGCAGCCTCCTGCCACTCACCTGAACCGCGAGCAGGGCCACCCAGCTGCCTCTTTTCTATCCTCTTCAATGCACACTTCCAGGTTCTGAAAAATGTCCTTTATCTGATGTGTGTGGGGGGTGCCCATATGTACTGACCAGTGCCGACTCTTGCAGAGGTTGGAGGTCTGGTGTCTTCCTCCGTGACTTTCCCGCTCCACCGGACGGTTTGAGACAAGGAGGCTCCCTGAACCTGGGCTCCCAATATCTGCTTTTCGACTGGCAGGCAAGGAACCTCCCCAGGTTCCTTGCCTGCCTAATTTGCTCTCCCTGCCTAATTTGCTCTCCCCCATGTTCTAACTGGGTTCTGGGGTCTGAGCTCAAGTTCCTCATGCTTTGGAGGCCAATACTTTATCAACTGAACCATCTCCCAGCTGGCTAACCACAAACAGATCGGGTCCGTGCTTTTGTTCAAATTCCCTTAGTGATTCCCTGCTACCCACAGAGCAGGGTCCAGACTCACTGCATAGCATACGGGGTTCCTGCCAGGGTTGGCCTCTGCCTTCCTCCTGTGCTTTAGCCTTAAAAACTCAATAGCAACTCAATGCTGTCCCCAAAGTTTCCTTAAAACAAATATGTATTTATTTTTGGCCAGGCATGGTGGCCGGTACATATTCCTAATCCTCTCATTCAGGAAGCAGAGGCAGGTGGATCTCTGTGAGTCAGAGTCCAAAAAGATCATCTCAGGAAAGGCGGAAGGGGTTATCTTATTCTAGGTGTGATTTTTGCACTTGAATACCCTACACACGCGCAGTCACACAGGGCTCCCTGCGTCAGAAGATGGCCAGCTCAGTGGACCTTGCCCAGCATGCCTGTATCCCCACTAGATCCTACGCAGACCTGCCTTCCACTCCTACAACCACTGCAGTCACTGACACCCTGTGTTTCCTCTGAAGAAGCACACAACCGCAGAGGTTTCCTTTTCCACTTCACATTCCTGCTGCTTCTGCTGCTTCCTGCAGACCGAGACACAGACCGTGATGGCTGATCGTTGTTGAGGGGGGAAAGTGAATAAAAGAATGTTCAGCCAGAATGCGTACACACGCACGCATGCACCCACCCACACACGCACGCATGCATGCTTGTACACACACAGGCACAAGCACGTGCACACACATTGACACACACACACAACTTTCTGTTCCTGCTTGACTTATGTTTTGCAGCCTTCAGAACTGGGCCAAATGTGAATCCCCCAGAGGCTCACCACTCTGGACGTTTCTTTGTTGTCAAAGTCATGCTTACTGGTTTGACTACTGTCCCTCTTCCTTCTCTCTTTCTTTCTTTTCTTCTCTCTCTCTCTCTTTTTCTTTCTCTCTTTCTTTTTCTTTTTCTGTGTGATTAGCACAGATTGCCATAGCATTTGTCTTCATGTCAAACTCTTATGAGGGGCTGAATATGTTGTTTTTGTTTTTGTTTTTGTTTTTGTTTTTTTAAAAACAAACACCTAAGTTGCTTTTTTCTCTAACAGCCTTGGCTGTCCTGGAATTTGCTCTGTAAACCAGGCTGGCCTCAAACTTAGAGATCCACCTACCTCTGCCTCCTGAGTACTGGGATTAAAGGCGTGCCCCACCACTGCCCATTCTAAACGTCTTTTAAAATACACTAATTTCCTAACCCCCCGGCTGGAATGATTTTGAAATCCTTTGCCTAGTTCGTCACTCTGCTACATTCTTTCTCACCTTAGCTCTGTATCCTAAAGCCTCAGTGACCACCACAGCCTCCTTTGCCTGCTGGAAGGGCTGAGGCCCTCCCCGTCCCTACAAGCAGCCAGGTCAGAGACATTCCATCCGGACCTGTAGCCATCACAGCCTCTGTTAGGGCTCCAGTAGTGATGGATGACCCTGGTCAATAGCATATTGATCCAAAGATCTTGTGTATCCCGAAACGGACAAGGAAAGAGAAAAACTGTAAGTTACTATAAACATCAATTTCTGAATGCCTGAACTCCCAGGGAGGATACTTTCAACGCTGTCCTTTAATTAAAGCAGCGCTATGATTTCCTTTCGGCTCAAGGAAGTTGTTACCAAAACCTCTAATTTTTCCCACTAGGCCCCATGTAGCCGGGAATTGCAGTATACATCTTCTGTAAACAGATCCCAGGAGCACCTTTGTTGTCTCTAGTTGGTGAGTGGTATGGCTCAGCTTTGCTGCCTGGCTCTGGTTATCATGGGGACAGAGTGGCCAGCCTAACATTTATTAAGTCCACATTTCTAGTTGACACACAGCTTTGATCTTGTCTAATTCCTCACAACAGCCCCATAAAGAAGGAGTCATTGTTGCTGCCCCAGAGAGAGAGAGAGGAAAGGTCACAGAGGTTAGAGGTCACAGAGGTAGCTGGTCTGTCCTGTTCCGAAGCCAGCAGCTTTGCAGTGGTGTGGTCCAGATGCATGTGTCATTTCCATTCGTTCCCCTAGTGAAGATGTGTGGAGCACCCAGGAGGCTCCAGAGCCAGATAGGGAAGGCTGAAACTTTCTAACCTGGCAAGTCAGAGCCTTTCCTGTGTGTGCTCTACAGCCAGCTCGGTTCCCAGTGTCATTTCCTGAATTTCTTCTGCTTGCTGCACCCATTCAACCTTCAACCTAAAGGCCTCTCTGCAGCGGATGACGTTATGTCCCATGTCACCTCCTCTCTGTCTGTCTGAGGTCTGTGCCGCAGCTATGGTGGACTGCCCCCATGGACTGCTGGTGTCCTCACCTCAAATGCAAACCCCTGCTCTACTCTTTGTGTGTGTGCAGGGTGTGTGTGTGTGTGTGTGTGTGTGTTCTTTTGTTTGAGACTGGATCCCACTATGTATGCCTGGCCTATCTGGAACTCACTATGTAGACCAAGCTGGCTTTGAACTCACAGAGGCCCATCAGCCTTTGCCTTCTGAAGTTTGAAACAAACAATAAATAATCTCAGTATTATATAAAGGAGCTCAGGAACAAAATGAAAGTAGCTGGGCAAGACCATTTCTTTTTGCAAAAATCATACAAGCACACTGGGGTAGGCAGATCAGTTGGTTTTGGGGTTTTGTTGTTGTTGTTTATTTTATTTTATTTTTGATCACTTGGTTTTTATTCTAACACAGGTGGTGACTTTTCCCCCATTAGCTAGAGTCCAACCTCACAGTCTTTAGAGATTGGCTAGTTTAAAAAAAAAAAAAATCAATGAAAAGCAAATGAAGGAAGGCGGAAGGAGTCAGAGTTCCAAACCAACAAGTTTCTGGAATGCAGGGAGTGGAGGGGATGTTATCTAAACAAAAGTTTTACTGGGTGGGGAAAATAAAAGCTTTACTTGAAAGTTTCACTAGGTAGGGAAGATTTACATACTATTGGCCCTCGGCGGGCTAGCTACTTTTTGTTGTTGTTCTTTTGAGACAGGGTTTTTCTGTGTAGCCCTGGCTGTCCTGGAACTCACTTGGTAGACCAGTCTGATCTTGAACTCAAGGAGCTCTGCCTGCCTCTGGCTCCCAAGTGCTGGGATTATAGGCGTGTGCCACCACCTCCCTGCTCTCCAGAGCATTTTAAAAACATTTATCTTGATTTCTATGTGGATATTGCTCTTGTGTATATGTGTAGCTGGATATGTGGGGGTACCCGCAGAGGCCCTCAGAAGGCCCTGGCGTTGGAGTCACAGGGAGTTGTGAGTTGCCCAGTGTAAATGCTTAGAATCAAGCACGGGGCCTCTAAAGGGCAGCAAGTGCTCATAGCTACTGAACCATCTATCTCTCCAGCTAGGATTAATGGCGTTCACCACCACTGCCCAGTGGGCTAGCTACTTTTGATAGGAAAAAAAATTATTCCCAAACCAAGTACTGGGATTAAAAATATGTGCTGACACCCTGACTATTTTCCATTCTATCTCTTAATTTTTTTTCAAAACCACAATGTGCTCAAGAGTGGCCAAGCTAGAAACTTTCATGGGGAAGTTCTTATGAAATTGGCATCGGTTAACAAATGCTCCCAGATCCTGTCTCCCCACCCCCCCTCCTTCAGGCAGGCTTCGAGCCTTCTAGGTAGCCAAGACTGGCCTTGAGCTCCTGATCCTCCTGCTTCTGCCTGCCAAGAGCTAAGGTTACAGACATGTATCATCACACTGCCAGGCTCCTGTCGTTGAGGGCCTTTCTGAGGCAACCATTAAAACGTTTGTTTAGAAGTCTCTGACAGCCAGGCATGGTGCATGCCTTTATTCCCAGCACTCCAGGAAATCTGTGAACCAGGCCAGCCTGGTCTACATAATGAGATCCAGGCTAGCTGGAACTGCATAGTGAGACCCTGTCTCAAAAAAATAAAGAAGGCTCTAAAAGAAGTAAGCCTTATTGTTCACAGTAGTGAGAATCAATCAACTAGGAGCTATCTATTGGTTTTTCCTCTGTCCCCTCTCTCCCTTACTCTAAGTCCCTGTCCCAGCCCTGCTTTATTCTCCTCACTAAGACATCCTCCAATGTCCCCATGCTTGCTCTCTCTCTGCTATATCCACGATAATGCACATCACTGTCCTTTCTCCAGCTCCTCCCTGGTGTTCCATGCCATCTTTACGTTGTTGATCTGTACCTAATGAGATCCTTTTGAAAAACCCACCGTGGCGGTTTGAATGAGAATGACCCCCATAGGTTCATCTATTTGAATGCCTAGTCACCAGGGAGTGGAGCTGTTTGAGAAGGAGTAGAAGGAATAGGGAGTGTGGCCTTGTTGGAGGAGGTATGGCCTTGTTGAAGGAGGCCTGTTGTTGAGAGTGGGATTTGAGGTTTCAAAAGCACACATCAGGCCCAGGTTCTCTCTCTCTCCCCCTCTCTCTTTCTCTCCTTCTCCCTCTCTCTCTCTCTCTCTGCTTGCTACCTAAAAGAATTTAAAGCTCTCAACTCCTTCTCAAGCCCATGCCTGCAGCTATGCTCCCCACAAGATGGTAATAGACTAACCCTCTGAAACTGTATTTAATCTCCCAGTTAAATGCTTTCTTTTGTAAGAGTTGCCTTAGCCATAGTGTCTCTTTATAGCAATAGAGCAGTAACTAAGACACCCAGCCAGATAACTTTCTAGAACCTCTCCTTCCCCAGGTCCAGTTGGGCAGAGGGACTTACCTTGGTCCCAACAGCATATTGTATTCTGTGGTTCTTCAAGTCCACTGCATCTCAAACCTCAGGCCCTCAAGTCTCAAGCCTACAGAGTGAAGGATCAGACACTCATGGCAAGCTAACACCTCTTAGTCCTCCAACTGTCCTCAGACCCCCACAGGGTGTGAGCAGAGCCTATCTCTAGTTCATGTCTGAACGAAGGAGTAAATGAATGAATTATTTGGATTCACCTGGCTCTTTGGAGCTCACACAGTATTTTTTTAGTTACAGTAAGTGTGTGTGTGTGTGTGTGTGTGTGTGTGTGTAAGCTAGAGTTGTTTCTCTTCTTCCACTATATGGGTCCTGGGGACCCCACTCAGATTATCAGGCTTCCCTGCAAGCACTGTCACCCACAGAGCCATCTCTGCCCACCTCAGTCCTACACTCCCACATGTCAGGGGACAGAGTGAGAGTCACTGTTGACAACCCCTAGACAACTCACCTTTATGGGAACACAGAATTCAGTTATCAGTCCTTCACGTGTTGGTATGAACTTCTTTTGGCCTTGCTTCAGCCATGGTTATCTGACTTCTGTGACAAAAGCCTAAGGAGAAGAGTGGAATGAAAATATGGGAGAAGGAGGAGGAGCTTAGCTGGGCTGAGACCTGACTCTCTGTGAGCACAGAGTAAAGACCCCTCAGCCCAGCGTTTGCTCTCTAAGTGACGCTTGTCTAGAACACAGATAGGAAGGACCTGAGAGCTATTTATGAGACTAGACAAAAAGGTAATTTAAAAAAATAAAGTAAGGGGGACAAGAGGGAGGAAAGAAGCCCCGCCCTAGGACCTTGATTTCCTTTGCAACTGAGAGTCAAGAAATTTCAAGACAACTAGCAATGCCTACAATGCCTCCAGAGCTAGTGCTGTTTTCCTGAAGATGGCTCAGACAAGAGTGTTAGAAACAGCAACTGAGCTGTGCTCACTCAGCACCAGAATGTCTGGAGCCTTGAGGGTTTTCCTGTTAATGCTCATCCAGTCCCTAACTCTAAACAGTGCACCTTACACACCACCTTACAATTTCCTTAAGGTAAGTAAAGAAAGGATCTCTGTAAGTTCAAGGCTAGCCTGGGCTACAGAGTGGGTTTCAGGACAGCCAAGTCTACACAGAGAAGCCCTGTCAAAAAAAAAAAAAAAAGAAAAAAAGAAAAAGAAAGAAAGAAAAAAAGGAAAAGAAAAGAAAGAAAAGAAACAAAGAAAAGCAAGGGACTGAATTTAGTGCTGAGAACCCATGATAGACTGTGAGAACTGGACCCCCAAAGCTGTCCTCTGAGGAGTCACATGCATTGTAGCACACATTCTCACAATCTAACACACACACACACACACACACACACACACACACACCTATAATTAATAAAGCAATTTTTAAAAGTTAAAATAGCCGGTGTAGTGGCACACGCCTTTGATCTCAGTACTCAGGAGGCAGGGGCAGGCAGACCTCTGTGAGTTGGAGGCTAGCCTGGTCCAGAGCAGACAGAGCTACACAGAAAACCCCTCTCTCAAAACAAACAAACAAGCCACAAAGTGTGAACTGTGAATCTGCTTGGGCACCAATTCTGGTCCACTAGACTCTGTGCTCATGGAAATGTGTTGATTAATAAAATGTTACGGTCGGTCTTGAATTATGTAGTCAGTTTATCCTTTGTCTAATTTTTCATTTTTGAAACGGGATCTTACTCTAGAGCCCAGGTTGACCTCAACCCCATGGGGATCCTCCTGCCTCAAACTCCTGAGTTCCGGAATTAAAGGCCCCTATACGAAGGCTTTTTTTTTTTTAAATTAATATTAATTTATTTATTTATTTTGCTTATGAGTGCTCTATCTGCATGTACACCTGCATGCCAGAAAAGGACATCATATCACAGTATATTAGATGATTGTGAGCCACCACGTAGTTGCTGGGAATCAAACTCAAGACCTCTGGAAGAGCAGACAATGCTCTTAACTCCTGAGCCATCTATCTCTCCAGCCCCTTCAGATTATTTTTTTTTAAAAACTATTTTGGCAGCCAGGCAGTGGTGGCACACAGCTTTAATCCCAGCACTTGGGAGGTAGAAGCAGGTGGATCTCTGTGAGTTCCAGACCAGCCTGGTCTACAGAGTGAATTCTAAAACAGCCAGCCATAAACATAAAAATCCTGTCTCAAAATTAATACGTGTGTATGGGTTCTATATCTAGATCTTTGTCTCTCCCTCTCTGCTTCCTTTCTTCCTCTCTCTCCACTTTCTCCTTCACTCCCCACCTTTGTTCACTCCCTTTCCTCCTCCCACCCCTTTCCTCCTCTCCTTCCTCCCTTTCTTCCTTCTTCCCCTCCTTCTGCAGGTTAGACTGAAACTCAATCTTCCCACCTCAGCGTGGAGCTACAGTTTCCATCCCAGCCTTGGTCTTTGGCCTGATACTATTCAGAAACCGGCTACAAATGGTGTGTCATTACCCCACGGTTCTGCTCTCTCCTTCCACTGCTCTCTTCTGGTTTCACTGGAATGCTCACAGGAAAACAGGATAACCTCAGTTGCAGCACATTTTAAAGAACCCAAACACCAGATAAGAAGACCCTAGGACAAGGTCTGTCCCCGTGGAATGGGAGACGTCACGCTCCGACATCTGGGCTTCTTTGGAGATTTTCATGAAAATTGCATGGTGCAGGTACGGTTGGTTGGGATTGAGAGGCCTGAGATCTCTAAAAAGCCCTAATGTCCTGCTTGGGTTCTCTGGCCTCCAGATCTGATCCAGAAGCTAACCAGCCTTGAGTCATCTCATTAACATACAATGTTCCAAGAATTCTAGGGATTCTATGTCACAACCAAGGATAGCAAGTATTTGTTCCTCATTATGTCACATAGATGGGGAGAGTCCTCTTTTGCCAGCTTCAGGGAATTCTGTGGTATAAATGGACCTTGATTTTTACTAGCCCGTATTGGCAGGTATTTGCCTATCCCTGACAGAACTAACAGTGATTGACTAAAATCTCCACTATTGAGACATTGTGGCTGTTGTTCCTTTTCCTATAACAATGAGGAATGTCATTATATGACTTTAGGTTACATGCCCTAAAGAAGACTTCCTGTGTCAAAGAATATGTACTGTGACATTTGGACAGATATTGCTAAATCGTCCTTCAAAAGCTAAACCAATCTGTGTTCTCATCACAGTGTACAAGGAATTGGGCTTGTAGTCCCAGCAACTCTAGAGGCAGAGGCAGGACAAGCCCACGTTTAAGCGCTGCTTGGGCTATTGTCTGCTGGCATCTTGGCAAGACAGTTACCAGAGCTTTCCGGGTCAAAGCCTGGACAGCTCTAACAGGCTAGGTTCAGCCTCCAGTGTGCCAATTAAAGAGACAGTACGAGTGGGCGGCAGGGAAAGGGGGCTCTTCAATGTGATCACACTGGAAAGAGGAACAAGGGATCTGGTGACCTTCAAGGTCACTTTGGGGCATTGACAAGAGATTTAGACTTAAAAAAAAGGACAAGGCATGCACAATTAAGCAGCCCTGGCCAGGGGGTGGTAGAACTGAGTAAAACCCCTTTCTGGGAGACAAGTTTTTCCTATGGCAGACACAAGGAGCTCAGCCTTTCTCTTCCTCCAGCAGGGGCTTCCTGGGGAAATGGAATTCTCTGGGCTCCACTGTTTCAACAGTCTGATAATGCAAGTGTCTGCTTTAAAATATCCCATCTCCTGGGGGCTAAAGAGATGCCTCATCAGCTCAGTGTGCACTGCTCTTGCAGAGGACCTGAGGTCCGGCATCCACATCAGGCTCACCTGTAACTCCAGCTCCAGAGCATCTGCTTTTCTCCTGCGGCCTCTAGACTCTGTACTCATAGGCAACAGCCTCCTCTCACACACACAACCACATACATACATATACACACATATTCAAAATAAAAACCCTTTTTAAAAAATTAAAAGAACCGGACACCATTAACGCTGGATCAAACCCCACAGGACTCATACTCCTGCATACTGAGATGCTGACACATCTGTTCCAGCATTCTGCATATACCATCATTTGGCTTGGTCCAGCCTCAACTGCTCCAATTGCTATTCCTCATCAAAGCCTGTTCCAAAAACAGCTTCAGAGAAAGGTACTCATCTCAACTGGTCCAGCATTTCAGACTGCTCCAAGCAGGACTTTCCAAGCCTGGGATTTCTCAACATTCAGGAGACTGGACCACAGATGTTAATGCTAGCTTGCTTAACCATTTTTCCCAATTTCCTGTGGGCTCCCAAATAGAATTTCTTCACCTCCAAAATCAGCTAGAAGAAACCCATGATAGCAATGCCCCACTTCCCTTAATGGGGGTTGGGTAAGTTTTTGGTTGTGTTCTTGGGATATGGATGTTTATTGTCATTGAAAGTTGGTTATAAATTATTAAAGGTCTTATTCAGAAAGAAAACAAGGTTAGACTCAGTGAGTTCTCGCTTTTCTTTTTCTTCCTTAGATAAGGAGAAAAGGGTTGACTAGAAAGAAAGAGGAATATAGAAATATAATATAGGAATATTAAGACAAAAGGTAGATTATTGAATCTACTCCTTAACTTAAGGCTTTGTTATTCTCAAATAAGGTTATTCATTGGTATAGGATTTGCATATTGATGCAAAAATAAGTCTTTTTTGTTACTTTGGTATAAATTTTGATATATTAATTCAAATTTAAGGTTTACTTCCAATACTTTTTTTTTTTTTTCCAGAGCTGAGGACCAAACCCAGGGCCTTGAGCTTGCTAGGCAAGCACTCTACCACTGAGCTAAATCCCCAACCCCATACTTCCAATACTTTTAAAACTGCTCTTACAAGCTGTTTAGGATAATTAAGCAATACGAGTTAATTGTTAGTTAACCAATTCATGGTCATGTCAGATACTAGTCTAATTTATCACAGGAATATACATCCTAGGTTTAACAGAGAGATATGATTCTATAGATAGATTATATAAAGGTAAGTAGATAAATCTTCAAAAACCTCAGAGACCTGCAGAATACGGCATTTAAAAATGTTTTTATTATTTTAAGGATTCCTTGACAATGAGGCATGTCATCTCCTGGCAGCACCCAGCCTACCTCAAAGAAGATAATGAGCATCAAAAAACCTCCATATGAACATGGCTTCAAATATGGCAAACCAGCCACCTGGGGGAAAAAAAGCCCTCACTTTATGACAGACAAAATTCTGCCTAAAATGGGCAAGCTTAAATGCAGGCCAAGTCGACTGCTGAGCTCTGCCAGACAGGGTAAGCAAGTCCTAAATAGTTCCTGCTTCACAAATATGTCTGTTAAGTATACTAAATGAGAAGGCTGAAGACGATGCTCCATCTTCAAAAGTGGGTGACTGTTCTCTATCAATTTCAGCAAACTGTCTCTCTCGGTTTTTATGTTTTGGAAGCTGCTAGCATGCACTTCCTACTTAGGTTATCAATTTTATTCCTTCTCAAGTCTCCGATGGAGTTGAAGGATAGACAGGCATAGTTTTACAATTAACTTAATTGCTTAGGAATTAAAAAGATGTTTTAGGTCCAGATAGATGTTTTTAGGTTGATAGCTACAAACTATACTAAAAATAACTTAGGTACAAAACCTTAGACCCTCATAGATAGGATAGATATTTTATTCAATGTTGTCAAATATGTTTAGACTAGAACTTATGTATGTAAGTCTTACCTATTGGCTTTTATAATTGTTTCATGTTCTTACTGTGTATTATTTTTAGAAATGGCCTTTTTATTTAGACAGAAAAGGGGAATTGTTGGGTTTTGGCCTGGTGCTATGTACTTTAGTGTTAATTACTGGCCCCCAAGATCTTGTTCCTGCTCAGGCAAGCACATTCTCATGTACACCTGTCCTTGCTGTGTAAACCTTGATCCACCTAATTTAAAGCTGCTTGGTTGATAAAATAATCCTGAAGCTTGGGATTTGGCGGAAGAAAGGGAAGTGGAGTTTGGGGTTTGCAGGCTGGGGTCAAGGGACTATGAGGGAGAAGGAAAAGGGAGAGAGGATCAGAGGAGAAAGAAATGGAAGAAGGAAACAGCAGCACATGGGTTATCATGGGAAAGGGACACATGGCTGGATCAGCATGGATGGAGGAGATGGAGAACATTAATGAGTATTTTGGGACCATGGATGGGAGGTGGCTCGAGGTTGGGCCTGGGAGGTAAAGTTAGTTTAGAGGGTTAATATCTGCAGTGACCCAGTTAAAGGCTATTTTATAAAACACAACAGATGTCTATGTCTTTATTTGATTAGGGATTAGATAATACTCCCATAATAACTATAGCCTAACAATAAACATTTATTAGGCCATACCTTTTAAATTTACCACAACAGAGGGTTACAAGACCTTGTCTCAAACTAAAACATGGACAAGGATTGAAGCTATAGCTCAGTGGCATAGCACTTGCCTAGCATGGGCAAAGCTCTGGGTTCAATTCCCAGCAACATGCTCATGTAGAAAGTGTTACGAGAGGGACTACACCTCTGAATCTTTGCCAATATTGGATGCTTTTAACTAAAGATAATTTTTGTTGTAGGAAATTTCACACACAAATAGGAGGGCATGCAGTTTGGTAGAGCACTTGCCTGGCATGCACAGGGTCCTGGGTTCAGTTCTCGGTGCTCATAAACCAAGCATGGTAGCACCTGTCTGTAATTCCAGGTCTCAGGGAGGACCAGAGGTTGAACGCAGCTTGAGCTGGAAAAGACCTTGTTTAAAAGAAATAGATGGAAATATCTGGCCATAATAGTATATAGCTGTAATCCCCAGCAGTCAAAGGGCAAGGAAGGAGGATTACTGCAGGTTCAAAGCCAGCCTTCCTGATCTGAATAATGAGTTTGTGGGCTGGAGAGATGGCTCAATGGTTAAGGACTCATTACTTTTGCTAGGTTGGGTAGCCAGTGAGCTCCAGGGATCCTTCTGTCTCTGTCTCCCAGCCCCTCCTTATACATATAGAATAAAATAAAAATTAATAAGCCTTTAAAAAATACATTTAAGCCAGAGTGGTAGCACATACCTTTAGCCCCAGCAGAGGCAGATGGATCTCTGAATTCGAGGCTGCCCTGGTCTACAATGTGAGTTCCAGGATAGCTGGGGCTACACAGAGAAACTTTGTCTCAGAAAAAAATAAAACAAAATAAACAAACGAACAATGAGTTGGTTTATTAGTATTCCTGAAAGATAATCAGCGAGGTTTTCTTTTGTTCCGAGCTGTTTTCTAATATAATAATAACCTTTGGCACTAAAATACCTTTTCAGTTTGTTCATGATTTAAACTCGTTTGGCCCCATCCTTGGCGAGTGAGGGCTTCTTTCCAAATTGGCTTTCAAGGCCCTTTGTGTCGCCCTTGTAGCTTCAGTAGCTTTGTTGCTGGCTTTCTGGTTTGACAAGATGCTCTCAGCTTATCCTGTATGTTTTCTGTCCAGGCCAAACATCCCCCATTCTCAAAAAAGCCCTGGTATTTTTCAAATGAGACATGGATTTTAGAAACTTCACTCGGGAGTTTAGAGGTGTTTATTTCTGCTGGGTTGGCTCAGTAGACAAAACTAGGTGATATACATTTTGCATATCATGAGTGTATGGTACATTTTTCAGTTGTTATTCCAGATGACAGGATTTTAACTTACTCTCAAAGTTCTCACTTTTCTCTGCTCAGAGGGGAGCTCTTGTTCTCAGTCATGTCACGGCAGTCAGCTGAAAATTGTCATTATCTATACGTCACCCGGGCCCAGGACCGTGCTCACACTGTATCATTCCAAGCTTCGTCTGTGTGCTGCCGAGGTGGGAGCACACTCTAAAGTCTTCACAGAGCTGCCGGGGGGGGGGGGGGCTGCTCTATGAAGCTTAATTCAGGATTTCCTCGTCTGGAAGGTATGTCTGCACTCTAGGCAAGTCCCCGGCTGAAGTGCTGATATTCTCCCCCACTTCCCAGACTTCACAGTGTGTTTCTTTTCAACCCATGAATCATGCCTGCATTTATTTACTAGTTATACGGCCTATCCTTTTATTTACTGAGCATCTTGCAGAGTTGTCATGTACAAGTACAAGAAACACAAGCACATTTTCTGTCTGCCTCGGTGAATACTTATGTGCTGAGTGCACATTCAGATAAATACATTACCTTGGGGTGGAGAGATGGCTCAGCCGTGGGAACACTTGTTGCTCTTGCAGAGGACCCGGGTTCAGTTCCCAGCACCCACATGGTAGATCACAACCATCTGTAACTCCTGTTCCAGGGGATCTGACACCCTCTTCTGTCCTCTGCAGGCACCAGGCTCACACATGCAAATGTCCAGGCAAAAGACTCATACACATAAAATAAAAACAAAGAAATCTTTTTCTTTTTCTTTTTAATTTGAGACTGGGTCTCACTATGTAGCTCTGTCTGGCTGGAACTCTCTATGTAGACCAGGTTGGCCTCCAACTCACAAAGATTTTCCTCCCTCTGCCTCACGTACATGAGATCTTCAGGTGGCACCCACATTTTAACAGTAACGTGTTATGCCAGCCATAACGATGCATGTCTATAATCCCAGCTGTGTGGGAAGC
Source organism: Psammomys obesus (assembly GCF_907164565.1). Lineage (NCBI taxonomy): Eukaryota > Metazoa > Chordata > Mammalia > Rodentia > Muridae > Psammomys > Psammomys obesus. The sequence goes on from NW_026595981.1 coordinate 2,341,700, forward strand.
TGAGGCAAGAGGACCCCAAGTTTGAGCTCAGCCTGGGCTGTATAACAAAATATTATCTTTAAATTTATTTTTAGCTGGGTATAGTGGTACATGCCTTTAATCTCAGGACTTGGGAGACAGGCAGTAGAAGATGGATCTCTGTGAACTGGAGCCAACTTGGTGTACACAGAGTGTTCAGGCTAGCCAGGGCCAGAGTTCAATTCCCAGCACCCATGTTGAGATGCTCACAACTGCCTGTAACTCATATGTGTGTGTGTGTGTGTGTGTGTGTGTGTGTATACACACACACACACATATATATATACACACACATATATATATACATATACACATATACATATATATGTATATATAAATATATATACACACACAGACAGGAATACACAAGGCATGGTGGAACACGCTTTTAATTCTAGCACTGGGGAGACAAAGGCAGGCAGATCTCTGTGAGTTTGAGGACAGCCTGGTCTATATAGAGACTTCCAGGAAGGCCAGGACTTTGTAGAAAGACCCTGTTTTTTTAAAAAAAAAAAAGCAAAATTATATAGTAATAACAATAACAATCTTTTTTTTAAAAGAGTTCTCTGTTTAACAGTGAGAGCATTGCTCAGATACTCACCTTCTCATCTGGGTTCCTGCATCAGGACTGGTGGCCCCAAACCAGCCAACATTAGCCACAGAGAACCTGAGAGCCAACTCACTTCTAACTGTAGCGCGTGTGGTATCTAGAAAATGAAAAAGTACAGTGGCTCTGAGCCAGAGAGAGCCTGGGGTTGGATATCATTGTTTACACTGACTGACTGTGTCTTTAAGAAAGCCACTTGGTGACTTATGCCTGTTTGCTCATTTGTAAAACAGAGACTGTAAGAATGTGCTTTTAAGAATGTGCTTGCTGGGTATAGTGGAGCACACCTTTAATCCCAGCACCAGGGAGGCAGAGGCAGGTGGATTTTTGTGAGTTCGAGGCCAGCTTTGTCTACAGAGTGAGTTCCAGGACAGCCAGGGCTACATAGTGAGAATCTGTCTTGAAAACAATAACCAAAAGAAAGTGGTCAAGATTAAAAGTGTAGATCACAGTAACCACAAACAGCTCACAGATTCCTGTAATCAAGACTGCTTCTCTAAGAGGCTGGAGGGAGGGGCTCTAGCTTCGAGGTCTGAAGTGAACATGGGTTGTCCACAGTGAACATCTCTCACAGAGCAAAGGCCATGGCAGGGACGTAGCTCACTTGGTAAAGTGCTTGCTTAATGTACACAAACCCTAGGAAATGAGGTCTCCACCAGGGGGTCTCGGGTTTGCTGGCTTTCAGACTAGTGGAGAAAATAGCAATAGGTTCAGGGAGAGATCCTGACTCAAAGAATAAGGAAGAGTGATGGAAGGGGACGCCCAGGCCCTCTTCAGGTCTCTATGTGTGTGCACAGACACAGAGATATTAAATAAATAATCTTTTAAAAGATAAAAATAAGCCTGGTACGGTGGCTCATGCCTGTAATCCCAGCACTCAGAGAGGCAGAGGCAGGCGGATCTCTGAGTCGGAGTCAGAGGAAGGTGGATCTCTGTGAGTTCGTGGCCAGCTAGATCTAAAAAGCGAGGCCAGGACAGCCAAGGCTACACAGAGAAACCTTGTCTCAAAAAAACAAAACAAAAGATAAAAATAAACAAGCAAAAATGTGAACATATTACTTTGTGGCATGGGAGCCTTATCTTACCTGTTCACAGGGGAAGTTCAAAGTTGCCTCCTCCCTCCCTTCCTCCTCTTCCTCTTCTCCTGACAGGGTCTTATCACATAGCCCATAGCTAGCCCAGAACTCGCTGTGTTGTAAACCCAGTTATCCCTGGACTCACGGAGACCTGCCTGTCTCCGTCTGCTACGCCAGTGCCAGGATTAAAGGCATGCACTATCGAGTGATCACATCTTCTGTGACCGGAAGCACTACGGGCCACGCCCTGTGCTGAGTCAGAACACAGCCACGGGGAGTTAAACAGACAACCACACCGAGAAGAGTGACAGTGAAGGTGTAGAACACGCTGCGCTCAGACGGCCTTGTGTCAGGAGGCCTGCTTACAGCGGAAGCCCAGGCCCAAACGGTCAGCCTTGGAGTCACCACTGGTGACTGTGGGCGTTCATAATCCCTTTCAGACTCAAGCCCAGGCGACATTCAGCACCCTGGAGGAAGCTGAACAATGAAACAGATCTTAAGACCTACTGCATAATTTACTTTTTTCTTGCTTAAAAATATATTTCTATGGCTTAGAAGCTGGGTGTGATGGGTTCACCTGCAATTCTAGTGCTTAGGAAGCTGAAGCAAAAGTATTTTCAGGAGTTCAAGGACAGCATAGGCTCCGCAGTGAGACCTCCTTCTCAAATACCTAAATTATTAAATATAAATAATTAAACAATAATAATAATAACAATGTGTGTGTGTGTGTGGGTGTAGAGAGGGGGAAGGAGAGAGAGAGGGAGGGAAGGGAAAGGCAGAAAGAGAGAGAGAGAGCATGCTATCCTTCCTTGGCCCTTTGCCTTCAGTTCTGGGTAAGCCTTGAACCCAGAGTGAGTTTGGACTACCAAACCATTACCTTTTACTGTATCCTTTCTTTGTTTTTGTCTTTTCTTTTCCATGTTTGAGACAGGGTCTCCCTCCACCATCCTGGTTGTCCTGGAATTCACTATGGAAACCAGCTGGCCTCCAGCTCACACCTGCCTCTGTCTCCTGAGTTCTGGGATTTAAGATGAGCCTCTACATCTGGCTTGCATCCTTTTTTATTTGCACACTCCCCCAAAGAGGAATGTTTTTCATTCTCAGCAACACCGGTCTCCGTTTGTTTTCCTCTTACCGGTTTGGGTTAAATGTTATTTATTTTTTAAGTTCATTTTTGAAGATAACTGTATATGTGTGTGGGTATGGGACTGTGAATACCGCCTACTGGGGATGAAAGTGTCAGGTTCTCTAGACCTGGGGTTTCAGGTGGTAGTGAGCCACCTGATGTAGCTGCCGGGAACGAAACCAAACTCACTTTAAAATGACCGTAAGTGTCATTTTAAAACCAGTCACCACAGTCAAAGGGTAGGAGGCTGTCTGAAGACAATCAGGGTCCAGCTGTGGACGTGGGGGTCAGATTAACTGTGCCTCCACTGCATGGCTTATTATCTAGGAAAGTTAATTTTTCCATGAGAAATCAGGGAGGTACTGGCAAAGAAAGAGGAAGATGGCAAATGAAAGTGTGTGTGTTAGGAGCCAGAGCGATGGCTCAGTGGGTAAAGGGACTTGCCAGCAGGACTGAATACCTAAGTTCTATTCTTGGGGCCCTCACACAGGAGAAGGGGAGAACTGACTCCAGAAAGGTACCCTTGACCTGCATGTGTGCATCCCCCACATAACACAAACAAACAAACAAACAAACAAACAAACATATATATATATATATTTTTTTTTTTTAAAAGGAAAATGTATGAGTTGAATTAAGATGGCTCACTCCTGTCTGTCTCTGATCTAGGCAAGGGAGACTGTTTTACACACAGCGTCCTTGTGCCAGCTCTTGATGCTAGCCTGAGGCCCGCTCTGCCATCTGCCTGCCGTGCAACAGCTCCGTGGTGAGTGTGCAGCAGCTATGTGCATCCCTAACGGGCACTTCTCTGATAGCCTGCTGTGTGACCGACGGTGGGAATGTAAGAGTGACCCACCATAGAAAGGGCTGAGGAAGCAGCCTTGGAAACAGCTAAGTGCCCCGAGTGAGGAAAAGCTGATGCCAGGGAAGGGAGTGGGCAGAGGGAGCCTTTCATGATTTCACAATGGCAGCGTCAGTGCCCTTCCCAGAAGCCTCTCAGAGGTCAGACTTAATAGCAAACCGTTGAGCTTGCAGTCCTTTCCAGAATTCTTATTAACAAACAGCCAATTTAGTGTCCCCACAGGCCAATTTCACAAGGTGCCAAAGACAACCAGACCTGTGACACTCAGAGCATGGCTTTGCCTACTGTTCACTTACTGGCAGGTGGATGTAACAGGCCATCTGTTCTGCCTAGGCAAGCCAGGAAAGGGTGGGTGTCAGGTGGCTTTTGAAATCCTTGGGCCTCTGCTTGAAGACTGACATGAGACACAAACACGCAGGTTTGCTTGTGGAAACAAAGGAGCAGGTGAAATATCAAAGCCTGTGGCCATTAGGCTGTAGCACTTTTTTTCTTTTCTTTTTTTGTTAAGACAGGGTTTTTCTGTGTAGCCCTGACTGTCCTGGAACTCTCTATGTAAACCAGGCTGGCCTTGAGCTCAGAGATCTGCCTCTCTCTGCCTCTCAAGTTCTGCTGTTAAAGGTGTGTGCCACCATGCCTAGCTTGTGACGTATTTTTAAAGCATTTTTAAAAAAGATTTATTTATTAGCTATGTATACAATACGCCTGCACACCAGAAGGGGGCAGCAGATCTCACTGTAGATGGCTGTGAGTCACCATGTGAACTGAACTCAGGACCTCTGGAGGAGCAGCCAGTGCTCTCAACGCCTGAGCCACCTCTCCAGCCCCTTGTAGTGCATTTTTAAGAAAAAAGATTTATTTACTTAACAAAACATTTTTAGACTTCCTTATTTAATGTGTCTGATTTTTTTTCTGCCTATCTGTGTGTACCACATGCATGCTCCATGGAGGCCAGAGTACTTGTACTCTCAAATACACATGTCCCAAAGATCTAAAAATCAAGCAGATAATTGTACAAGTGTGACTTGATATTCACAAGAGGCCAACAGTGGAGACAATCCAAACATCCATCAACAGATGAATGGATAAAAAAATAGGATGCAGCTGTACAGTGGAACATTACTCAGCCATGAGTAAGGAACAAGCCCCTGGCGTGTGCTGTGACTCGGATGAGCCTCTGAAATACCATTGCGTGAAATGTGTCAGACACAGAGAACAGACGTTGCGTAACTCCCACTCTCACGAGAGCCCTAGAATGAGCACATTCTCTTCAGAAATTGTGGTTACCAGGAGCTAAGTGGCCAGAGGGTGGGTGGGAGGGAAAGAGTCATTGCTTACGCAGTCTGGAGTTTCAGTGTGGAGTCCATGACAAAGCTCTCCGCAGAGACGGCGGCAACAGCTGCATGGCACGGTGAGTGCACTTGGCGTCACTAAACCGTACACCTTTTCCTCCTATGACAGGGCCTCTCTGTGGAGCCCTGGCTGTCCTGGAACTTGCTTTGTGGACCAAGCTGGCATCAAACAAACTCAGATGTCCTTCTGCCTCTGCCTCCCAAATGCTGTGTACTGAAAAATGGCTAAAAGCGATCTCTGTGATGGAGTGTGTGTCTTTTTTATTTTTATTTTTATTTTGAGATAGGGTCTCAGTATAGAACCTTGCCTGGAGCTCACTATGTAACCAGGCTGGCCTTGAACTCACGATCCTCCTGTTTCCACCTCGCACATGCTGGGGTTACCGACAAGCACTATTGAATCCTGTTTATTGGGTGCTGAGAATGAAGCTTGGCTTCATGCATCCGAGGCAAGCATTCTCTAAACCGAGTGGCTCCCTAGCTTCTCTGCATGTTTTACTACAACTTTAAAAATTGTAGAGTAGCTGTGCATGCTAGCTAGCTTTAATCCCGGCACTCAGAAGGCAGAGGCAGGAGGATCCCTGTGAGTTCTAGGCCAGTCAAGGTTATGTGGTGAGACCCCAACTTAAAAAAAAAAAAAAAAAAAAACTAAGTTAAAGAGACACCAGTTAAGGGAGACCAGCAAGTTCCGTTCTCTCACGTAAACCCCCGAGCCAACGATAAAAACAGCTGGTGATAAGAACAATCGATGCCTTTGGCTAGAAGGGAGCCTGTTTCAGGGCAGCATCTTCTGGTTGCTGGGAAACACCCTCCATCTGCTGCTTTCAAAGCAGGTAAGAATACTGCGCTGTGACACGAGGGTCACAGCCTACAGCTGTAAAAGGTAAGCCAGCGGCACAGCTCAAACATCAAACAGAGCAGGCTGTAAAGTCGCTCACTCTGCCCTTCGCTCAGCCCCAGCTACCACGACCCTGTTAGTATCTTACCCTTCGACAGGATTTTCAATGCACACACAGGTTATTGGTTCCCCCCCTCTCCTCTTAAACTTTTGTTTATTTTACGTTGTCAAGACAGGGTCTCTGTCTTAGTTACTGTTCTGTTGTCGTGACAAAACACCACGAGCAAGGCAGTTTACAGAATAAAGCATTTAATTTCAGGGACGAGGGGGTCCCTTACAGCTTCAGAGGGTTAGTCCGCCATCTTCACGCTGGGAAGCACAGCAGCAGGCAGGCAAGGTACAGGAGCAATAGCTGGGAGCCTGCCTCTTGAGCTGCAGGCAGTAGACAGAGAGAGAACGCCAGCCTGGCATGGGCCTCTGAAATCCCAGAGCCCACCCTGGTGGCACACCTCCTCCAACAAGGCCACACCTCCTAATCCCTCCTACTAGTCTACTAATTGGGAATAAAACATTCAAATATATGAGCCTATCGGGGCTGTCGTAATTAGGATTTCTATTGCTGTGAAGAGACACCATGACCATGGCAACTCTCATAAAGGAAAACATTTAATTGGGACTGATTTACAGTTTCAGTGACTTGAGCATCTGAGACCAAGTCCTCCCGCAATGACACACTTCCTCTAGAAACACCACAGCTACTCTAACAAGGCCACACCTCCCAATAGCGCTGCTCCCTATGGGCCTATGGGAGCCAATCTCATTCAAAGCACCAGTCTCCCTATGCAGCAGCCCAGAACTCACTAGGTAGACTAGGATGGCCTCAAATTCACAGAAAGTCCCTGCCTCTGCCTCCCAAGTGCTGGGATTAAAGGTGTGAGTCACCATGTTTAGTTCGCTTTGTGTCTTTTTAAGATTTATTTTATTATTTACTGATGTGTGTGTGTGTGTGTGTGTGTGTGTGTGTATTTCTGTGTTATATGCACACATGTGTGGAGGCCAAAAGAGGGCACCAGATTCCCTGGAGCTGGAGTTGAAAATGGTTGTTTCCTGTCTGACGTGGGTTCCAGGAACTGAATTCTGGTCCTTTGAAAGAGCAGCATTACTCACTGAGCCATTTCTCCAGCTCTCTCCTCCCGCCCTACCTCGAGACAGGGTTTCTCTGTGTATCCCTGGCTGTCCTGGACTTGCTTTGTAGACCAGGCTGGCCTCAAGCCCACAGTGATCCTCTTGTCTCTGCTTCTCTGAGTGCTGGGATTAAAGGCATGTGTCATCAGGCCAAACTCCCTTTTCTTTTTTTTTAAATTTTGTCCTCCCTTTTGTGCCCCTTTTCCTTCCTCCTCTTAGTCCCTTCCCCCCCTGGACAGCTTCACTTCAGCCTCCCTGTCATGTATTACATGATTTGATGCACCTGTATAAAATCAGGACCGTACAAACGAGAGAAAACTCCGCCTTTCCGAGACAGACTTGATTCAGTAATATGATTATCTCTGGTTCTGTTTTCCTTCAACCAACAGAACTTCTTTCTTCATCTCGCCTCTGCTTTTAATCCAGCAGTACCCTGGGTTTGTTGTGACCGCGCATCTTAACGTAAAGATTTTAAAATTACACTTATTTATTTCATTGATTTATTATGTGTGTGCCCCTGCCCCTGTGCCATGGCGCACATATGGATGTGGTCAGAGGATAATCATTGGGGGTCAATTCTCTCTCCTTCCACCATGTGTGTCCCAGGAATTGAACTCAGGTCATTAGACACGGTGACAAGGGTGGCCTTGAACTCAGTCCTCTTGCCCTGCCTTCCGAAGGCTGAGGTTTGTGCAGCCATTTCTGACATACTTTAGAGTCTTATCTAATTCCTGGAAAAAAGTGACACCAGGTCCTCTAGTCACCAAAGTGAATTCCCAACCTTTCACACACAGAGACGACTTTTGTAAGTTATCTAAGTGGGTTGTTGTATAGCTCAGTGATTGGACACTTGCCTGGCATACACAAAGTCCTGGGTTCAAAGTACAGCAATGCAAAAATCAATAACAATAATTTAAAAAAAAAATCAAACAAAAGCGAAACAAAACACCAAGTAACTTAGTCTTTCATGACCAAAAGAAGGTGCAGATGATTCTGGGTTCTGTTTTCCAAACTCTGCTTTATTTGGGGTTCCTTAAGTCTCTACCTCCCTTCCAATCCCCTCGCCCTAGGAAAGAGAGGAGGAAGGTCAGAAGGAAAAGGGGATGTAGATCTCTTTAGACTTAGTTCCTGCTGGTTAGGGACGTTGGGTTCTTTAGGGGCAGCAACAGAGTGCAGGGAACTGGAAAGAAGCAGCTTTCTTCTTTCTCCGTCCATGTCCTCAAAGCCTTCTCTCCCTCTCTCAGTCTCCTCCAAGCTGCCATACCTTCTCTCTCTGGGCTCTCCTATCTATACCCTCTCAAGAGTCCTCAAAATTACACCAACTGCAGCTGGCGAAGACCACACCCCGCACAAGGCAGTTATCAGCTGTGGACAATCTAAGGCAGCCCCATATCCCACACTCGGGATTAAAACAAAAACATGTTTACGTAGCATAGCTGATTTTTTAAAGAAACCAAAACTTCCACTACAGGTGATGGTAGTAGAGTTTACTGTGATCAATAATTCTTGAATTCCGTAACTACGTAACTATCGTAAATTAATTATAATATTCTGAGTTATAATATATGTTAATGTTTCATTTTCTCTTTTTTGCACTGCTATTAATTAGTGAATTAATTCACAGTTATAGTTTTGGAAGTCTTCACTGAGTTTGGTGTCAAACCTGGGCTCCTGCTTTCCTTTCTCTACAGTCTATAACATTTTAAGCAATCCTTCGTATTATTTTCTTTTTGAAGGTTTGCTAGAATTGCTCTGTGAGCCATCCAGTGGGTGGTTTAATTGTGTTCGCTGGGACCCTTGCTGGGGGCTAAGGAGGGGAGACATATAATCCAAATGACAGATAGCATTTGATTCACACCAGTGCACACAGCTGTAGTTGGTGCAATTGCATGGTTGAAAAACAATGACAACCACAAAACCAAAGCATTTAGTTGGGGTAAAATTTCAATACTACGAAACTGTAAAGATGAAATTATTGGTTTTGTTATTGCAAGAGCGAAGGGAAAAAAAGCAGGTTGGCTCATTTCATGCTCCAGCCTTTTTCAGAAGCTGGGTTTTTGCATGAAACCATTTCCCAAACACTTACTCTATCTAGAAATGAGTCTGAGTTGCCTCAGGCCATAATGATAGCCCTCCCTCCCATCCCAAAGCTCATCAGTAGAGTCTGACATTTGCTCCTCCGGAAGCAATGCTTGTCTGCGGGCTTTGTCTGTGCTGCCGCCCTCACAGGGAGCAGGCTTCTCTCCTTACCGCTCCTGTAAGCAGTCATTAAGCATAAAGATGAAAGCAGGGAAAACCAGGCCTAGACTGAGAGTCTGTAGCATCAAACCAACAAGCTGGCTGTGTGGCGACTCACTAGAGAAGCTCAGGCAGAGGATGGTTATGAGTTCAAGGCTATTCTGGGATACAGAGTGAGACCCTGCCTCAACCAAACCAAACCAAACCAAAGAACTACAACAAACACCACCCACATCGAAAAGCCCCCTTTAAAACACAAACGATTGTCAGTCAGTGGGTTCCTCTCTTGTTCTCCCTTGCGAGGAAACTAAACTCAGACCAGCCCTGGTACACCATCATCAGCATGACCTTGGCAAGGCGGTCTGGTTTCATCCAAAGGATCGGATGTAGAGCTTAGCTGGGCCTTCAGAGTAACAGGACCTGGGGAAAGATTGGGAGTCAAGTTCTCTGTGGTTGAATTTCCCAGGGGTGTCGGTAGTCCAGACAGCCAGCAACCTTCCTGCCTGATGGGTGTGAAATTAACCACCAACCCAGAGGAAGCTGGAAATTCAAGTTGCCCAGATTGATGTCTGCCATCTTTTGATTACAGTCTCTTTGAGAACAGGAATCGTGCCTCTTAGGTCTGTCTGATTCCCCAGTGCTCGGTACAGAGAGCATGCTCAATGTATTTAAAAAAAAAAAAAGAGTCTAAACTTGGATGTACATGAGTTACGTGACTGCACTCGCTTGTTCGTTGAGTGTTTCTGGGGTGTCAGCGTCAGTCACGGTGTTGATTGCTGGAGAGAGGACAGAAAATGCCCTTAGTGGTTGTGTCCATGGGTGTTGTGGTCCTTGACAGGAGCTAGTGGAGCCTAAGGAAGGTTGGGGGAGGGGCAGTGGACAGGGCTCATGTCGCCCGCCCGCCGAGCGCGGTCTGCAGAGCACAGCGTAGCTGGCTGTCTAGGAAGAAGCAGCTTAGGCGTCCCAGGTGCAGTGAGCAGCCGGAATCTGCTTTTATGTAAAAAGATGAAGAAAGCCGAAGCGTGTGCCGTGGCAGCCTCTGACAGCCTGAGGCCAGAAGTGCACAGAGATTGTGATCGGCTTCCTCGCTGTTAGCAGAGACGGAAAAAACACCAGAGCTGCAGAGAGAGCCACGCTGCCGGGCTCTCAGAGGTGGGAGTGTGTTGTCCTGGTGGAGAGAGCATCTAAAACAGGCGGCGGGGCGCCCTCTGCCGGGCCAAGGCTGTTCTGCACCCAACGGAATCTGCAAAGCTGGGCTGGACAGCGACAGGAAGGAAGCTCAGATCCACACAGCACCCTATTATCCCTGCTGCTTCCTCCCAAAGCCAAAGCCAAACTCCCCAGAGGCCTACACCTACACAGACAGTTCCACTATCCCCGTCCCTCATCCACCTGCCACTTCTCCTACCGCCCGAGAACCCAAAGGGAATGAGTGACCGGTTAAAACTTCACCCCGCTACCCACTGTACTGGCCCCAATCACGGTCTGCCCCAGTGTCTCAGTCCCGGTATTGGGCCCACTCTCAGGAAAAGTGCTGAACGAACTGGTTTTGAGGATCGGCTGGTCGTGCATGGACACTGAGATTCCCAGTGCTGGGGGTGGGAGAATTCTTTGTGATAGTTCATAGGCTTTGTGTAGTGCTGGAGGCGGGACTCGCCGACTCAGGAGGAAGTGCTCTACCCCTATCTTTTCCTTTACTGATTGTTTGGGGTGTTAGGGATGGACACCAGGGCCTGTGTAGCGGTGCTCTACAGTTGAGCTAGACCTCAGCTCCTTTCACCTCGGTTTTCCGAAGTCGTGAGAAACGGATAATGATGTGGACAGCTGTAACAGGGAGGTTTGTACCTTGCTTATCGGCGTCTCTGTTCACAGAATTTTCTTAAAAGACTTTAACGCCCCCAAGCAATTTCTAACTATAAATCCCAAGCAAAAACCTAGAAGCACGCGTGCCTCTCCCAGGCTTTTCGTTTTAATAGATTCACTAATTAAAAGCTATAATTTAACAAATAATGACCTAACCATCTCACTCTGGATTCAAACGAAAACCCACCACTAAAATGTTGAACTAGATAGCGATAATGGATCCAGGCTCAATACAGACTCCTGCTGGGTCCAGCCTGGCCCTCTTCCAGCTGCCTTTGATTAGCTGTAATGGTTTTCCAAGCCATTTGGAGCAAACTCACTGTCGAGAGGGTAAGTGAGCAATTTAAGGGCCTAAGTGGGTTTTTGGACCCACTCCCACTGCTGACAGCGCTAGACAGAATGTTTACCCCTTCCTTACCCTTATTCATTGTCACTTGGTCAATTTCATTTTCTCCCTGTCCTTCTCTGCCCTCTACAGGGAGAATGCTGCTTGCAAAGTAAGAAGCAGGAAGGAGTTGTGGCGAGGAAAACAGCCACGAAAACCAGGCGATGTCCCTTGTATCCTAGGAGGTTAATAAAATGCTAAGTCATAAAGGCACGATTGCTTCCCACCTACCACCCACACCACACCCCCCCTGGCTGGGAATAGGGCATGTGTGCCAGGACCAGTCTCCTGTGCCACCCATGCTCAGCAGGAATCATTCTGCATGGCAGGAGGGCTTCCCACGCTGTCCCCTGCCTGGTGCCCTAAGAGGGGGCCTGGGGACAGGGAGTGGCAAAGGTTCCCTTGTGGGTCTAAGACAGGAAGAATGACCACGAGGTGAGACCCGGTAGGGTCCGAGGCTCGAGCTTGGGGCCAGTGTGAAGGCTTGGGGAGGCAGTTTCCAAGTCTTACACTATTGTTCTAGCTTCCATTCTGTTCCTGTGATAAAACTCTGGCCAAAAGCAACCCAGGAGCTTATTTCATCTTACACTTTCAGATCACGAATCAAGACAGGAACTCAGGCAGGCACCTGAACAGAAGACTGTTTGCTAGTCCATGAAATCTACCTCTGACAAGGAAATGCACTCACGGCCCAAGAAAGCACAGCAGGAACCATGAAGGATGCTGCTTCTTGTTCAGCCCACTTGCAGGTCGCGCTTTGCTCTCTTACCCAGCCCAAGAGCCCCTGCCTAGGGAATGTGCTGCGCCCTCCTGCTTAGGAATAAAACAGCCCCCACAGTCTGATCTAGGCCATTCCTCAGTTGAGGCTTTCCTCTTAAATGGCTCCGGGTTGTGTCAAGATGACAACGCTAACTAGGACAATTGTATTCCTATTCCCAGGATTCCCACCATGCAGATGTGGGGTTCAAAAAGCACACTAGCCTGGTGGGTGGTGGCCCTCACCTTTATCCCAGCACTCGGAAGGCAGAGGCAGGTGGGTCTCCGAATTTGAGGCCAGCCTGGTCCACAGAGTGAGTTTCAGGACAGGCAGGGCAACACAGAGAAACACTGTCTTGAAAACCAAAACCAAAACTAAACTAAAACAAAATGGTACACCAAAACAGATTGTTGAGTGTAAAAATGTTATTAGAAAGGCCACCCTGACAGACAGACAAATGACAGCAGGGTGGAGGCTCTGAGGAGAGTCCAGGATCCTGCACCAGAGTCCTGAGGAGCTGCTGACTGCATCTCAACCACCATAAGACAAGAATTATACATTTCTATTCCTTCCCTTTTCTCTCAGGCTTTAAAAAAAAAATCCGTTTCTCTCCTAACCAACAATGCTGCAGGAACCACCAACTGAGTGTTTGCTTCCCTCACGGTCCTCTTGTTTCTGAGGGGAGGCGGGCAGTTCTGCGTCCCTCTGTGACTGCTCCTCGACAGTGGTTCTGAGACCCAGGCCTGGATCTTAGATTTCATTATTATAATGAAATACCTGAGGCCAGCCGGCTTTATTAAAGAAGAGAGAGAGAAAAGGAGAGAAAAAGAGGAAGAAAAAGAAAAAGAAAAAAGAAGTTTATGGGGCTGGGGAGATGGCTCAGTGATTAAGAGCATTTGCTGGTCTTATAGCGGGCCTGAGTTCAGTTCACAACTGCCTCCAGGGAAGCTGGTGTCTTCCTCTGGCTTCCAGAGGAAGACATACACGTGTGGCATACATTCACAAGACACACACACACATAAACAAAAGTTAATTTTAAGAACAGGAAGAAGAAGTTTAGAGGTTTAGCAATGCCGACACTGCAATTCCAGCACTTGGAGGTAGGGGGCATCAGGATCAGGAAATGGAGGCCTGCTGGGGCTGCACAGCCCCATGGGGGCCAGTGTGGGCTGCATGAGTCTCTTGAGAAACAGGGCTGGGGAGATGGCCTGCCGGTTAAAAATTCTTGCCACTCAAGACGGCGACCCTGGGACAAAGGTGGAGAGAGAGAACCAACGTCACAAAGTTGTCCTCTGGCCTCTACTTATATGCCATGGCATGAGCATCACACACACACACACACACACACACACACACACACACAAGACTGTGTGATAATAAAAGTATAACTAGCACTCAGCAAACAGAGACAGCACATCTCTGAATTCCAGGACAGCCAGGGCTACACAGAGAAATTGCGTCTGTCTGGAAAAACAAACAAAACAACAACAACAACAAAACCCCAAAACATAAATTAGCTAGCACTCTGCAGGTGGAGGCAGAGGGATCATCCTCAGCTACACAGTGAGTTTGAAGCAAGGTGGGCTCCGGGTACCCTATCTTTAACAAAATAAAAACAAGGAAACAATGTTTCCTTGCTCTTCACCATAGGAAGCAAATGTTTCCAGCACCTGGGCTCCTAGGGACAATTTCCCGTCGTTGCCTGTCCGTGATAAGGAGTCTGTTTCCACAGTGTTTGCTTTATGTTCTATCTTTTCACCCGTCAGGATGTTCGGAGGACACGGGAACATCTGACTCTACAGTGCCAATTTTTCCCCCCTGATACACTGTAGGGGGTTTTATTTTGTTTTTGAAATGCTGTGTCACTATGTTGCCCAGGCTGGCCTTGAACTCCTGGGCTCAAAAGGTCCTCCTGCTTCAGGCTCCAAAGAACCTGGCTAGGAAGGTAGGCGCCCTGGCTATGCAGACCTGAGGACCAGAGTTCCCTCCCAGAATGGACTTAGCACCCTGGCTGTGGGGGCTGTGGGGACTGTGAGGGCTGTGGGGGCTGTGAGGGCTGTGAGGGCTGTGAGGGCTGTGAGGGCTGTGAGGGCTGTGAGGCTGTGGGGGCTGTGAGGGCTGTG
>NW_026595981.1:2356526-2359422 GCF_907164565.1 Psammomys obesus
GGGCTGTGGGGGCTGTGGAGGCTGTGGGGGCTGTGGGGACTGTGAGGTTGTGAGGCTGTGGGGGCTGTGGGGGCTGTGAGGCTGTGGGGGCTGTGGGGACTGTGGGGGCTGCGGGGGCTGTGGGGACTGTGGGGGCTGGGTAACGGGCTCAGTGCGTAGCCAGCTCAATGGTTAAGAGCTCTTTTTTGTCACCTAGGACCCAGGTGGTTTTGTTTGTATGTTTGTGTTTGGTTTTGTCTTTTTTTATGCCCACATGGAGGTTCACCATCTCCTCAGGCACCAGGCACACAGGTGGTGCACAGACCTACGTGGAGGCAAAACACTCACACACATAAAACAATAAAAACAAACCTAAAAAAGAAAACTCAACAACAACAAACAAAATAGCTGTGAGACACACACCTGAAATCCCGGCACTCCTCCTAGAAAAGGGGAGAGAGACGAGAGAGCCATCCGGAAGCTCTCAGTCCCGCTGCTCTGGAGTGAACAGCAAACACAGAAATAAGGGAGGCCAGACCGAGCCTCCAGCCAGCAAGGCAGAGTGGAGAATTACTTCCAGGAGTTCTCTGACCTCCGTATCCTCTGTGTGGCGTGAGACTGCCTGCACCCCCGCGTCCACACGCATACATGCACACCCACTTATAAATGATATATAAAAGCTGGGCATGCTGACACACTCCTTTAAGGCACTCGGAAGGCAGAAGCAGGTGGATCTCTGTGAGTTCAAGGCCAGCCTGGTCTACAGAGAGTGTTCCAAACAAATAGGGAGTGCCTGTCTCAGAAAAGAAAAGAAGAGAAGGATAGACAGACAGACGATGGGTCTTGAGAGGTGATCCGGTGGGTGAGGTGCTTGGTGTTCAAGCCTGACAACCTGAGTTCGGGTCCCCGGAACTGCTGTAAAAGTCGGACACAAGGACTGGAGACACGGCTCAGCAGTTAAGAGAACTTCCAGAGGTCCCGAGTTCAGTACCCAGCCCCCAAGTTAGGCGGCCCACAACCATGGTAACTTGAGCTCCAGATAGGACCCTAGCCTCCTCAGGTGCCTGTACTCACACGCACATACCATACACAGATGCACATAATACGCATAATCTAAACGTATGTAATAGTGGAAAAGGTCAGACATGGTAGCATGGGCACCTGTAATTCCATCTCTCCTCCGGGGAAACGGGAGGCAGAGAGAGGAGCCTCTGGCGGCTTCGAGTCCACCTAGCCTGAGGTACACAGCGGTGAAAAGCAAAATTCTGTCTCAAACAAGGTGGAAGGTAAAGGGTCTACAATGGACGCTGTGCGCTGGTCACACGCTGTGGCATGCCGAAAAGGGAGGCGTGGTGGCAGACATCTGTACCCCTAGCAGGGAGGCAGGATGATGGTCAAGGTCAGACTGGACCAGATGGTGAGATCCTGCCAGGAAAGAAGGGAGGGCGGGGGAAGGAGGGAGGGAGGGAGGGAAGGGGCGAGTCCGTTAGAAACTAATGGAATCTAACCCTCTGGTTCATGGGATTGTGCAGTTTGCAAATCAGCCATGCAACTGAAGTAATGGAGAGAATATTCTGGCTCGTGCAGCTGAACAGTGGATGACATGGCAGAGCTTCAGGGATGGTTTGGTCTAGTCCTGAGGTCATGTGACTCAGCATAGTTCCAAGCTCTCTTTTCTTGGTGCTACCTAGCTCTGTTCTGAAGCCAGCTCTCTGCTTCCTTGTTTCCAAGTGAAAGTAGCTATTTCCCAGGCCAGAATGAGAGAGAGAGAGAGACAGAGACAGAGACAGACAGACAGAGAGACTGTGAGCCTCAGGGATGTTCCTTCAGGCCGTATCAACACACGATGGGCGAGCTGGAGCACACACATCTTAGCGTCTCAACCTGACCCTGAAAGCTGCCAGCCTCTCTCTTGAGCTTTGGGCATAGGCGTTGGTGACTTCGTAGCTCTGGCACACAGCTGTGTAAGAGGAAAGGCCTACCTACGCTTCAGCATGCTCACAGCCATGTTCCTCCGGAGAGTCAAAGCCTCCCTGTAGGATGCTGTCAGCGTAGGTTGGTTTTACAGGCTGAGACGGCATGGCAAGATGTTCAAATCCCGGCACCAGAACACCTCAAACCAGACCCAAGATGCAGAACCGTAAGCCTGCAATCCCAGCCTGGGGGGCACAGGCAGGAGGATACCACAGATTTAAAGTCAGCCTGGGGTACAGCGTGAGTTCCTGAACCAGACTGGGCTAAAGAAAATCTTAAAAAAAAAAAAAAATAGCCAGGCACGGTGGCACACGCCTTTAATCCCAACACTCGAGAGGCAGATCTCTGTGAGTTTGAGGCCAGCCTGGTGTACAAATAGAGTCCTGGGCAGCCAGGGCTCTGTTACACAGAGAAGCCCTGTCTTGAAAAACAGAAAACCAGGGCTGGAGAGATGGCTCAGTGGTTAAGAGTACTTACTGTTCTTCCACAGGATCTGGGTTCAAATACCCACAGAGTATCTCATAGCTGGCCTGTAATTTGAGAGGGTCTGAAACCCACATACAGACATATATGCAGGTAAAATGCCAAGAAATAAAAATAGTCATTAAAAAATTTTTAAGCTGGGTAGTGGTGGCACACGCCTTTAATCCCAGCACTTGGGAGGCAGAAGCAGGTAGACCTCTGTGGAGTTTGAGGCCAACCTGGTCTACAGAGTTAGTGCCAGGACAGCAATGGCAACACCTAGATACCCTGACTCAACCTCCCAACCAAAACCTACCATTTTTCTCTCTATCGCTACTAGTCTTTTTCTCAACGTATAGCAACTTCTTTCTTTTTCTTTCCTTCTTTCTTTCTTTCTTTCTTTCTTTCTTTCTTTCTTTCTTTCTTCCTTCCTTTTCTTCTTCTTCTTCTTCTTCTTCTTCTTCTTCTTCTTCTTCTTCTT
>NW_026595981.1:2359432-2375259 GCF_907164565.1 Psammomys obesus
TTCTTCTTCTTCTTCTTCTTCTTCTTCTTCTTCTTCTTCTTCTTCTTCTTCTTCTTCTTCTTCTTCTTCTTTTTGAGACAGGGTTTCTCTATGTAGTCCTGGCTGCTGGCTGTCTTAAAACTCACTCTGTAGACCAGGCTGGCCTCAAACTCACAGAGATGTGCTGCCTCTGTCTGCCCAGGGCTGAGATTACAGGTATGTGCCAGCTTTGTTACATAGATTCTGGCGACTGAACTCAGGACCTCCTTGGTATAGCAAGTACTTTAGTGACTAAGCCCAGGCCACCTCCAGATTAAAGGTATGCACTACCATGCTGGCCCAGATTTAAAAAAAAAAACAGTCTCTCTGTGTAGCCCAGGCTGGCCTTGATCTGGAAATGCTGCCTTGGCTTTCTGAATATTTGGGGCTACAGGCTTGTGTGACCACTGGCTTTTCTGTCTTCTCCCAGTTCTTTCTTCTTGTTTCTGCTTTCTCTTTTTATCCTCTTGCCCCACTGTCCCTTCCTCCTTCCTTCCCTCCGTCTATATCTTCCTCCCTCCTTCCCTTATAAAGTTGTGCTGTGTTGTCCAGGCTCAAGCACTCTGCGGCCTTGGCCTCCTGAGTGCTGGGACCTCAGGCACATCCTGCTGTAACGGGCTCTTCTGGTGCGGTGTTAATGTCCTTAAAAGTATAGCAGATATGCCTTAACTTCGTGGGAATGGAAGAAAGCTTCTGATTCTTCGTAGGCGCGCTGTACATGCGTGTGTGAGCATGTGCAATGTGCATGCAGACGCACGTGTGTTCAGGTACAGGCAGATGACGGGGAGAACCTCCTGTGTTGGCTGTCAGGAGCCGTCCACCTTGTCCTCTTCAGGCGGTCTTCACTGGCCTGAGACTCACTGATCGGGCAAGGCCTGTCCCGCCGCCTTCTCAGCACGGGAAGGCGGGATCATGGCCGTGTGTCTGCCTTATGTTGGGTACTCGGGCTTGAACTCTGGCCCTGAGGTGGTGCAGCAAGCGCCTGAGCCGTCTCTTCCTCCCTGCAGGCGCCCTTTTTATTTGCATACCAAAGCAGTCACTGTGCTACACATCTATCTCCCTGCCCCCTGTCTCACACACACAATATTTAAAAGTCTTAAAAGTGGGCAAGAACCAGGGTTTGAGTAACTGCATCACAAAAACAACAAAGATGGCTCAGTGGGTGAAGGCACGTGCTTGAAAGCCTGACGGCCTGAGTTTGGTTCCGAGTATGGTCAAGATGTAGACTGACCAATTCCGGGCAGTCCTCTGACCTTTACATATGCACTGTGGAATTCTCATACACACATGCAGGCACACACAATAAATAAAGTTATGTAATAAAAACCCCAAACCATATTCTCCTCCCCTTCCAAAAAAAAAAACAAAAAACCCTCTTTTAAACATACTTGGTAGAGGGAGCTTTCTACAAGGAACTGAAGCAGCGCTTATCACAGGAGCAGAAGCTCAGAGCTTTGCGAGAACGAACTTCTGCTTTTGCTGTCACCCCAGAGAGCCGCAAGCCCCAGAGCTCTGGGCATGAATCGCTCATCTCTTTAAAGTTCCGCACTATCACCAGAAGAGGGCGCAAGAGCCACTTAGCTTCTGCCTCCCCAGCGCACTCTTTCGGAAGTTGCAGAGCTTCGGGTCTTAGGAGCAAACGTTCGGAGTTGCCCACGCTTAAAGGACGGGAGATTCTGTGAATCGCCTCAGGTGGCAGTTCCGGAAAGGACGAACTGACTCGCACTTAGGTCTCACCTGGCGCGCCTTCACCAGGATTGGCCGACCGTGGGGAGGACCTGATGTGTGTTGGTGTCCATCCTCCGAGGCAGTTGTCGGTGTCATGGCAACGCACTCTCCTTAGATGTGGCTGGATAGGCTTGGCTTGGCTTCCCAGCTAAACTGTATTCCTTTTTCGTGTTTTTTAAAGACAGGGTCTCAATCCACAGACCAGGCTGAGCTGGAACTCAGAGATTTGCCTGCCCTGCCGCTTCCAACCACAACCCCAAGTGCTGGCATTAAAGGCGTCCGCCACCACGCGCCACTGTTTTCCTGACTGATTGCAACCAGCTAAGTACGGAAGGACGTACGTAGGAACATGTGTGGGGTTGCAGACAGACCCGGAGAACGAGTCGGGGTTGGGCTGCTAGTCTCGGAGGGTCACAGCTTGGGCAGACAGGCAGTGGGCCTGCAGGATGCTTCCTGGCCCGCTTCGAACCTGTGTACTCGAGAGCTGCATCCAGCACAGGGCTGCTTAAACTCTTTCCACTCGGAAGAGTGTGGTGGTGCACGCTTTTAACTCCAGTACCATGGAAGCAGAAGCGGTGGATCTCTGAGTTCGAGGCCAGCCTCGTCTACAGAGCAAGTTCCAGGCCATCCAAGGCTACACAGTGAGGCCCTTTCCCAACCTTCCCCCCTCCCCTCAATTTTTCCACTCACCACCTTTTTCCATCCTAGGAAATTTTATCCACTCTTGTGTATATAAGCATGTAAAAAGGTATACACATCAAAAGCTCATAAAGGAAATCATTTTAAAATAATTCTCTGGCATATAATCTATTTTTAATTTTAATTTCTTAAAAATGCATTTATTTATTTATTTATTTGTTTATTTATTTATTTATATTCATTCATTCATTTATTATTTTATGTGCATGAAGTGTTTTCCCTACATGTATGTCTGTGAACCGTGTTCATGCTTGCTGCTCACGGAGGTCAGAGGAGGGTATCAGATCCCCTGGAAATGGGGTTGCAGACAGCTGTGAGCAAGGTGGTGCTGAAAATCAAATCTGGGTCCTCTGGAAGAGCACCCAGGGCTCCTAACCACGGAGCCACCTCTCCAACCCTGCTCTTCCTTAATTAATGAACACACACCAGAGCGTGTGAAAGCGGCAGGAGACAAGGGTCTTCCCGCTGTTGCTGAGGGGACCACGGCTGAGCACGAGACCCCGGCCTGGGTGGTCGTGGAAGGCCCTCTGCAGTTTGCTGACAGCTCGGAGGGCGGCAGAGGAAGCGGCAACAAAACCGCGGGCGGGTTAGCTGGTTTATTCGGAGCGGGAGAAGCGGGTCACTGGCTGATTGGCCGGCCACCCTCTACCCGGTATGAGCCCCCTGTCTGCTTATTTAAGTTCGAAGCCACGCTATGTTGTTCAGGATACTGATGAGTTTGTTTTGCCCGAGGCAGATTTGAACCAACTTTCTTTACCGCTGGAGGATGTTGCCTGACAGGGCTGCCTCTGGGGCAGTGAACGGCCTCGGTCTAGGACTGAAGGAAACCCAGAGCCTGGCTCTGTCCAAACCAGAAATGTGCGGATTTCGAAAACGGTGAGTAGGCGAGCGGCGCTTTGGGCTAATCCTCTAGGTTCTCTGGCTCTGCTCTCCAGTACATTTTGTGTTATCACCTGGAAAACATGGGGAGCAGAAGGTGACCTCAGCACGGTAGCACCCGGAACCGTGACGGAATGTTGCATAAATGTGCAGGTGGCCTTCGAGCACGCGTGGCCTGGCAGGACCGACAGTCTCTGTGCACTGTGCACAGAGCACATGAAAGGGTCCCTGCTCCCGCGGTCACGGAAGATCTTGCCACCTCAGGGATGGGAGACACTGCGTGGTCACCCAGTCAATTAATAAGTCAGGCTGGAGCTGCTTCCTCTCTTGTGCCTGCGATTACTATGAACGATTGGAGACCGCTTTGCTGTGACATCACGGTGGTTAGCCGGGGCTGCACCCTTGCCCGTAGGGGAGCGGAAGCCAGAGCCTTTGGAGGCTCACTGGCTGTGAGTGCTCTTCTCCTTTGGAGATGATCCTGCCCCTGTTTTCTCGCCTACCCCCCAAATGGAAACCTGCCCCCTCTCCAAATACAGGCCATACTTATTTTCAACTTTCATCACCATAAAAATCTAAAACTTACGTTGCCCTGTATTCCAAATAAAGGGTGGAAAGAGAACCAAAGTCATAATTCCAGAAAAACAAACAAACAAACAAACAAACAGAAAACAACAAACCCATATACTCGGGACAGGCAAAACACCCATACAAGCAAAATGAAAAATGTTAAGACAGTAGGAAACAAATTTGCTCACTAAGGAAATGGAAGAGCTTGTTTATTTTGATGTGTATGCATGTGATTGTGTGTGTGTGTGTGTGTGTGTTCCTGTGTGTGTGTTCCTGTGTGTGTGTTCCTGTGTGTACATAAAGGCCAGGGGTTAAGTGGTGTTGTCACTGATCACTCACCCCCCTCCTTTTTTTTTTTTTTTTGAGAGCACAAGCACTTTAATGACTGAGCCATCTCTCTTATTTATTTTAAGATTTGGTTTTATTTTTACTTTTGTAGTGGTTGTGAGACATCTGACTTTTGTGTGTGTGTTTTGTATGGTGTGGTGTATGCGGCATATGCTGTGTGAGTTTGCAGACTGTGTGCTTTGTGTGTTTGTGGCACATGCTTTGAGAGCGTGCAGATGCACACACAAAGCATGCACATGTGGAAGCTGGAGCAGGGCGTCAGCTGTCTTCCTCTTCGGCTCTCCTCGTCCTCACCATCTTGAGACAGACTCACTGCACGGTAGGCAAGCCATTTTGGCTAGGCTTAGCTGGTCAGCTAGCACTCCAAAGTTGTCTCTGCCTTGCTAATTTGGGGGTTATAGGTGTGCACAGCCACACAGAGATTTTCTTTCTTTCTTATTTATTGTGTCGGTAGGCCATATGCATACGTGGAAGTCAGGAAGTCAGAGGACAGAGCGGGCAAGCTCTTTTTCCTGCTGAAGTGCCCTGTCCCCATGGGTGCTGGGGAATTGAACTTAGGTCCTTCTACTTAGAGAGCAAGTACTTGTGAGTACCTCCCCTCCCCCCCCCACATGGTTTTAGTATTCTAGTTGTCCAGTGAGGAATCGGGGTCAGAGAGGTTAAATCACTTGCCTGGGGTGAAATCCAAATCAAAGTCCACTCAAAGATGGCCAGGTGTGGTGTTGCCTGTCAGCTCAGCTCTCTGTGGGCAGGGCAGGATGGAGCTCTACAAGTTCAAGGCCGGCCAGAGGGGCTACACAGTGAGCTCATCGTGGGGCTGAGAGGTAGTGGTAGGGTTAAGCTCAGCTGCTCCTGCAGACTTCAGAGCTCATGGTAGCTCACACTGGTCAGTAACTCCAGTTCCAGGAGATCCCTGGCCTCTTCTGAACCCCACGGGTACCAGGCAGGCATGTGGTACGCTGACTTACATGCAGGCACAACACCACACACATCAAATAAGACGTAAAGTCCGCCGGGAAAGCGCTTCTCTTTTGTGTTGAAGATCCTCAGCAAGGTCCACACCAGCCCTCCTCTCGTGACTGCCTAGACTATGACGGTTGGACCTTTTTCAGAGCTGGCATTTTGTGTGGACAAGGTTGAGTGCCAAATCAGAGAACAAGATTCATGTCCTACTAGAGACGTGGCTGTTGGGAATATTCCTAGAGAAAGCCCTGGTCGTCCTGCTGGCTGACCTCTCAGCCTGCAGCTGACGCCATGGGCTCCAAGGCCCTTTACTCCCAGGAGTTCCTGGGTTGTGTGTTCCACCCCCAAAGTCTTCTGTCTCACCAGTAACCTCAGGTCTCTTCCAACCTCACCCAAAGCCACGCAGACGCCTGCTCAGTTTCAGCTGTGTGACCACCGGGAGGCTGCTGTTTCCACTTTCGTGAAACAGTACAAAAATACATGAAGGCAGAGCACTGTGGTACATGCCTATAATCCCAGCATTTGGAAACAAATGCTGAGGCCGGAGGACCAGAATTTCAAATTTAGCTTCTGCTATTTGGGGAGTTCAAGGCCAGCCTGGGTTACAAGAGACCCTGTCCCAAGACACAAAATAAACAAACAAGAACAACAAATATGCCAAGCATTGGGGACCCAAATCTCAGCAAGCGGCTGCAGGGCCTGGAGAATACCCTCCTTTGTTCCTGTCCCTGAACCACCCACAAGCCAGCGTCTGTCCTGATGAAGCAGAGTTGGAGGGCGACTGACCCGCCAGAGGCCACTGAGCTTTGCAGTTAGGTGACACAGTTAATTTTTTTCACCTGAAAAACAAGATGATATGTCGAAAGACAGGGTCGGATGTTCTGTAGAATCAACAAGCTTGAGGAGGAGCTGCCTCAGGAGGCAGGAGCTGGGGGTCCAAGAGCAGCCATGCCTTCCACGGGCCCACTGAGTGCTCGGGACCCCACGGGTGTCCCCAAGTGTCCTGCACCGCGCTCCCCATGCTCTCACCTCCACCCCGCTCTGGGTTTTGTCTCGTAAATCTCCTTCACACAGACGACCATAAATCAGGGACCTGAAGAGGGACCCCCCAGCCTCCAGCCCGTCCCTCCCCCTCTGGAGGGGCGGAGTGCAGGAAGCCCCCGGGACAGGGTGGGCTCAGCGCGTCTTAGTGGTCCCATAATTACAGGCCTGTGGGGACTGATTTATGGTACAAGCAAAGGCACAGGCCTGCATGTCTGGGGGAGCTTGGGGAGGTAGGGGCCAGAGGCCTGAGAGGCTTCCAAATTCCAGGGCCTTGTTGAAATGACAACCCTGAGAATAATAAGCGGTGATATGTTTGGATATGAAGTAAATCTAAACAGGAACAATGGGTGGCTTTCTGCCGAGGTGTACTAAAGGGTGTTTTAATTCCTTTATTGAATGGGCTCTTATACATATTGTCCTGGTGGAAGGAAGCAATTAAATGAATTAAATGACAAGGTCACTTGACTGATCAGCAGGGATTTGGGAAAGACTCATACTCCTGGCCACCTGGCCCAGAATGGTGAGCTTTTTGGACCAGACTGTCCTGTTTCTTTGCTGCTCTTTCCTTCGCCGTTCTGCTCCTGCCAGGTGCGGTGAGCTCTTGGGCAAATGTTGGCTTACCTACTGCACAGGGGGCCCAGATCAAACTTAGGGGAAGCATTTAACAGTGTCCCTGCTGAGGAAAGTTTGGGTGCTGTGATGGCTAAGTCCCCGATCTCAGCGTTGTAAACACAGAAACTCACTTCCTGTCCATGTGCCTTTGGTGTGAGTGTCTCCAGCCATGCTCTCTTCCCGGGCAGTTCCCGGGTCTTTACAGTCTGGTAGCTCTGTCATTTAGCCTGTGGCTCCTGTTTCTCGCCAGCGGTGGCATGGCTATCAGCTTGAAAGGAAAAGGAGCAAGAGGGCAGCTGGGGGTCGGGGGGGGGTGGGGAGCAGCAGGCCAGGAGGGGGAGCCTATTGATTCTGCACACACCAGACATTCCAGTCAATGGCAGACAAGGTTTGGAAATGAAGGCTTGGTCATCATCTCTTGCCAAGCCTTGGTTTAAAACAAGTCTAGCATGGCGGGGCACATCTGTAATCTCCATACTCCCGAGGCTCGGGTGGGAGGCAATAGGCAGAGACCCCACCTAACAAACAAAAGCTAAAGGAGCTAGAGAGTTGCTCAGTGGTTCAGAGCACTGGCTGATCTTCCAGAGGACCAGGGTTTAATTCCACTAGGTGGCTCATGATGGTCTGTAACTCCAGATCCATGGAGCCCATTGCCTCGTTCCAGCCTCTGTGGCCACTGCACTCACGTGGTACATAGACATTCATGCAGGCACAGAAAATAAAAATAAACGAATCTCACTGGGTATAATCCCAGCACCCAGAGAGGCAGAGGCAGGAGGATCTCTGTGAGTTCAAGGCCAGCCTGGTCTACAAAGCAAGTCCAGGACAGCCAAGGCTACACAGAGAAACCCTGCCTTAAGAAACCAAAAATAAACAAACAAACAAACAAACAAACAACAGCCTAATCTTGTTTTTAAAAATCACATTAGTTCACAGTGTCAATAGGTGAGGAATTCAGGGGAGGGTGGCTGTGAGGTCATTCTCTCTTTCCCTTTTGTAGATGATGGGGAAATCATGCAAACTCAAGAATGTCTGTGGCTTTCTTCACAACACCAAGACAGCCATCTTGAAAAAGAAACACCTAGGGGTGGATTAAAAAAAGAAAGCACAGAGCAGCCACAGTGAGAGGGCTCAACAGTGCTTTCTGCCAAGTCTGATGACCTGAGTTCAATACCTCGGACCCACACAAGAGAAAGAGAAAACTTATTTCCGCTAGTTGTCCTATGACACATATACACACACACCAACCAAGTAACTTTTTAAAATTAAAAAAAATAAATTGTACAATAGTCACAGAAGTGATTCTTAAATTCCTTGCAATGTATAGAGGTGTGAATGGTGGGTGCCGAAGCAGAATGAAGTTCTAGTAATGGGCACTTGAATCTCGAAATAAGATATAAAACTAAGTCTTTTCCTGGTTTTAACTCTATCGTATATTTTCTGGTGTGTGTGTGCGCGTGCATGTGTGTGTGCAAGGGTAAACACACAAAAATATAATGATATGAAACTGTAAAACTCAGGGTGAGGTTCCACGGCTTCAGAACGGCTGTTCTAACTGTACAGAACTTCACTGAGATTGTATAAACTTTGGGTCTGGTTAGCGTCTTTGTTTGTTGTTTTGTTTTTCTTTAATTCGAAGGTTCTTTACAATGAAGTCTTCATTATAAACATATTTTTACGTGTACAAGTGTTTTGTCTGCACGTATGTTTGTGCACCAAGGGCGTGTAGTGCCAAGAATACCCAAGGTGATTCTGAAGAATGAGCCTGGCCGTCCAGACCCTCCACAGAAAAGACAGAACTAGACACCAAAAGGCTGGCAGATGGAAACCTGGTTTCCAGTAACATTCATGAAAGCGTAAGCCATACCTCCCCTCGAGCTCATCGGTGGAGGTCAGAGGAGCCATACTTTTGGTCTATCCCACTTCATTTTCACCCTAACCCTAAAAAGTAAGCACTAGCCATTTGACAGACCACAGGAGGACAAAGGTCACCACCGCTGAGCCCACCCCTGGCTCTCAGCTTTCTGAGCCCAGGAAAGGAGCTTTGCTTTTCCTCTCCATGGAAGCGGAGTCCTTTCCAGAGGGTTCCTGGCCTCCATCAGCCCTAGCCAGAGCAGCAGCTGTCTCTCCCAGGAGGAGCCCTCCTTCCTCACCATGCCAGACCCCCATGGCCTTCCTGCTCTACTTTCCCCTTACTAGGACAGGTCTGGAAATTGGACCCCAACTAAGCACAGAGGGCTCTTTGTCATTTTCTTAATGAGGAGCCAATGGCTCTGTCATTAGTGGGTGGAGGGGATGAGGAGTGCTGAGGGGGGGTGGTGGTGGCTCAAGCAGTGATTTACAGCCTGCCAGGGAGGGGGCAGGCAGGAGGAGGAAGAGTTGGGTCCCTGAGCACTTCTGGGAGGGAATTCAGCAATTCATTAACATACTCCATTAGAATTTATTTAACCCTAACCAGAAATCTGATGACATAGTCCTGTTACATTTGCCCATTTGATGGACAAGAAAGTGGAAGCCGGAAGTGGATAAGCCTCTTGTCCGAGGCTAAAAAATGAGTCTGTTTCTGGGTCAAAATGGCACCTGAGTGTGGGGTATAGGCATAGAAGTGGATGAAGCTGAGAGACTAACGGGCCGTGGCTGAAGGCCAGCGAGCCAGAGAAGCAGCAAGTGGAGGCTTCGAACCAGGTGGTTCACCTTGGGTGGTGCCGTGGGGCTGGAAATGGGAATGGCAGAAAGAGCCCAATGTGTGCATGAGGCTGGCGCTCCTGCAGCGCTGACTTTGCCAGGAAGAGGCCACTAATAGCTCCGTCCTTGTCACAGACGTACTTGTTTGTATTGTTTGCATGTATGAGTGTTTCGCTTGCACGAGTGTGGCCGGAGCTCTGAGACTACTAAGAAGCCGGGAGCCCCAGTTTTGAAGGACGACATGGAGAAAACCCCTCCCTTCTGTTACCACCATTGCCAGACACCAACGCCAACGCCTTGTCTGCACCCCCCACCCCTAGCTTAGACCCCTCCGAATCCTTACTTCCTAAGAGATGTGTGTTCAACCCACTCTCTGCCGCCCAGATGTACTCAGCTTCCTCGGTTTACTTATTTAGCGGGCTCTGGATATGTAGCACGGGCTACCCTAGAACTTGAAATCTTGCCTCAGCCTCTGGAGGGCTGGGATCACGCTTCCACCACTCTGAGCCGTACATCAGCTTAGTATTCGTGTAGTTTGCAGCTGTCCACAGAGGGAAAACCAGAGGCCCAGTGATCCCCAGCCCCGTATCATCCCGTGACCTCTCCACTTCACTTGTTTGGAGGCAGCATCTGAGTTGCATGTTTGCATTTCCAGGGCAGGAGCCAGGAGCAGGAGAGCTGAACATCCTAGAAAGGGTGCCTGACTTGGAGGTCCTCAGCAGACATGGAGTGGAGGCTCGGGGGAAGCCAGCACCTGGAGTTCAAGCAGGAGTGCTTGGGCGGGAGGCCTCTAGGCCCACAGAGCTCCTCCTGCCCCAGCCTTCTGGGTGCCAGGATTATACTCTTGTGCCACTATGCTGGTTTCGACAGTACTTATTTAATACATAATTGTGTGTGTGTTGTTGTTGTTGTGGTGGTGGTGGTGGTGGTGGTGGTTTGTTGCCTTGGAGGCTGGGTCTCACTAGGTAGCCTGCTGGCCTGGAATTCAATGTAGACCAGGTTGGTCTTGAACCCTTGGAGACCCATCTACCTTTGCCTCTTGAGTGCTGGGATAAAACACATGCACCCTCACAGGTTGGCTAAAGATTAGCTTTATTGTTTGATTGCTGTGGAGATGTTTTATGTAGCCCAGGATGACCTTTAACTTCTGACTTGTCCATCTCCATCTCCTGAGTACTGGGATTACAAACCTGTATTACTTCGCCTAGCACTCTTTATGGAGTGCTGGGAATGGAAGCCAGAGCCTCCTGAATGCTGGGCAGGCTCTCAACAAACTGAACTCCAACCTTCAATACACAAGTGACTTATTTGCTCTCCAAGCCCCTCACAGGATGTTTTTGGCCATACCAGGCATCAAACCCCCTGTAACAGCCCTGGTAGGCAGTCAGTAATTTCTAAAAAGTTTTAAAAATTATTTTACTTTCTGTTCGGGCGAAAGTATTTGCTCACGTATTCGAATGTGCACACAGCGTAGGCCACAAGAGGGCTTCAGATCCCCTGGACCTGGAATTACAGGTGCCTTGTGGGTCCTGGGACTCGAACCCTGGGTCCTCTGGAAATAGTTTGTCCCTGTTGCTGGCAGTGGGGGCGAAGACAGAAATGCAGGTCCGTGGTAGAGCGTGTACTTTGGGTCGCATGCAGAAAGCGCTGGGTCCCTGCTGCTTTTCTTTCCCCCTGTTGTTGAATGACAGCATGAAGCCGCAGAGCCTGGGCTGGTGTCCCGGTGGCGAGGCGCGCGGGAGCTGGGGGCGGGGAGGTTTGTTGGGGTGTTTGTTGGTCTGGTAGAGCAGAGACACAGCGGCCTTCCGAGTGTGGCTTCCCGGCTTTCTTCCAAGGTGAGATCCTGCGCTGCCCCGGAGGGGAGCGACGCCGGTGGAGAGCAAGAATTTCTGAAATCCAGGCCGGCCCGGGCGATAATAGGCACCTTCGCGGCAGCCGGCGGAACCGCCCGGCCCTAAATCACCGGCAGCGGCTCCTCCTCCGCGGCGGGCGGGAGCTGCGCAGCTCCGGGCAGGGGCGGCTCCCGGGCCCAGCGCCGCAGGTGCCGCGGAAGCGCTTTGAAGAAGCCCGAGGCCTGCAGGATCCCAGCGCGCTCGCCCGGGAGCCCGCGGTCTAGACAGCGCCGTCCCAGGCCTGGTGTGCAACTGCGGCCTCTTTTTCCTTTCGCTTTTCCCCATCCCTTCCTCCCCCTCCTCCTTTTTCCTTTTTTCTTCTTCTTCGACAGGGTCCTGCTACTTCGCTCGGGCACTGCTGTCTCAGTTTTCTGGAGTCGCCATGCTCAGCTCTGAACGATGTTTTTAATGCAAGGTCAATTTTCTTGTGGTTGAGACAAAGTCTCCGCTGTGTAGCCCTGGCTGACCCGAAACTGGCTGTGTGGACCAAACGGGTTTCAGACAAAGCAATCCTCCTGCCTCTGTTGAGGGCCACAGCTTCAAGACAACAGTCAAACCCGGGGTGGGGGAGGGGCGGGGTGCCGCAAACATTGCCATGTCGCTGCAGGGCTGTCTTCCTTTCCGTTAACCCTGAGCCTCACAGACTTGCTTTGACTTAATGCATTAGTTTCTGAGTGTCTGTACACGCCTCTTGTACCTGGCAGATACGGCTTGCTTGATCAGAGCCGTGTTGGGGCTTCTAGGTTAAAACAATGGTTATTATTTGAGACCAAGGCTTGCTGGGCCTTAACTGTGCTGTAACCAGTTTCCTGGCGCTGGGGTTGCAATGTGAGCCACAACCATCAGTCATGATTATCTTAACAGCAGAGATTATGTCATTTCTCCAACATGCAGCAAATGCAGCTTCCTCGAAGCTGTGCTCTGTGCCAGGCTTTAAGGGGCCTAACTGCGATGGCCCCAGCATGAAGGCAGGGATGCTCAGCTCTGAGGGACCAAAGGGGACCTCCTGAGGGGAAGGCTCAGGGATTGCTCCACGCAGCGGAAATATTAACCGGCTGAGGCTCCTGCAATGCTCGGGAACCCAGTGAGAAGTGTCCCGGTGAAGACAGGAGCGAGGATACAGACTCAGAGCTGTAGGCTGATCCTGAATCCCTCCAGGCTACTTTGGGCTAATGCGCTGGAGCAGTCGGGTTGTGACACAGGCTCGCCACTTCTGCCCTGAGTTCTCCTGGGTCCGCTCTTCCATCGGGGTTGTTCACAGTCGGCCAAGCAAAGTGGAGGCTGCGGGCTGCTGTACCCTTCTCCTGACTCCCAGCCCAGGCCTGACCCCCAGCTCAGGCCTGACTCCCAGCCCAGGCCTGACCCCCAGCTCAGGCCTGACTCCCAGCCCAGGCCTGACCCCCAGCCCAGGCCTGACTCCCAGCTCACGCCTCCTCTGCTCACATCTCCATTTCCCTGACCCTGACCTCCCGAACTTCTCCATATTGGCCAAGAGTTTTTCATTTTTCACACTTGGTTGAAAAGGAATTCTTGAAAATTGAATCAGGACGAGCAGCTCACAACCACCTATAATTCCAGCTCCTCTGGCCTCCGACCAGTCCCTGAATTCCTTAACCCACTTCCTTGCTGGGAATGGGATCCATGCCCTTGCACAGAAATCAAGTGTTCTGCCACCGAGTTCTAGCCTCAGCTCTTTAATGGATTCTAATAACTACAGGTGGTCAGTGGGGTCTTCGGGTCTTGGGGCACATGCTCCTGAGCTGAGAGTGCAGGCCTAGCCCGCAGGTTAATAAGACCCTAGCGTCTGAACAGGATCCACACTGCAGGTCAGCTCACTGGCTTGGCATTAGTCCTTTGACTCTGAGTCTCAGTTTGCAGTCTGTAAAATGGGTATTATAATAATAGGCCTTCCATACAGGCTTGTTGTGAGGCTAAGATAATGTGTGCTTAAAAGCACTTAGATGGATGCCTCAGCCACAATAAACACTCCGCAGAAGTCAGTATCAGTATTATTAAGATTATTATTTTATGATTAATTATTACTAAGCTGCAGAGTGTCCACAGGGGAGTGGGAGTTCTAAAATGCTGAGTCACTGGAGGGAAGGCATCAGGAGCACTGTTCGCTTCTTCATCACCCCCTGGCACCTTCCCCCCTGCTTCCTGGAAGCTCCCTGGAGACTGAGCAGGGAGGACAGCTTGGACAGGTCCTGCCCACCCGGCCATGGTGGTGGGACACGCAGGGCGTGCCATCTTTGGCTGCAGGGATGGTCTTGTTGGGAGTCCAGATGAGCTTCTCCTCAACGCTTGAGCTCCTTCCTACGGGGCCTGGAAAGCATAACCCCAAGGGCTGCCTCCATCTTCAAATTCTTAATAAATCTGAACGAGAGCGCCACACTGTGGCAAGTCATATAGTCCTGTCTGTGTTTTTTCTTTCCGCGCCCCTCTGTGTGTGCGTGTACATGTGCGCGTGTGTGTGGTACGTGTATGTGTGTGGGCAGGAGTTTGTGCACACGGATGTGCATACAAGCAGAGGTACAGGGGTTGACGTCGGACCCGAGGAGAATCCGCATGCCTCTTTCATGTGTGTTTAACACCTTTTGGTTTGTTTTGAGACAGGGTTTCTCTGTGGAGCCCTGGCTGCCCTGTAATTCTCTATGTAGACCAGGCTGGCCTCAGACTCACAGAGATCCCCTCGCCTCTGCCTCCTGAGTGCTGGGATTCAAGGCATGTGCCTGTTGTGGGTGTCTCTGAGAGTGTGGGGGGACTGACCCGCAGATGGAATCTTTCATCTGATCCTTTTCTACCCAACACAACCCCCCAAACCCCGGTGCCTGTGTGGACAGTCTACTCTAGAGGAGAGACGTGGCCTTTGGCTGTTGTCACTAAAGAACACTTGTGCTTCCGGAGGTGCCGGACCCGCTCTCTTTACTTCTACACCACCTCCGCCGTCCCAGCCGAGCCAGGGGTCTTCCTCGGCTATTCTCTACCTTGTATTTCCGAGATACGGTCTCTCACCAAGCATGAGCTGATCGCTATGGCGTGGCCGGCTTGCCAGTGAGCTGCTGGGGCCACCTGTCCCCACCTAAGCAGATCTGGGATCACAGATGCTATGCCCAGCTTTTATGTGGGTGCTGAGGGTCTGAACAGGTCTGTCTGTACAGCAGGCACTCTCCTGCCTGAGCCCTCTCGCCAGTCCCCTGGCTAAACGCTCATAGAGAAGGTATCTTCCACACAAAACAAGAGAAACTGAAGCCTGCAGATGAAATGACCCGCACAAGTTTGCATAATACTGGCTGGAGCAGATGGGAGGAAGAGCCCTCCCACCACCAAGCTTCCTTTGGTTCCAAACTGTTCAGACGCTCCACTCTGTTCTAGGCTCCCCATGCTGGAGTCAGGCTTTTCTGAGAGGCCTGGGTAATGCCCTGAGCCTCAGTGTCTTCTGGATGAACAGGGCCATGACTCAGCAGACCAAAAGACACGGCAGAGTGGTCCTGGAGTGTGACGCTCAGTGGTCTTCCATTCTGAGAAGCATCTAAATGGACACGCTGTGGCTTGAGCATGGTGGCGGGCCGCAGTGCTCAGGCACTGAAAATATTGGCTCTTGCCTGCTTTTTACTTGGTGGTTTTTGTCTTGTAGTGTTAGGCCTGGGACCCAGGACTTTGTGCATAGGCACTCTCCCACTGAGCTACACTCACAGTGCCGCCCCCAATCAAGGTCTCCATAAGCAGCCCAGGCTGGCCTCATGATCTCCTTCAGCCTTCTGGGGTGTCGAGATGACGGGCATGCACCACTACGCTCAGCATCTAGCTGCTCTTTGGTTTTGTTCTGTTCTGTTTTGGGGGCAGGATCTCGTGTAGTCCAGGCCGGCCTCAAACTACCATGCGGTTGAGGCTGGCATCCAACCCTGATCATCCTGCCTCGACCTCCCAAGGGCTGGGACTGCGGGTGTGAGCCTGCACGCCGGGCTTAACTGAACATTTTGGAGATATTGATCTGGACCACTGTGAGTCCAAGGCCAGCCTGGTCTACAAAGCGAGTCCAGGACAGCCAAGGCTACACAGAGAAACCCTGTCTTATAAAACAAAAACAAAATGAAACAAAAACCCCCATGTGTTTTGCTTCGCACTAATCTGTTCTTTTTTTCCTCGGTGGGAAAACTCAGCTTGAAGTAATTAGGTCGTTGGTAATATGGACGTAACCCGTTTTGCCCATCCTGGCCGGTGCCACAACTTTTGGAATGTGGCTGGGAATGAGCTTAGTCTTAATCTTATGTTGCTCCTGAAAAACCATGGATGTATACCTGAAATTCCACTGGGGTCTGTCTCTAGGAGTAAGCATGGTTCCTTCCTTCCTTCCTTCCTTCCTTCCTTCCTTCCTTCCTTCCTTCCTTC
>NW_026595981.1:2375269-2437251 GCF_907164565.1 Psammomys obesus
TTCCTTCCTTCCTTCCTTCCTTCCTTCCTTCCTTCCTTCCTTCCTTCTCCCTGCCCCCTTTCTCTCTCTTTTTTGGTCTTATTTA
Organism: Psammomys obesus; assembly: GCF_907164565.1. Lineage (NCBI taxonomy): Eukaryota > Metazoa > Chordata > Mammalia > Rodentia > Muridae > Psammomys > Psammomys obesus. The sequence goes on from NW_026595981.1 coordinate 2,375,355, forward strand.
GAATTCCAGTCCTTGATGATAGCAATAGGGCTTGTCCACTGGATTCATAACCTGACTGTTCCCTGCTGTGGACCAGGGCTGCTCAGAGGCCCTAGACTTCAAGGGTTGCTCCCTGATGAGGACTGCAAGGAAAGCCAGAAATGAACGTCTTCAGCTCTCTTTGCTTCTGACTCAGCTCAGCTCTGCCCGAAGAAGGGGGAGCCGAAAGAAGTAGGGGGAAGGCTGGCCTCAATCCAAACCGCAGCCCGGAATCTAGACCAGCCTCACAGTGGTAGCTGAGGGCCACAGGGCCCTACAGGGCTGCCGCTTCCGATCTGCCCCTGCTTTCCAGACTCTTCTGGGATGATCATGCTTTTCCGTAGTGAGTGGCCACTCAGGTTGCTCCCCGACGGGGCTCAGGTTGTAATATTGGTCAGGATGTCCCCACACTCGCCCAGACATCTCAGCGTCACTCAAGGCTCTTAAAACTCGCTCAGTCCACCATTGCTCTCCTTCTGTAAGCCCGTCTGCTCTCTTGAGCAGAATCAATGCAGCATTCCGTCTTGGGTCAGGAGACAGAAGCAGAACCCAGTCACCCCAGAGGGTCCCCGAAGCACAGCACAGTGTTCTCTGTGACAGCTGGGGCACTGCCCAGGGCGTGGCCAGGCTACCCAGCTGGTCCTGCGTGCAAGCACCTGCAGGCTTCCTTCCTTGCTTCCTTCCTTAGTTCCTCCCTCAGCCCTTACCTGAGGGCAGGTAACAAAGCAGGAGGAGGGAGATGGATGGGCTGGGAGGGTGGAGGGCCACGTGGTGCCATAAAGCTCAGCCAGAGAGGGTCTGTCCAGAGGGTGTCCAGCCAGCAAGAGCCAACAATCAGTGGCCCAGCAGCCTTTTGGACCTGAAGCCGAAGCCGCAGGCCCAGGGCCCAGGCCATGTTCCGAGGCACGCCAGGACTAGGCCTCAGGGGCCTGAAGCGGGGTGAGGATTCCGTGGAGGACGTGGGGCGTTCTTGCCCCGAGGTTGGCAGGGATTTCGGAGCGCTAAGGCGCAGCCTGGACGAGGCAGAGGAGGTGGCCGGCAAGAAGCGCGAGCGGCCGGCGCGGTCCAAGGCGCGGCGCATGGCAGCCAACGTGCGGGAGCGCAAACGCATCGTGGACTACAACGAGGCGTTCAATGCGCTGCGCAGGGCGCTACAGCACGCCCCGGGCGGCAAGAGGCTCTCCAAGATCGCCACGCTGCGCAGGGCCATCCGCCGCATCGCCGCGCTCTCCCTGGCCCTGCGCGCCAGCCCCGCGCCCCGCTGGCCCTGCGGCCACCTGGAGTGCCACGGCCACGCCGCCCGGGGCGCGGAGGCCGGGGACCCGGACCCCAGCGGGCCGCCTGCTGCGGCGCCTGGCCTCGCGCGCAGGGACCTCGCCAGCCCCTCGGCGCCGCGCCGCGCTCCGTGCTCCCCGCTCGCGCCCTCGGGGCGGCCCAGGGTGGTGGCCGAGGTGCCCGGCTTGACCCAAGGCTCCGGGGGAAGCTGGCGCCGATGTCCCGGGGCGCCCCACGTTGGACCCATTCCGTGGCGGTGGGGCTCCGCGCTGGGCTACCAACACTCCTGACCCGGCCCGCGGGATCGGAAGCCTGAGTGACTACAAAGGAGAAGACCGCAAAACCATCCCCAACAGGGCAGAACGGAGTGGCCTGCGACCCGAGTGGCGGGGGACCGCCTTCCCAGCGGGGAGGGCGCCTCTGCTTTCCTGTGCCCGGGAGGCCTCTTCCCTTGCTGCCTTTGGACTGTGGGACTTGCGGGGTCATGTGGGTAGGCAGCTGCTGGGGGCAGAGGGTACACGCTGGGCTGGGGGCAGAGGGTACATGCTGTGGCCCCCGTCCCCTGACTGAGCTGCTGCCGAGCTGAGAGAGGCCCGGAAAACGAGCAAATAAAAAAGAAGAAGCGTCTTTTCTGTCTGCCGCCGGGAAAGGCTGCCTTGGGAGGGTGGGCAGGACCTACAGCCCCCGGGTGGGCACCTGGGCACTGGTTTATCGCCAGACGTTGGGGATGGTCGTGCGTGGTGGGACGGGGCCCGGGAAGGAGGCGTCTAGACGGCACAGAACACTCCTCTGTGCGCCGGAGCCGCTGTGGGAGGAAGCTAGTGGGAGCATCGCGGGCGGAGGGCCTTGCTGCCAGCCAGACGGGCGGGTCTCCCCGCGAGACCGCTGCCTGCAGCGAGCAGCCCAGGCCGCCCGAAGAGTGGCCTGGCCAGCCGCAGGGAGGGTTGCGAGGTCAAGGATCGGGGCCGGGGCCGGTGACAGGCAGCGCTCTCAGCCAATAGTACGCCGGAGCTTCTGGGGCGGGGCAGGGATACAGGATTGATGGAGCGGTCTCAGGCCGAGGCCAAGGTGGGCGCAGGAACACCCGAGCACGTGGAGAACTGCCGGCACGCAGCGGGGCACTGTTTGCTGGGCCGTTGCCACCTCTGAGTGGAGGCTGGACTGATGTCACCGCGCGGACTCGGGGGACCTCCGGGGTTTCTCAGCGCAGTTGAGAAGGGGCCGAAGGCCAGGAGGGAAGCTGTCTGCTTTCTGGGACATCCTGCCCCCAGCCAAGCCTTAGGGCTCCTGCCTGTCACAGCCAAGGCTGTGGAGCGGCCCACGGGAAGGCTTCCCCTCTGGGTCTAGACAGGAGCAAAGCGTGAGGCTTCAGCCCTGGCCCTGAGCGGAGGGGCGCCGGAGAGGGAAGAACGCGGCCCGCCCGGGGCCTGACCTCCCTGCCCGGGGCCTGACCTCCCTGCCGCTTCACCTCGGATGCGGACGCCACGTCAGGGCCGCTAGGGGATGCCCAGCAGTTGCTTGTGAATTGTTACGGTTCAAAACTACAATTTTACGCGTGGGTAGCCCGGACCATGCTTTACCCTTGTTAACTTCGGGGAGTTTTTCTCTGGGAATATAGTAAGTAAGGAGCAAATCCTATTTTTCTCCATTCTAAGAGAGTGAGGTCCTCCTCTCGGCATCGCATTCTTCTCCCGAGGAAAGCGATGGCACCCCCTATGGGAAGAATTAGGATGTGCAGCACAGGACGGAGTGGCTGAGACCTGCCTTCTGGTCCAGCGGAGGAGTGACCTTGAGCAAGTCACCCAACCTCTTTGAGCCTTGGTGTTCTTGTCTGTGAAATGGGCTCCAGTCGGTTGTTACATCTCAAGCTGCTGTGCAGACCAAAGAAGGCACAATTTAAAGCGAACTTGGCAGGGTGTTTAGCGCCTCCGGAAGCACCCACTGGAGGCCACTTATCCCTTCATGAGGTTGTTTTAAGAGACTGTAAGGACCCTGTCTCAAGCAGCACCCCCCCCCCCCAAAAAAAGAGAGGGGAATGGGAGTGGGTAGGGGAAAAAAAAACAGCATGCCTTAGAAGCTGGGGAGAGGCCTTAGTCAGCGAACCCTGGGGGGTCTGAGCCCAGCGCCCATGGACACCAGGTATGCACGGCCCTGTAAGCCCCGCTGGGGAGCAGAAGCAGGAAGATCCAAGCTGTCCAGCCGGTCCAGACAATAAGCAATCTCCAGGTACCTGAACGACACTTGTCTCAAAAAATGAGGTTGAGAGCGATTGAGGAAGACATGATACCAATGTTTAACCTACACACAGGCACGCGCGCGCGCGCGCGCACACACACACACACACACACACACACACGACTGTGCAGGCCGAGTCCAGCCTCTTGTAGAATAAGCAGAATCTTTGAGCCTCCGTGCACAACCTGGGTGGGACCCTATCAGGGATTACTGGCTAGTGAGCTAGCATGCTGTGGCACTGGCCAGGTTGGACTCTTTTGGGAAGCTCAAAATATCTGCTGCTCTGGGCATTCAGCCACTAGGTGGCACTACAGACCCAGTATTCCACACTGGTCCCTGCCTTGGTTCCCCGAACCCAGCCCATCCAGAACCCTCCCTGCTACTGCCTCGACCATTCTGGGAGCATCTTGACTCTCTCTCTCTCTCTCTCTCTCTCTCTCTCTCTCTCTCTCTCTCTCAAAGTAAAAATGGCTCCTTTATGTCTGGTTCCCTCTGCTATTTATTTACTTAAAAATATACACATGTTTTGCCTTTCAGGATGGGGTTTCTCTGTGCAGCCCTGGCTGGCCTCAAATTCACAGAGCTCCACCTCCCTCTGACTCTTTAGATTAAAGGCACACACCACCACACCTGACTCGCTTAAGATATTTTTACCAGCGCGTTTTCATTTTAAGCTGGGTGCCTTCATCCGAGGGACAGCTCCCAGACTGTACCCTGCCGTCTGTGCACCTGGCCGCTGTCAGGAACATGGTTTCCTGGCCTTGGAAGGCCTTTTCTGTTTGAAATGCATTAGCATATTTTCTGGAACTCCCAGGCAGGGCCACCCACCTGGTTCCTCTCCCTAGCCACCCTCCCGGCTCGAGATGGTGAGAGCCACCCTGGGGTCTGCTGTTCACACAACAGTGGTTTTCCCTTCCTGAATAAAGATCCTTTTTTTTTTCTCATGCGTATGCCTGTGGGGTGGGATGGCGTGAGTGTCGAGGGGGTGGCCGTGCGTGCTGGTGTACATTCGTGTCTGTGTACACTTTGAGAAGGCCAGAGACTGACGACCGGTGTCACTCGCCACCTTCTGTGTTCGGGCAGGGTCTCACTGATTCACAAGCTGGGTGTCCACTGTTTCTGCCTCCCGAGGGCTGGGAGAACGGGGTGTGCTGTTCCTGCCCCGCACGCATGTGGGTGCTGTGACTCCGAGCTCCAGGCCTCAGGAGGCTCGGTCGGTACTTCACCCACTAAGCCATCTCCCAGCCCTTGAAAAAAAAAATTATTTATTTACTATAGTTTAATTTATCAAAGGTGAAAAATTTGTCTTCAACCCTCAAACACTTTCTACTCTTACTAGTCCCCAGGGCTGCTCTCAGTCCCCGGCCCTCAGGTAGCTCTGCATGTGACTCCTCAGGACCGGCCTTCCTCCTCCTCTTCCCTTCCCACCCTCCCTTCTTCTCTTCCCTCTGGCCAGCTCTCTGTGAAGTCAAACGCCCCTTCTACCTTTGCTAGGAGAAGTATTTCTGAAATAAACCTGAAACCAACCAAACCCCCCCCCCCCCCCCACACACACACTGCTTGGCTGGTTTTGCTCATCGCCAGCCCTGGGACAACAGCCAGGCATTGCTCTCTGAGAGGACTCTCGGGGCTCCTGTTTCTTTCCAATCCGGGCCTCTGCTTCTTCATTACAAAAGCAACAGATTTCAATTCCATGATCTCCACGATCCTTCCAGCTCTGGTTTCTCCCACATCATACGTGACCCTGGAATTTTAAATGATTTCATAATGTTCCCTATGAACCCTTGATGGCTTTAGATCAGTCTGGTAAAAACAAAGTGAGGAGACAGGTGAAGGAAAGAGAAGATGAAGACAATTGAGGAGGCAGGAACAGAGGAGGAAAGAGAATCAGAGGAAAGACAGGCAGAGCCTCTGGCACTGCAGAGCTGGCATCTGTCAGGGCAATCTCAAGAGGGTCCCTGCCTATGGCTCAGCACCATAAGCCCTGAGAAATGGAGAGGCCCCTTCTTTAGCCCTTGGTGAACTATTTAGAAACACAGGCAGAGGGCTCTCCTGGGTCCTCCAGGGACTACACAGCCCTCATGGGTCTTCCCTCAGATAAGTGTTGAGGGTTAAGATCCAGGTGGGATATGATGGGCTGAGAGTCCAGCATCTGGAGAAGGAAGAACAAACTCACCTATCCGAAGAGGAGCAGAAGGCATTTGCTTTCATGATCACCGTTTTGTTCTCTATCTAAGCCCGTGGCTCAGAGCAGCAGGTCTGGGGCTGCAGAGGAAACCAAGGGCTGGCCCAAGTCCCTGTGGACTCCGCTGGGCTGGGCCAGAGGCAGGATGGCTGCTGGGCTGATTCCCTGTGGAGAAGGGAATTGAAAAAAGAGAGATATCTCCAAGGAGGGTGGAGAGGGAGGCTATGTGCCACACACACACACACACACACACACACACACACACACACACACACACCTTCCCTGTCTCAGCTTCACTCTCATTCACTGGAGAGGAGAGGAAAGCAGCAGTCTTCTCCTCTCTGCTCTCCCCGCCCATCTGTGCAGTCAGCAGCTCCAGGAAAGTTGGCCTCAAAGTTGAACAGAGCTGAAGTCTCCAGCTTCTGGGAGCTGTAGCAGTGGTGGCAGCGACGGCGGCAGGTTCCAGCTGTGGCTAGCCTCGAGACGCTTTTCTGAGTCTTCCAGAGCCCAGCCGGCCCTAGTCTCCTGCAAAATACACCCACCCTCATCCTGAAGGTTTGAAATCTGGGCTGGGAAATGGCGTGCTGAAGACCCTCGGGAGCATTCTGTCCCTTCCTGGACCTGAAGAAACCCAAAGCCCCAGCTAACATGGCCAACCCAGTGCAGCCTCAGTTTCAAGACCCGGGCTCCACCTCACCCCTGGACCTGCCAGAGATGGAGAAGCTTCTCACCAAAGTGGAGAACAAGGATGACAAAGCCCTGAGTCTGTCCAAGTCTCTGTCGGGGACTCTGGACCTGGAGCAGAATGGTCACAGCCTGCCCTTCAAGGTCATCTCTGAGGGCCACCGTCAGCCTTCCCTCCCTGGCTCTCCTTCCCGGGCCAGCTCTCGGCGAGCGTCCTCTGTCATCACCACCTCCTACGCCCAGGACCAAGAAGCCCCCAAAGATTACCTGGTCCTTGCCATTGCCTCTTGCTTCTGCCCTGTCTGGCCCCTCAACCTCATCCCCCTCATCTTTTCCATCATGGTAAGTCCTATGCTTTGTTCAGGGAAAGAATTTGGGCACCTCAGTGTGGCAGGCATTTCCCCGGGAAAGGGACTTAAAGTGCAGGGAAGAGTCGGGTGTCAGAGACTTGGCAGGGAAACCCTTTCTCATCTCCTGACTTCTCTTCTAGAGGGATTTAAAGCTCAGTTCTGTTTGCTCTTTCTTCATCTCTGCCTTCAGGCGTCACTGGTAATGTCTTGTGGCCCTTGCTGGAAGGATTCAGGGGTACGTCTGGAGTGAAATTCTGAAGGAGAGAGTGGCAGACAACTTGGGGGGGTCTTAACTGCTCTGTTTTATTTTTAGAGGTGTAGGGGGTCACTGTATGAGTGGAGTTCTGTGTCAACAGAGAATATGACCCGAAGAGGACCAAAGATTCTGAATGCCCCAAGGAGAGCCAGGCCTCCTGGGCCACCAGGGCGTTCTACCAGCCTCTGTTTCCAAGAACCACGGTGGCCTCCTTGCTGTGCTGCGAGCCCTGGGGCCTGACCTCCCTTGGGACACACGGGGAGGGAGAAGAAGGGAGTTGTCAGGCTGGGGTTAGGGCACAATGGATCTCCTGAATTTGCAGATTTCACTGTGTAGGTTTTGCTAGAGGTCTGGGCACAAGTCAGAGGGCATGGCTAGCCTGGCCAAAGAGGGGCCTGTGTGCTAGCCAGCCTGCACGTCTGCAAGACTCTGAATTGCTTGTCTTAGACTGGCCTCAAGCCAAGCCATTGGGTAGAGCTACTTACAGGATATCTTACAGAGAATGTGTGCTGACAACAGGATAGAAGGGAGAGTGTCAGAATGAGGTTAGGGGCAGGAGGAGAAAACAGGCCAGTTAGAACCAGAGACCTGGGTGGGGTGACACTCTCTGTCTCCTTGGGAGGGACACTGCTGCTGAGTCACTGATCATTAAGCCCCTAGGAGTTGTGGTTGCTCCTACAACCACAATTTCAAACATCTCTTCAAACATCTCTGTAGCCTCCACTAAGTTCCTGTGTGATCCAGAGTCACGTGACAGTCCATTGAGGGCAGGGGCAGCATCTCAAGTGTAAGAGCTTAAGACAGGGGGAGGTGGAGTCACAGGCAGGGCCCGTCTAAACTTCCTGAGCTGCCCCCTGCGTTTGGGGACCACGCCAGGCTTCAGGGTGGAGCTAATGGCTCTGAGCAGGCCAACTTCTTGGTTACAGAGAAAGGTCCTCGGAAGGGGGACAGCAGGGAAATCACATAAAGGCTCAAGAGAAAGCAGATTCTAGAATTCTCTCCCAGGAATTGGGGGCAGGATAAGTTGTCTTTGTCCAAAAAGAAGCTGGGTTGGAGATGGTGAGACCACTGGACCTATCTCTGGTATTTCTTTTTCTTTCTCTTCTTTTCTTTTCTTTTCTTTTCTCTTCTCTTTTTCCTTCCTTCCTTCCTTCCTTCCTTCCTTCCTTCCTTCCTTCTTTCCTTTCTTTCTTTCTTTCTTTCTTTCTTTCTTTCTTTCTTTCTTTCTTTCTTTCTTTCCTTCTTTCTTCTGTACTTGAGTAGGGTCGGACAGGAGAGAATAAGAGAGACAACTCTAAACCTAACAGTAGGACTGAGCCCTGGGGCTGCATTCCAGGCAGAGACGTTTCTAAACAGGTCCTTATGACATACTTAAAGAAGTGCCCAGGCTAGATACAGGCACAAAGGAATTAAGTCATCCTGGGCAAGCCACTCAGCCTCTTGTCAGTTACCCATCAGCAAAGCAGGCAGATGTGTGGTGTGATGCCTGCGTCAGAGAGGCTGAGTCGGGGCCTTCGAAAGTGCTAAAGAACAGAGCCCAGCCCAGCCTGTGTGCTGTGGTCATAGGGACTGTCCTAAGTCCTGCAGGGAGTCTCCCTTCCAGGAAGCCACTGTGGGCTTGCTTTATTTATTTATTTATTTATTTATTTGTTTGTTTGTTTGTTTGTTTGTTTGTTTGTTTTTTGAGGCACAGTCTTGCAATATAGCCCAGGCTGGCCTCAAACTCATGTCAGCTCTCCTACTTTATCTCCCCAAGTGCTGTGATAACAAGAGTGTGCCAATGCCTTTTGCTTTTTAATGGGGTTTTTAATAGCTTTATTAATGTAATTCCTATATCTTGTAACACATCCATTTGAGGTGCATGGCTTGATGGGTGTCCCCCCTGCCTCCTCTGTCTCATATGTGGCCCTGAATAGCCTAGAACTTGCTGTGTAGACCAGATTGGCCATGAACTTAGAGATGCTCTTGCCTCTGCCTCCCAGCTACAAAAGAAAAACTAGCCAGGCAGTGGTGTCACTTGCTTGTAATTCCAGCACTTGAGAGGCAGAGGCAGGTGGATCTCTGTGAGTCTGAGGCTAGCCTGGTCTACAGATTGAGTGAGTTCCTGGAAAACCCAACCCCTACACACTATAGATACAACTTAAGGAATAACACACATCCTGTTTTGAAAAACTAGAAAAGAAAAAAAATTGCTTATATTGATGCAATATGCCATGCATTGTTTCAATATATTATACAGTGTGTAATATGTAAATTAGGTTAGACATAGATACTGACTGGCCATTGATCATTTCCTTATTGTAGAAACTTTCAAATCATTTTCTTCTAGTTTTTTAAAAAAAGTATAATGCACTGGGCTGGGGAGAAAGCTGGAGGCAGAGAATGCTTTCCTTGTGAGATGAGAACCCAAGTTTGAATCTCACAATTCATATGAGAAGCACATTGCACATCTGTGATCTCGAGCTGGGGGAGGGGCACAGGTGGATTCCTGGGCTTGCAGCCGGTCTAGCCTCCTTGGTGAACTCCAAGCCAGGGAGAGACCTTGTCTCAAAAAGCAAGATGGCTGGGGATGTAATTCAGTGGCCAAGCACACACACACACACACACACACACACACACACACACACACACACACGGCAGATGGCACTTAAGGAATACGCACACACCTAACAACAAGTTTTCCCCTAGCTGGGATTATATGCACACACCCTGCCCCTATTTGTCTTGAGAAAAGGTGTGACTTGCCCATCCTTCTGTATCAGCCTCTAGAGTGCTGAAATTATTCAGCAACAGCCACCATACCTAGCCTTAGACTGAGTGTGACCAAGTAGACCTTCTGTGTCTGCCTTGTGGTTCCATGCAAGCTGTTGTAGATGACAGGATTCCATCCTCTGAGGGTGAATCATCATTTGGTGGCTTTTAGTGCTCTCAGTGAGTTCCAGCTTAACCCCAGCGAACTTTGGAAAATTCTCCTTATCTTCAAATAAAACCCTGTGTATTTTAGATGCTCCTTGTGTCCTTAATCCCTTCCAACCCTGGGTGACACCAGTTTCCTCTCTCCACAGAGTTACCTATTCTAGACACTTTAGAAGTGGAATTATATGTAGCCTGGGCAGTGGTGTATGCCTTTAATCCCAGCACTCAGGAGGCAGAGAAAGGCTGATCTCTGAGTTCAAGGCCAGCCTAGTCTATAGAGTGAGTTCCAGAACAGACCGGGCTACACAGAGAAACTGTCTTCAAAGAAAGAAAGAAAGAAGCTAGAGGTTTGAATCCTGGGCCACGCTTACTGGCAAAGGGCAGAGGTGGTTTCTGGGGCCTCCAAAATTTGGCTCCACTGACCTTATACTCATTTGATCCTTCACTGATGTATTCACTTGTCTTGAGTGGCCAGTTGCTTGTTTTGAGGAAACTGAATGGCACATAGAAACCGCCCCCCACCCCCAGCAGTGACTGAGCCTGTCTTAGGAAACAGGCTCAGCAGTAGGCAGAGAAGCAGATGACTAAAGTGCTGTTTGGCATTGCAGAAGGGGATGAGAATGTGCTGGAGGCTGTTGCAAGGCAGGGACTCACTCTTGGAACTTAGGCCTCTGATGAGCCCCTGGGGAGTTTTAAGCTGAGGCGCAATGTGGTCAGCTCATACCGTAAAATGACTCTCAATTGCATTGTGGGAAATGGGCTATAGGAGGGAGATTCCATGTACAGGAAGGGATGGCGATGTCTGACCTCTGAATGGACTGGAAGGAAAGAGCACAAAGAAAGGATTGTGTGTGTGAGTGTGTGTGTGTGTGTGTGTGTGTAGTACATGCTCAGGCTCCAACTCAGGAATACTGGAGCTATTCTCAAAGCTAGCTGTGGGACTGTTCACATTTATACAGTGAAGCTGAGTGTGGCCCGCATGCCTGTCATTGTAGCACATGGGATGCCAAGGCCAGAAGATTGCCATGAGTTCAAGGTCAGTCTTGGCTATACTAACTGGGGCTACAAAACAAAACCCTGTCTCAAAAACCCAAACCAACCAAACAAAGAACAACAAGAAGTGCTTACTGAGAGAAGTGGACAGAAAAGGGTTTTGAAATGGAGATTCCAGAAGGCGGGAGAAAGGCTACAAAGGGGGGGGGGGAGAGAGTGGCTGAGGGCATGGGAGAGCTTAGGCTCCAGGAGGGTGGGCTAGTCTGACAGGTTGGCTCCTCCTTGATTCTGGCTGTCTGGATGGAGAGATGTAGACAAAGGGAGTGTGTGGTCCTGAGGGAGAGCTGCTCAGAGGAGAGGGAGCTCCCAGGGAGTGGGGCTTCCGGGGAGTGGAAGGCAGTGTCTCCATTTGCTGAGAAAAAGGGGCCTCATGGCACAGGGTGCTGGAGGTGACCAGGGACAGAGAGATAATGGCTCTCTGAAGCTAGAGAGTATGGTGGCAAGCTGCCATCAGCTTCTGTGGTAGTGTGGCTTGCCCATCGGTAGCTGTAGGTTTGTAGTCCCTGGGCTCTGAGTGGCCGAGGCGCCATTAGACCAGGCCCAGGTGGCACAGCAGATGTGGGCAAGAGTGACTGAGGGGCTAGATGAGGAGGGAGTGATGGCCTTGGGTGAGAGGCAGAGGCCACAGGTTGGGACTCAGAGAAGGGCAGTTCCCACTAGCATAACGGGCAGAGGGCTCAGATTTCAGAGGAATGATGGCAAGAGTGGAATGAAGTCGTGGAAATGAATGTCCAAGGGAAGCATCAGGTCCAGGGATGAGGAAATTGAAGGATGATGTTACTAAAATTCATGGAAGCTTGCTAAGTGCTAGGCTCCGTTCCAAACCGTTTAGATGTTTTATCTCATTTAGCCCTGACTGTACCCGTGCGAGGTCTGGGTGCTATTATTATTCTCACGGTACAGACAGAAAACAACAAAAACAAAAAACAACCCTTAGGTGCAGATACAAGAAGGTAGTAAGTGGGAAGCGGGGGTCGGAATCCGCCTGGCTGCCTTGAATGAGAGCCCATGTTCCCACCAACCAGGCCTCTTGCCTTCTTTGTTGTGCCTGCAGCTGCTTTGTCCTCAGCATTTCCATGCCCTGGGGATGAAGGGGTGAGTTGTTCATCCAGAGCTTTACACTATGGCCTTCCTGGCAGCAGCAAGGTGACATGTCATAAAAGGGGGTGGTAGTTTTCCTGCTCCGGGACTCCTTGCTAGAAGCCCGCAGGTTAGCAGATGCAGGCCCAAGCTCTCAGCCTCCGCCCTGGCAGCCTCTAAGAGCACGGTGCTGCCCGAAGAAGCACATCCTATGCAGAATGGGCCGTGGCCACACAGCTGGTAGGAGGACCATCGGCTGGATGCTGAATCCATTGCTTTCTCATGGTCCCACCCTGTATCTGGATCTGAGGATGCTTCCTGGAAAGTCAAACCTTCTGCTGTGTGTGCGGGGAAGTGCCACATTCTCTCTCACCCTTCTCCCTCCTCCAGCACACCTGCCCTCCCCATTATGAGGCCCACCAGAGGAAGACAAATAGCCCCTATGTGGCCTGCTGTGGCCAGGAGGGTCAGGGACTTTCTCTGAGGAACACTTGTGACAGATGTCCAGCCCTAGCTCCACTCTGCACCACAGTCTCCATGACAGGGTCAGCAGATCTGACATATAACGTGGGCTGAGAAAAGGCCATGTTCTTGCAGCAACGCCTCCTGTCATCGGAGTAAGACCCCGGGCAATGGGCCTTCCATGAGCAATACTGATAAAAGAAGCCCCTAGCCAGGCATGTGTCACTAGCCAGGCATGGGTTAACTCTAGCTCTCGGGAGGAAGAAACAGTAGGGAGTTAAGATCACCAGTTGCTACATAGCAAGTTCTTGGCTAGTCTGGGCTAGGTGAGACCTTGTCTCAAAGAAATCAGTAAATATTATTTTTAAAGTGGGCACAGTAGAAGCACCCATCTCACAGGGCTGTTGAGGGGATTAATCCAGCTAATGTGCGCTACAGCGCCTGCATAAAACCTTGCACACGGTAGACAGATGGCTGTGCTTTTGCTGACACTAAATGAAACTTTACAAGGCCAGAGGAAAGGGGAGAAAACAAACAAAGTGTGAATGAGCAATTCTGACTTCCACCAGCTTGGAAATAAGATCCCACATCTCATCACCGCCTCTAGTGGGGGCATCCCCAGCTGCAGCTGTGGCGGTGACCACAGGACACACTTCTCTGTGTGTTATTCCTATAACACACGACAGGGCCTCAATCCGGAGTCCCAGCCCCAGCCCGGATCGCATGTACCCCAGCCTGGCTTTGTAAACTCTATGTAACCTGACAGTGACGGATAGCTTTGAGAGTGCTTGTGTCTGTGAGTGTTTTGTCTTGTGATTGTGAGACAGGGGCTCACTATGTAGCCTTGGTTGGCCTGGAACTTGTTACTTGACCAAACTGTCTTTGAACTCACAGATATATGCCTCTCTGACTCCCAAGTGCTCAGATTTAAAGGCATACACCAACATGCCCAGCTAGCCCTTGAACTCTTGATCCTCCTGCCTCCCCCTCACAAGTGCTGGGATTGAGGCATGTGTCACCATGCCTGGTTTATGCGGTGCTGGGGGTAGAGCCTGGAGCTCCGAACACGCTGTAAAGCACCCTACCAACAGAAGTGCATCTCTCGCCCTCCCTAGGCTTCATAGCCAACAGAGTACAGTGTTGTAGGGGCAGCACATTTGTTTATGCTTAGATTTGCTCATTTGTGCATTCATTTGCTTAGAGGGCAAATGTGCTGAGTCCAGCCAGGGGCGTGTGCTGGCCTCTCAGGCCCGAAGGCACACATGTAGCTGAGCTTTGGGGACTGACTCTCCTCAGAAGGGAGAGACAGGGAGGGAACCTGGTATTTTTCCTCTTCTTCACCTCTCCGTTTGGGCAGCCACACTAGCTCTCTCCATGGTCCTGAATCACTAAAGCACACTCAACTGTTTCTCTGTGAAGATGGGGTCGCACTCTGCAAACCTGGTTCCTGTATTTGAGGCTTACAGTTTAGAGTCCTTCAGAAATTACCCAGGGCGACTTCAGAGTTTCTCCCTCCATTTTTAAAACAAATTTGTTTTGTTTTGTTTGTTTTTCAAGACAGAGTTTCTCTGTGTAACAGAGCTCTAACTGTCCTGCACTGTCTTAGTAGACCAGGCTGATCTCGAACTCACAGAGATCCGCCTGCCTCTGCCTCGTGAGCACCAGGATTAAAGGTGTGCTCCATCACACCTGCCTCCACCCACCATCTTTTCTCTTGCAGTGTTGGGGACAGAACCTACTGTCCCGCACATGCTAGGCTGGTGATCTACCACTGAACATCTTTTCTCAGAGCTTTCTAAACTTTATTTTGAAACAGGGCCAGTCTCTCTAAGTTGTCCGGGCTGGCCTTGAATGTTTCATCCTCCTTTCTTGCCTATGGAGTAGCTGGGATTACAGGTGTGTGCCACCATGCTGGATAACCATAAACCTGCTAATTTTGAACTTTTTGGAAATCCCCAAAACCTTTCTATGTGTCAGCTCCTCTTTCTTCTAAAGCTGCCTGATCATTAATGTCACAGATTTAGTGATATGGACTAGCCATCCAGGTGGCTGAAGGTGACATGGATTTATTAGTGGGTCCCAAACCTAGACAAATTCATGGCGCCCAGGAAGCTCAACTCCACGTCTCCATCAATCAAGCCAGAGACCTCCACATCATCTCAGACGGTCTCTTTCCCACTCTCCATCTGATCTCCAGCGTCATCACTTCTCTGGGCTGGGCTCTTTCCAGATTATTCCTCATTTCAGGTCTTCGAGTCTGCTCCCACCTCTCTAGCCTCCATGCTAGACAAACTTGCAAATCTGGTTTTGTCCTCATGTAAACAAAATCCTTCATTAGGACAAGGCTGGGCATGGTGGTTCACACCTTTAATCCCAGCACTTAGGAGGCAGAGGCAGGTGGATCTCTTAGTTCAAGGACAGTCTGGTCTACAAATCGAGTTCCAGGACAGCCAGGGCTACACAGAGAAACTTTGTCTCAAAAAATTTAAACCTCCAGGACCAAATCTAATCCCTGTTCTTCAGCAGTCAAGATGCTTCCCTCTTTTCTGCTCTCTCCTCTACTTTTCCCTTCTATATCATGGGATCTCTCTACTATTTAGGCCAGGATGCCCTCAAATTGGTTAGGTAGCTCAAGCTAGCCTTGAGTTCACGGTCTTCCTGACACCCTCCCAGAGTGCTGGGATCACAGGCAGGTGTCACCATACTGTATTCCTGATGTGGCCTTCCTCACCACACACACACAGTGCTCCACATGCCAGTGCCAGCCCCACCTCATCAGTGTGTGCAGGGAATAAAATACCCTGATGAGGTGCACACTCAGTGTAGATCTTAAGACAGGGCGAACACCCAAATAGTAGGAGGGTTTACCTATACTCTACAGAGGTGAAGGAATCTTGGCATGCTTCATGGAAGAGGTGTTACTGGGGTAAGCCCTTGAATGGTGGAGGATTTGACTACTTGGGATTGGGGGAAGCAGAAGACTAGAGGGACTAGAGGCACTGGGGTCAGGACTTGTCATGCAGCACAGCGTGCCTGCCCAGAGCTTGTGGGAGAGAATGCTGAGGGCTTAACAGGAAATGCAAAGCTGACCTGAACTGAGGCTTTTTCCACGGACAGTGTGAAGCCTACGAGATGGGACCATCTCAGCCTCAGTTTCTCACTTACCTTGTGTGTGTGGAGCATGTGCATGCACATTAGTCCGCAGGTATGTGTACACGTGGCAGCCAGAGAAGGACTTGTGGTGTCAAGTTCAATGGTTCTCCTGTTTGTTTTTGTTTGTTTCAAGACAGTATTTATCTGTATAATAGTCCCAGAAGTCCTGTAACTTGTTCTGTAGACCATGCTGGCCTCGAACTCACAGAGATCCAACTGCCTCTGCCTCCCGAGTGCTGGGATTAAAGTCTCTCAAGGACCAGAGCTTACTGTTCTGTCTACACTGGCTGGTATGTGGGCTTAGGATCTGCTTCTTCACCTCCTCTCCCAGTGCCGGGCATACTCAGCCAAGTCCAGCTTTTCGCTTTTGTTTTATTTTTTGAGACAGGGTTTCCCTGTCCCCGACTCACTTTGTAGACCAGGCTGGCCTCAAACTCACAGAGATCCCCCTGCCTCTGCTTCCTGAGTGCTGGGATTAAAGGCATGCACCACTATGCCTGACCAGTATTTTAATTTAAAAAAAAATATTATTTTGTTTGTGTATCTGTGCAGGACATGCATGCATCACCCTCAGGGCCAGAAGAGGGCATCAGATCCCCTGAAACTGTTACAGAAGGTTGTGGGCCACCATGTGGGTGCAAGGAATCAAGCCTGGGTCCTCAGGGGGAGCAGTCAGTGCTCTTCTCCACAGAGCCATCTTCCCAGTCTCAGAAGTCAAGAACTCTTGCTGCTCTCCCAGGGGACCTGAGTTCAGTTCCCAGCACCCACCCTGTGGAGCTCACAGCCACCTCTAACTCCAGCTGCACATGGTGCCCTCTTCCGGTCTCCCCAGGAACTCACACATATGTGCATGCTTTCACACAGATACAGACTTAAAAACGAACCTTGTACTCAGGCATTCCAACATGAATGACTGCTGTGGACCAGGCAAAGTTATGGACTGAGCTATCTCTTTAGCCTTTTTTTTTTTTTTCCCAAGACAGGGTTTCTCTGTGTAGCCTTGGCTTTCCTGGACTCACTCTATAGACCAGGCTGGCCTCAAACTCACAGAGTTCTGCCTGCCTCTGCCTCCTGAGTTCTGGGATTGCAGGCGTGTGTCACAGCGCCTGGCTTCTCCAGCTTTTTAGAAGTTATTGTTACCATTCTTGAAACAGGGCCTCACTACAGAGCTCAGGCTAGATAGACTTTAATCTTCCTGTCTCCGTCTCCTGAGTGCTGGGATGATGGCCCACACTGCCACACCATGCTCTCCTCACCTCCATTCTGACCTCACTAACAGCCAGAGGGGCTTTCAGAAGCGGTTTCCAGTCATTCCATGCCCTGCCCTTCTTCTCCAGCTCCAGCTGCTTCTTCAACTTTTTTTTTTTTTTCCCTTGTGGGAGTTACTGGAAGACAGCAGTGACTAAGACAAGACACCCTTCCCTTCCTGTAGCCTCTTACCCCAGCCTGCCTTCTCTCGTCACACTGGCCTTCATCTTGTACCTTCTGCTCTCCTCGTGCTATGTAGCGTGTGTACATCTGCCGTAAGGGCCGTTTGCACACGGCACTCTTCTTCAGAGAAGGAATCTATGCAGTTCCTACCCATCTTTACCACGGCAGCCCTTCCTCCGAGAAGTCTTGCTTCTCCTCCTTTATAAGCTCTGGTATGTCTGTGTATCTCCTCTTGAACACTCTTTGTGCTTGCAAGTTCACTTCTATGTGTGCGTGATGGAATCGACGGCCCTCGGGTTGTAAGACCACAAGCACACACACTGAGACTCTTTTCCGCCGCTGGGGCCCTGGCATGGTGCCTGGTGTCAGTATCAGTAGAGTGGAATGGCAGTGTTAGGAACGAAATGGAAGAGAATCATATCAAGAGGGTCTTTAGGAGGCTATTGCCACAGCTCAGGTTAAAAGGGGGGGACTAGGGCAGGTACAAGGATGTTAGAGAGCAGAGCAGCAATGGGGTTGACTAGGACAGGAATCACACAAGCACAGTGGCTCTGAGGATGTGGCTCAGTGGTAGGGCACTTGCTTAGAGTGCACAAGGCCCTGGGTTCAATCCCCAGCTTTTAAAATGGTGGACTGCAGCTTTTGTCAGTCAGTGGGTGTGGGCGAGTGAGAGGCACTGAAGAAAGTAAGGGGCAGGTGGACCCCACCCTGTCCTGGCATTTGCTAGGATGGAATGCCGTTAGGGGATGACAGGGCACCAGTGCAGGGTGAGGCACCTGCGTCAGGAGCAGGAAGAAGAAGGGGCGTCGGATCTCTGACTCTTAGCTCTTTTGTTAAGTCAGGGAAGTGGGGCAGCAGCTGCCACCCTGCTAGGATGACTCAGGCCGGGTGAGATCTCCAGGCCCCATCCTGAGCAAGCTGCCTGGTAAAAGTAAGAGCTCAGTTAGCTGCTGTCATTGTCACCACCACCATCATCATCACCCATCACCACCACCGCCTCCACCACCACCACCATCATCATCACCACCACCCACCACCCACCACCACCCACCACCGCCTCCACCACCACCATCGTCACCCATCACCACCACCACCATCGTCACCCATCACCACCACCGCCTCCACCACGACCATCGTCCTCACTCCACCCTCAGGTACTTGACCACATGCCCCTGCAGCACATGCCCCAAGCCTCTGTGAGTCAGAAGATAGGACACCTGGCTAGGCCTGGCAGGCTGAGGCAGGAGGATTGAGAGTTCAACAACTGAACAACTGTGCCTGCGTAGCAGAATGAATTTAAGATCAGAGCAGGTAATTTATAAAGACCCTGTAGGAAGGCGTATGTGCACACACACCACATTTTTAAGGGCTGAAGATATTGCTCAGTAGTGAAGTGTTTGCTGAGCGTAGTCAAAGCCCTGGGTTTTATCCTTAGCACTACAAAACTAAGAAACAAATTCATCTTGTGCCCCAACTTGCTGGATCAATAGAAGGAAAAGTACAAAGGGGCTAGAAGTCAGAGGCCATGAGTCTGGTCTCAGCTCCGATGGCCTGGGACTTGGGCCAGCGTCCTGTTTGCCTGAATCTTGTGTTTTCAAGTATAAAGTACTGAGAAGAGGCCTTAGATTGTCTGTGGCCCTGAAAGCAGTCACACCCTGGTCAGCCCTTTGTGCCTGGGTGGCAAGTGCGTGAAGCCCAGGAGAAGCACGGATTCTGCAGACAAGGAGCCAGCCCTGGGGGGCACACAGTCTTGCACCATACTAGGAGAGTCCCAGGGTCACCCTTGCGAATGTTCAGCTGTATCTCCTACCAAGGCTGCCAGGATTTACCCAGGGGCCTCTGTGTCCTTACAGTCTCCATTGTCCTGCACTCCACCCACATCCACCTGATTTCGCCAGATTCCCTGGGTCCCAGAAGTGAGCCACAGCTTGGAGCTGTTCCACCCCAGCCTGGCTGTCTTGGTGGGATCACAAAGGTGGGCTGTGTTGAACAAGGTCATGGTCATGGAAGAATCTAGAAGGACGCCAGTGCCTTTGTTTGGTTATGTGGCAAGAAGGAGGTCACAGAAGATGGGTATCAGGCATGTTATGAGCAGAGAAAACCAGAGGACAGCCTCCAGTTCCTGTGTGCCTGTGGGGTTAGGCTTGGGAGGGTCTGCAGGGTCTCTGGCCTGTGTGGACCTGACAACCCTCTCAGGTCCTGGATCTTCACTCTATCACCTGCCCTATAGTAGGATGCCATTACGTTGTGGGTAGTTCTCCCCTCCCCCATCTTTTAGCTCCTGGAATAAAGACCCATGAGACTCATTAAATATACAAATACCTAGGCCATATAGCAAGGCTTTTCTCAGACTAGCTCATCACTTAAAAGAACCCATTATTCTAATTTACATTTTGCCATGTGGCTGGTTACCTGAGCTCAGGCACCATGGATCCATCTTTCTCACATCTTGCAGACTGAATCTTGTGCTTCTGGCTCTATCCCAGAATCCCACCTATTTCTTGCCTCAGCGATAGACCGTAGGTTTTTTAATTGACAAGTGTTGCACCCATACAATACTCAAGAGATCAAGGGAGTCCTTACACACTGCCCTATCACTACCCAGAGAGGAAGCACCTGATATGGTTTGGTCCGTTTGGAGAAGGGTCTGTAGGAAGCCCAGGTCATGTGTCCTGGAGAAGCCTGCTGGACTGTGGATGGCAGGGAGGATGGAGAATATGTGGGAGTTCACGGCTTCCATGCCCACATGACTGACAGACAAGCTTCCTGAGGTTTCTCTGTCCTCTCTCTGCAGTCTCGAAGTAGTGTGCAGCAGGGGGACCTGGATGGGGCAAGGAGGCTGGGCCGCCTGGCACGGCTGCTCAGCATCACCTTCATCATCTTGGGCATCGTTATCATCATTGTGGCTGTCACTGTCAACTTCACAGGTGAGCATAGGGGCATGGGGCACCGGGAGGGGGCCCTGTGGGCAAGGGCAGAGGTGAGGGTGTGGCCATGTCCTTTCACTTCAGTCAGCACCATTTAGGTATGTTTTTTTGTTTTGTTTTGTTTTGCTTTGCTTTGTTTTTAATCTTCTTATGTCTGGACTTATGGATCAATAGAAAAGAGTGTAGAATGGGCACTGGCCTAGGACTCAGAGGCCACAAATTCCAGCCTCAGCTCTGATGGCCTGGGACCTGGGCCAGTGTCCCATTTGGCTGAACCTTGTGTTTTCAAGTATAAAGTACAGAGAAGAAGCCTCCATCAGGGAGGGCTTTTGCGAGCATAATCAGGGTAGGAAGACCAGAAGAAAGCCGCATGTTTGGAGGAAGGAAGCAGCGCTCTGAGAGTACCTGAGGTGGCCCCGGGAACTTGTCGCAGGTGGAGATCCTTCTCAGAGGACCCTGTCAGCCATAGCTTTGAGGGTTCATCTCAGAGCTGCCCCAAGCATGGGTTACTCGGGGTCATTTCTGTTTATTTCAGAGATCAGTGTAGGCCTCTCCCCTAAAGATCATGCTGTTCAAAATGTGCTTTGTGGTTCCTCGGCAGGGGCACAACCTAGGGCTGCTTTACACTCTCAGACCTCACTGCACACACCAGATGGAACTCTCTGTTTTAGACTCTTTCTTCCTTTCTTTGGTGGTGCTGAGGATGGGGTTTGGGACCTTACTGATGCTAGGGAAGCAACCTCCCATAGTGCTAACCACCAGCCCAGAATCTGCATTCTAAGATTTCCAGTTCAAGTACCATTGTGAGAGGTGCTGGCCTAGAGCAGGAAATGCTCAGAGCCTGGGGTCCTGGACAGTCTTGTCTACTCAGAAGAAGCAAGTGTTGCTAGGTTTCAGTCAGCTTGCTGGGCTCAGAGTACAGTCCTCCGCTCACTTCCTGTGGAAATGAGTTTTCTTAAGCTCCAAGCCTTGGCTTACTCCATTAGCGTGGAGTCTGATGGGTGCTCAGGCCTGCGAGTGGCAGGAGCCAGTAGCCTGAGGCATTGGGTTTCACATGACTTGGGGTGTCCCAGGCTGCTTATTCTGCTGCTTGTCATTGTCACCGGGACAACTTCTGAATTCAGTTTGGCAAAGGGAAGGTCAGAATGGAATGCTCCGGTTTAGTGCAAAGCTGATTCTAACTACTTGAAAGGAAGTGGCAGGACTCTGTCTCGTGCTCCTGTCCTGCTTTCAGTGTGTTGGCGGCATTTCTAGGTAGGATCTCTCCTTGGGATGGCAGGGCGATAGCCACCAGGGGTGACTGTCCTGGGAGAGGCAAATCAGCCTGGTAATTAAGCTGTGATTTTAAAAAGTGCTGGGCGAGTCTTTGTGATGTGTGATGGCAATCCCAGCACTAGGCAGGTGGAAGCTGGAGGAAGGGGCGGGGGTTTAAGGCAGAGGGTTCAGGGACAGGCCTAGGCCACGTGAAACTCTGCCTTAAAGAAAATCAGTAACTTCTCAGCCGGCTGGGGCAGCTCATGCTTTTAATTTCAGCACTTGGGAGGCAGAGGCTGTGACCTAATCTACATTGGCAAACTCCAAGCTAACCAGGGCTATTCGGTGAGACACTGTCTTAAAAAAAAAATTTTTTTTAAAGCCCTCTAACAAAGACTACAAGTCCCAGAATTGATTTTAATTGGTCCTAGTGACCATCCTCTAACCAATCAAGGCCACGGTCTTCTCACTGGCGGCAGTTCCTGCATTAAGAGTCCCAAACAAAGGATGCCCCTGACAATTCAGCACGGGTTCATGACTCTTTAAATCAGGGACGTGGCGTCTCCCGTGTTCCCAGCGTGGTTTCACTATGACCCTTCTTTTCTTTGCAGTTCAGAAGTAACCTCGGAGCTGTTTCTAGCGGAGGCAGATGCCAGCCAGCTGGAGAGCTCCGAACCCACACATCCCCACACATTACTGAAGATAGGATGGTGGCTGCTAAGCACCCACCTGTTCCCAAGCTCCAAAAGCACAACCTTGGGGGGAGACCTCCACATCACTCCACTGTCAGCCCGAGGCAGGAGGGAAGGAGAATCTGGAATGAAGTTGGCTGTGAACTCAACCTCACAATCACATCACCTCAGTTCTTGGGCTTGTTTCTCATCCCACAGTTCCTGGACTTCCACGTAGCTTAAACTGCCAGAGTGGGAAGAAAACCGGCCCCACAGCCAAGAAAGAGGCACCGCGCCTCTGGGTGTCTGTGGACATGAGCGCATCCGGGCCGCTGTCTTTTTTATTTTTCTTGAGGGGGACCAAACAGACAGCTTGCATGCTTTGTGTCGAGCATGCGCTGTGATCCCAGCCAGAGCCCATGGTGAGACTGTCACTCAGCATGGGCCCTGAATACCCACCCACCGGCAGAGGCAAGACCCATACGGAAGTTCCCCACCGGATAGGGACAGCACAACACAGCTGATGCTCTTACTGAACCGCCGCCTAGAGGCTTCTCTACCAGGGGCTCTGTTTCCGGAGTGCCTTGCAGAACCATGGAGTCTGCCTCTTGCTTCCCTCCTGGGCTGTACCCTTGGGGCATCAACCTGGAAGTCCTAGAACTTGATTTGGCCCAGGTCAGCCATTGAGGAGGGACAGAGCCTCGCTCTCTCCTGCCTCTGACTCTTTGGAGGTCTGAGATCCCACCTTGGTAACCCAAGCAAGTGGCTCAGGGACTATACGGGGCATTCAGGGCATCCTGCCCAGAAAAGCTGAGGTGGACCCTGCCTTCAGGCTGTTAGCCCAGCTCTAACAGATGCTCTGTGCCTGGTCCTGTGTCCCTGGCCGTCCTCAGCAACAAAGACTTTCCCTAGAGGTAACTTTGAGGCTTCTGCTGGACTATTCTGTTCACAGGCTCTGGGGAGTCTTTGCTGTGATTGGCAAGGGAGTGGGCTATATATAGCATTCTTAGGAAGGCTTGTTATTTCTTGATCTGGAGTCCCAGGAGTCTAGAAGGAAAGCCACAGCTGGAGGGTCAGTCAGGAGAGTGGGGGCTGGGGCAGGAAGCAGAGGCCACAGCCGCTTGTCTTAGGACCTAGCAGAGCATGGGAAAGGAGCCGAACAGAGCCCTCTGCCAACCAGCCTCGTGCTTTTTGCTTCTGTGCTTCCCCAGTTTTCTGCCCAGCACAGGCTGTGCCCCCAGGGGCTTCACCTTCTGGCTTTGCCTGCTCTGAGCGCCCCTTCCCAATTCACCACATTCAGCTCAGACCTGGGAGAGAGGAATGGTCCAGGCAGGGTCACTGGCTTCAACGGCCGGGGGGGGGGGGGGGGCGGCAGGTCCAAAGCCACAGCCACACTGGCTGGGGACTGGAAGTTCATTCCCTGGGCCCTGATATCTCCTCCCCTCCTCCCAAGGGCCCCTGGCCTACAGTCTCAGAGACCCCAGGAGGGCAGGTTAGCACAGAGCACTGTGGAGGAAGCTCTGGGGTTCCCAGACAAGGTCAGAGTGGCTGCTGGGAGGGCTGAGGGGCTTGGGGTGTCTCTTTGGGGCTGGTGCCCCTAAATCAGGCCCCCGTTGGGGAAGTAAACCTGGACTTACGTTCCTAAAGCAGGGACTGGCTGCACACCCTTCACCGGACCTTTTGCTATGGGAAGTAAGTGTGCGAGCCAAGAGCACATGTGTGACTTGAGAGGTTGGGTCAGGGGAGTGTGCTGTCTATAAACCAGCCTGTCATAGGCTCCTGATCCTGAGTGGGTGGGCTCCTAAAGCCCCCCTCCCCCAGGGTCCAGCTCCAGTACCCTTAAGAAGGAAAGGAAATATACTGTCTAGGAATTGTCCCGAGGGGGAGAGGAGGCAGAGGCGGCTCTCTCTGTGGCTTTCACGTCACCGGAGTCCAGCTCACACCACCGTCCCCTCCCATCCCTGAGTCACAGGTACACACTAAGCCTGCCATTCACAGCCTCACGCATGCACACGCTGATTCACACTCAGCCTGGAACAGGTGGACTCTCTGCAGCAGGGAAGGGCTTAGCTGGATCAGTCTTCCATTCAGGCAAGAGCAACCTGCAAGCCTTCCCGTGGTTCCAGGGACACAGCCTATAGGTCCCCGGGGTGCCCCCTGGGTAGAGAGGAGCACGGAACAGGAGGAGAGAGACGATGGGATGGGAGAAGTTTGAGTGCGGGTCCACCTCCCCCCAGCTCCCACTGAAGGATGAACAGGGGCCCTGCAGGCCTGACTCTGTTTTGGATCACTGCCAGCTGCATGAACACAGTGGCTGAGGGCACCGATCCCGCCTCTTTTTGAGCAGCCTGGCAAACAGGGAGAACTTCCCCTCCTCACCACATGCTCCAGCGACCCTGTATTTCTTGGCATGGAAAGAAATAAAGCTGAACATATGTGTTCCCTGAGTGTGCACCGCTGAGGTTGGGGGGTTCCAAACACCCCTACAGGAGCCGTCTACTCAGCCGATCAGTCCCTGGATTTGGCTTTGGGCTTAGGGATCTTGAGGTCATTGGGACTCCACAGACAATTCAAAGCATTTCGGTGGGCAAGTCACCATTCTCTCTCGGGCCTCAGTTTTACACACTATAAAGCAGGTGGGCAATGGCTGGTCCCATCTTCTCTGTCTTGTTTGTGTGTGCCTGCAGATGTGTGTGCCTGCCTGTGGGGGTCAGAGGTCAACCTCAACTGCTGTTCCTCAGGAACCATCTATCTGTGTCTGAGACAAGGTCTCTCACCGGGACCTGGGCTGACTGGCCGGCCAGCCCCAGGGATTCATCTGTCTCTCTGTCTCAGCGCTGAGACTGTGTGTACCACATCTGGATTTTTATGTCAGGTGTTGGGGACAGAACTCAGCTTTTGTATGACAAGCACTTTACCAACTGAGCCGGCTTCTGCCCTTTTTGCTCATGGACCATGCTCTTGAGCTGAAGAAAAGAAGGCAGGAAACCAGCTCTTGTTCCAGGCAAATCCGCACAGCAGCCCTGTGGGGTAGCTAGTGTCACTGTCCTGTACACACATTGGTAAACTGAGGGTCAGAACGATTCTGGGTCTTATCTGAAGTTGCACTATGATTGACACACAGAAGATACCAAATATATTTTGGTGACATGACACCACTCTCAGTGTCTTGCTGGCCCACTCTGCTGGCCCAGAGGAAAAGCCCAACATGGATGGTTTGAGGGGGGAGGGGCTGCTTTCCAGCTGCTGTGAGCCACAAACAGGAGCTGCCTTCCTGAGGTGGGATTCTGGGAGAGCACAGGCAGAGCCACCAGGCTAGACATGGAAGGAAGTGCTGTCAGCACAGAAACGGGGAGGGGAAGGGTCTCAGGACTCAAGAGCAGCAGAACCAAGGGACTCAGGGCAAGGTGCTGGACTCAAATCTCAGCTGGCTACTTACTGGTTGAGCCCCTCCCCTGCCCTTGGGGAAGTTCCTGACCTCTGACCTAACCCAAACTGAAGTGTGAGCAGTCAGAGAAGTAACCCGCGTCAAGATGAGCACACCACCTTCACCAACAGCTCAGATCTGCCCATCGTGCAAGAGCTGCAGCTGCACATGGGCCAGACCCACAAGGCCGAAGGCTCAGTCCAGCTTCTCTCCCCTGCCGTGGGAGCTGTGCTCGCCGTGCTCGCCCACCGCTGGGCCTGGAGGCCCTGCTCCCTCCTGCTGCAGAAAAAATAAGTGCCTCTTCAACCTGCTCTATACACACGTGTGGGAGAGTTAACCAACGACACCCCTAAAATAGGTCTGTGAGCACAGACCTGGAATCCCAGCTACCTGGGAAGCTGAAGCAGGAGAGACGACTCAGTGGTTAAGAGCACTGTCTGCTCTTCCAGAGGGCCCGAGTTCAATTCCCAGAAAACATAGGGCGGCTCACAATCATCTATAATGTGATCTCATGCCTTCTTCTGGCCTGCAGGTGTGCATGTAGAGAGAGAACTAATATACATAAAATAAATACATAGTAAAAAAACAAAAGTTCAGGATTGTTGGAAATTTAGTGAGATTCTCATCTCAAAATAAAAAGTAAGGCTGAGGATGCAGTTGAGTGTTAGAGCATTTGCCTAGCATATGTCACGCCGTGGGTTCAATCCCTGGTCTGTCTCTGTCTCTCTGTCTCGGTGCTCTGTCTCTCTCACACACGCCCGCACTCCCTGCCTTTAAGTGCCCTAGTCACACCTCGTCCCTTGGTGTCTGCCTCCTGTGGGAGAGGTAGGGCGGCACGCGGCTAGCAGTTAGCTCTCCTTCCGTCTCATTGCATCCCTCTATGCCACACTGGGCTCCCACCCATGCAACACGCACCCTCCTATTTGCAGACATGAACAGGTGAAGCCAGACCCGGGAGACGAAGACACACAGTCTCAGAGCAGGAGGGAGTCCCAGCGTCTTCCCAGAAGGAGCAGGCAGGATGGTTTCCTTGAGGGGCTCCTCCTCCTCTCCCATCACAGACTTGCGTCACAGCTCTGCCGTGTGACAGGTGCTGCACTGGGCCCTGGAGGCACAAAGGAAACAGGCTCCCTGATAGTGTGACCTTTATCTGAAGGGAAGCCATCAGGAGAGTGACCCCGTCAGGAGCGTCCCCCGGTATCTGAGGACAGGCAGTCCTTTCCCTGTCTTGTTGAGTGATGAGTTTCACAATTCTTCTTGAGACTGGCCGTTTGGGTAAGATGCCATGGGTCCTTGGGGGTCAGGCTCTGGAGGTCTGACTCAGGCACCCTGGCTCGGGCTCCAGATGGCTGCTGCCCGATGGTTACAGTGTGGGCCCCTGCTCTTATGTTAGCCCTAATGATAGTGCCCTTGTAAGTGCCCCTTCACCCTAGTGTCGCTGCTGGCATCACCCTGATGGTATTTCTTTTTACTGTGAGCCTCAGTCTAGCAGTGGTGAGGCTAACGCTGTCTATAGGCTGGGCGCCAGCACTCACCTTAACCTGCCTAACACGCCCGAGAGCGCTCGTCCATCTTCCTTAGATGGAACAGGACTCAGGAACGCACGCAGTTGGATGGATGGAGCAGTGGAGAAGAAGGGCAGCCCTTGGGAAGGCAGTGTGGGGACTGGGGAGATGGAGCCATGCTTGAGAGCACTGGCTGCTCTTCCGAAGGACCAGAGTTGGGTTTCTAGTGCCCACACAGCCGTGCACGACTGTGCAAATCCCTTTCTAAGGGATCCAGCACCCTCCTCTGATCTCCGTGGGTGCCAAGCAGGAACTTGTTTTCCATACAAACATGTTGGAAAAACATTTATACACATAAAATAAAATTTTAAAAAACTTTTTTTCTTTTGAGACAGGGTCTTACTAGGTAGCTCTGCTGGCTGTCCTGGAATTCACTTTGTAGAGCAGGCTGGTCTTGAACTCATAGAGATCTACCTGCCTCTGCCTCCTGAGTGTACCACCACTCCAGGGGTAGGGAGCTGGAGTGATGGCTCAGCAGTTAAGAGCACAGCCTGCTCTTCCAGAGGATCGAGGTTCAATTCCCAGCATTCACATGGCAGCTCACAGCTGTCTGGTCTGTAACTCAAATTCCATGGATCTGACTCCTTCACACAGACATATTTGTATGTCAAACACCAAATGTACATAAAAATAAATAAAATGGAAAAAAAGAATTTAAAGTAGTGTGGGTAACAGAGAGCCTCTCTAGGCCTTAAAGAGCCTCCATAAAAGCTAGGGAGAGGGTGTCAACACCTGAGGGTTCACAAAAGAGGAAATGCCATCAGGGTGACATCAGCAGCAACACAGGTGAGCAGCCACTTACACAGGCGCCATCATTAGGGCCACAGGGAAAAAGGACAAACGTAAGAGCAGGTGCCCATACTGTAACCATCGGGCAGCAGCCATCTGGAGCCTGAGCCAGGATACCTCAGCCTGACCCCCAAGGACCCATGGTATCTTACACAAGGCCAGTCTCAAGGAGAACAATCACGCTGTGAAACTCACCACTCAACAAGACAGGGGAGGGACTGCCTGTCCCCAGATGCAGTAACCCTCGGACAGCAAGAATGGGGGATCTCCCCTCAACTGCTGTGAAAGTTCTTCTCAGCGGCACTGTCCCCTCCCAGTGACGCAATCCCCTCCTGGAACTGACCTGTTGCCTTCCCGAAGTGTACTTCAGCAAAGGCTGGTCTGTTTGTGTCTTAGAAAGGTCTTTTACCGCCCAAGGCACCAGTCTTCTCTAAGCTGTTTCGTACAACACGGACTGCACTGCCTTTCAGCCCAGCCTGATGCTCTGACACCATTTGCCTGAGAAAATCAAATTTCAGAAGCATAAGAGTAGACAGGAAGGAACTCTGGAACCAGTAAGGGGAAAGAACGCTGGAGCTCTCACAGTGCAGGAAGCTTCAAAGGGCAGAGGTGAGCTGAGGACATGGGTCTCCCTGTCTCCCTGGGTCCCTGGCATCTGAATACTTGGTCCCCAGTTGGTGGTGCTCACTAGCGAAGCTTGGGAGATGTGGCCTTGATGAGGAGGTGTGTCCCAGGAGGCGGGCGTTGAGAGTTTAGAAGCTCTCCCCACTGCCAGCTCTCTCTGTGTGCTTCCTGCTGCAGGTCAGAACATAAACCCTCAGCTTCCTGTCACCATGCCTGTCCCCTGCTGTCAGGATCCCCCGCCATGACGGACTCCTATGTCTCCGGAACTATAAACCCCAATAAACTCTTCCTTCTGTAAGATGTCTTGGTCATGGCACTTTATCACAGTAATAGAAAAGTGACTAAGACACCATCTGTACACAGGTGAGGGTTCCCCTCCGCCAGGAGGGGAAGCTGGGAGAGAGAATGAGAGCTGTGTATGTGTGAGGGTCATGGGTAGCAATGTCCTGGGACACAGCCTGAAGGCCTGATCATCCCAGACCTGGGACTTTCTGATCCCTGCTGCCTGCCCTCGAGTCCCAGCTGTCTTTTACCTTTCTCCTCCTGTGACTCATCATCCTGTATGCCCAGGAGCCAAGCATACAAACCTTGTGCAATGTCTACCATACACTGGCTGTGTTGTCTAGGAGAGGCTGCCAAGGGCCTTAATTTGCTCATGTAAAGAAATGAGCCAGCTTAGAACAGGATGCTCATCCTGGACACACAGGAGAATCACCTGGTGGCATTAACAGGTCTGTGGGACATATGTGTCCCTGAGTAGCTATAAATGAGGCTAAGCCCATCTGAAGATGACAACATCATGTCACAGAATCAAGAGTTGAACATCCCTGCTTTACTAGGCCCTGATACCTGGGTACCACTCCAGGTGCCACACCTGGGTGTTGCAGGGTAGTGTGAACCCTGAGAGTGTAAACTGGAAAAACCTGTTTCTTGTTGTGGTGTGGCTCAGCCCTAGCACACACCTTTAACCCAAGAGCTTTCTGTAGATAAGAGCTAAATAAAGCCAACATAGGTCAACAGGCAGAGCAAACAACCAGTTGGCAGGAAGTAAAGATAGGAAAACACAGGAAGTTAGTTCAAGGCCAGCCTGGTCTACAAAGTGAGTCCAGGACAGTCAAGGCTACACAGAGAAAACCTGTAGAAAGAAAGAAGGAAAGAAAGAAAGAAAGAAAGAAAGAAAGAAAGAAAGAAAGAAAGAAAGAAAGAAAGAAAGGAAGGAAGGAAGGAAGGAAGGAAGGAAGGAAGGAAGGAAGGAAGATTGAGTTGAAGGGTATTTAAGAGAGTATGGAGAAGAAGGGACTTTTTTCCTTCCGGGACATTGGCTGAGTAGGAAGGGCAGCTGTGTGCTGTCCCTCCCTCTCTGAGTTTATAGACTTTTCACCCCAGCACCTGGCTGCTAAGTCTTTATTGGTAAAATTGCTTGGGATTGTGTTTGAAACACCCAGGTGCCACTCCTGATGGTTCTTCCAGGCTGAGACAGGTCTGGACTTGGGAGTCTTGCTTCTTAAAGTGTGGACCCAGGACCATTACTATGGGGACATTACCAGAGTTGTGAGTGGAAGCCAACACCATACATTCCCACTTTACAGATGGGAAAATGGTTCCTGTGCTTTATTACAGGGTCACTGGCCACGATGCCTGGGCCACGTGTCTCCAGTTCTCGGTCCTGCTGTGCTCTCAGAAGTGTAGGCCATAGAGAGGAACCTCAAGCCTCACCTTCTCCAACAGTCTCCTCTCCAGTGATGTTCCCTGTTCAGTTCCTTTCTGATGTTGCTGGGGCTCGAACCCAAGGCCTTGCACAATCAAGGCAAGAACTCTACTACTGAGCCACACCCCAGCTCCCACTGCTCCTTCTTGCCATCCTTCCTTTTAAGGGTTTGTTCTAACAACCCCAGGAAGTCTTGTTTGAGACGCAAAGGGAAGGGCAAGATAACCCCAGTTCAGCTTAGTGGGCGTTTCCTAACAGTGGACACCTTCACCTCACTTTCTAAACTTGCCAGTGAGGTTGCAACCCAGGTATGAGGGTGGCAAGCTCAAGGTGGGTATACTACTGAGGTTCTTTTTCCTCAGCCCCCAGGGCTAGATGGGGAAGGTGGAGCAAGCCACCTTGGGAAGCTCACAGCCTCTTGCACTCACAGGCATTTGTGTCCCAGAAGGTGTGTCTGGGTGCCATTCCCAAGTGGCTGTCTGCAGCCCCTGACACTGGCCTCAGACCACTGAGGGCAACTGGGTTTCAGAGGTCCCAGCTAACACCCCACAACTGGCACAGAGCACAGCTCTTTCCCCAGAGCCTTTAGCAGCTGAGTGGGTCAGCTGGAATCTGGGCCCTGCCCAGGCTGCTGCCTCCTGCATTATTGATTTGATGCCTGGCCACGAGGATGAATAATTCACCAAGACAAGGAAATAAGAGGTTCACCAACTGGAGGCATCCCGGCTCCTTCCCATCCTCCCCTGGCTTTGTGTTTACTTTTCTTGTCTTAATGGGTCTATCTGATCCTCAGGCTTTTTCTCCCACCTATGGGGGAGATACGGGAATGGCTTCATATACTTGAGATCGCCCTCAACCTGGTCTAACCCAGGATGGAGCTGCCTGCCGCCTGGGGATAAGGAACTCCTCTTCTTTGAGCCTCCACAAGTCAGGAACATATTGTAGACTGTGCTATTATGTGGGTGAGTGGGGCGTCCCTCACCCATAGCCCATGGTTGTGACATGAGCCACCATGTTGTTTGTGGTTAATGCTGGGTTCTGTCAGTGTCACATTTGGTGACACTCAGGATAGTGGACATGGCCGGACAGCTCAGAGCTTTAGGAGAGTGGGGAGGCCCGGCCACGGAGTCTTTGGGTTGGGTGGGCAGGAAGGATCAAAGGGCAGAGATTAGAAAGACTTCCAGAACCAGCCAGAATGCTGCGGTGATTTTCCTCCCTGATCAGAGTTTCTGAAGTCCAGTCTCAGGGGCTTCTACACAAGCAGGAAAGACTGCAGGGCCTGGAGCTGCTGCAGGAGGATAACAGTGGAGCTGGCCGGCTCAGTCCTTATACATTAAAGACCCCGAGCTTAGTTCTGCTCAGCTGAACCTGTAGTTACTGAAGAAAATAGAATGCCTGACTCTGAGGCCAAACTCCCCTGTGCAAGAAATGGTGGTTTTCCTTTAGTCTAATTTAATTTCTCCTTTGTCCCCATTCCTCCAGACAGATGCTTTGTCTGATGCAGATCTCTGTCCCCTTCCCTTGATTGTCACATCAGGGTAATAGCAGGCTAAGATGGCAATGATTTGGCCCTCATTGTTGTGACCAAGATGTCTCCATGTCATTCATTGTCCTTAATCACATTAGATGGTACGGAGTCACTCTTAAGTCCCCAAACTGCCATCTGCCCTTTCCTGCTTGGGGACAATTGAGTTGAATGCATCAGGAAAAATGTTTGGCTGAGCACAACACAAGCCCTCCAAACACTGGTGTGGAGGGGAGAGGATCACTTAATATTCATCCAACAACTAGGCCATGACCAGGCATATGGCTCAGTGGCGGTGAACTTTACACTAAGCCATGGGTTTGATCCCTGGCACTGCAAAGGGAAAGAAAAAAAAAATGTCCAGACGTGGGCAGTTCAGGCAGGTTCAATGCCTCTGTTATGTCATCACTCATGTCCCAGGCATCTTCATGGCATTTATCTATCTACATCATGGCCACAGGATGGTTGCTACAGTCCCAAGCATTGGGAAGAACAAAAGGAGGAGGGCATAAGGGCGTGTGGCAGCTGGGTAGGTGTCCTTTGAAGAGCTTTCCTGGGTGTTCCAGGTAGAGACTCTTGCTTCACATTCTCTGACCATGCTACTCCACGGAACCACGTCAAGATGCAGGTCAGTCACTGGCTGGAGAGTTGCTGAGCCTCTCGGCAACTTCTCAGTTGGGACACGGTTAGCTTCAGAACTTACATTCCAGTGTTTGGAGGGACAGGCAGAAGGACACACACTCATGGCAGGGTGTTAGGAGGCATCTCTGGGCATGTGGGGAATCACCTGAGCAACAACCTGAGGAAGATGCTTACAGCATGCTATGTGGAAGGCGCAGTGTCCAGAGCCAGGCCAAAGGCCAGGGTCCAGGTGGGCTGGAGTGGGCTGTCCTCCTACAGCCGGACAAGGCACTGGCTCATGCCTGTTCACGGGTGCGGCCCTTAGCGGGAGCGGATTGGTGACAGGGGTGGGGTTAGTGACTGCTGACATGCTGTGATAAGCATCATTGGAAGAAGAATGGCCCATGAGGTCTCCATCAGCCCTGTCCCATGGAAAAGGGCTTCGTCACCCAATAGAATGCTCTGGATTAAGTCTGGTTGAATAAGTGGCCCAAAGGGGAAACTTTGCTGAGCCTTTCCTAGGCTGAGGGGCCTGAACAATCTCCGAGATAGAGAGAATATTCAGTGTCCCTCACATCTGTGAGCTCTATCATTGAGAGGCACTTTTCCAAAACCTGTTTTAGATTTGCTGTTCCAACTATTTCTCCAAGTTATTTAAAAGTTCTTTGTAAACATCCTTTACTGATATATTGGAGACTCCCTTACATAGGTCAGGGTGGCTTTGAACTTCTGTCCTCCTGTTTCGGCTGAGTGCTGGGATCACACACATCCTTGTTAAATGGCTGACTATACAATATCAGCCACACCTGTTTTCCCACCCGGCCTTTCCTCACACTGCTAAGCACCCTCAGATCCCGCTTTCCTCTCTCAGCTTGTTTTCCTGTCAGACACTGAGGGAGAAAACTGCAGGAGCTTTGGGGCGTCTCCCGCCGCTCACACCTGCATTCCATGCCCATCTGGGCCAGTGATGACAACACCCAGAGCCCAGCTTTCCCCGGGGCAGCTGATCTGGTCACTGCGGAAATGTAGGAGTCAGGAAGGGAGAAGATACTCTTGACGGAGGCTGGAAGGCCAGGCCAGGCAGCCAGGAGCCTGGCGCTGAGGCTGTCTAGACCAGATTGTGGGGGTCCTCTGGGAAGGATGGCTGTCATTTTCCTCATGACTCTGGAGAGTGTCAGGTGACCAGAGTTAGAAGCCTTCTTCCCTGAGTACGCCTGCTGGGGCGAAGATCAGGCTGGGAGGTTGGGCGGTTGGGGTAGAGTAGCCTTTGCTCCCACTCAGGACATGAGTGCTGGGGTGTCTGAGGGTGCCCCCCCTTGCATTTTTCCACTGCATGGCGATTTCCTTTTAGAAATTGGTCAATCTGGTTTAAATTCCATGTTTCTCCAAGATTTTGAAACAAGGATTCCCTTTTGCATAGTTGACTGTCGGAAGTTTCTGGGTGAGAGGAGACTTTTATGTTCTTGGGACACTTCTGGGAGTGTAGCCAGCAGGCGGCCAGTGTCCCAGAGGTCCCTGTCTCATGGTGCGGTCCTCACCCTGACTCTCAGCTGTCCAATTCTGAACAAAGGTGGGGCCTATCAGATGCTTCCTATCTTGTATGAGTTTCAGGGTTCCACACTAGCACCCCACAATGAAAACAAAAACCAAACCAAACAAAACCAATTCAAGGTCTATGCACCTAGCTGTGGCTGTGGTCATATGACATGGGCTTGGCACATGACATGGTGAAGCCAGCCTTTGGGTTTTTTGTTTTTCAAAACAGGGTTTCTTCTCTGTGTTGCCCTGGTTGTCCTGGAACCTGCTCTGTAGACCGGGCTGACCCGGAGCTCAGAGATCCGCCTGCCTCTGCCTCCCAAGTGCTGGGACTAAAGGCGTGCCCCACCACGCCCAGCTTATTTATTTATTTATTTATTTTTATTTTTTGAAGCCTTTGGGGTTTTATTCCAAAGACATCATAACGTCAGAAACTTACAGCAAGCCTTTATTCCTGCACTACTTTTATAATTCATAATTTAATTTAAGAAATAAGAATGTATGAGAGAGGAAGAATTCTTCCCCGTGATCCATTAGCTGAGGCAATCAATGCGAATATCTGAGCATTCCTCTCCAGGCTTTTAGAAGGGGGTTTGTTTTGAATATATAGCGAGAGTCACTTTGCAGCAGGGCTTGGCTAAGTGCTCGCTGGCCGCTGGACTTCACCGGAGCTTTCAAGCTGCAGTCCTCCTCTGCCCCTGCAGCCGGCCTCCTACAGAAGTGGTCTCACAGACACTGCAGTACGGGAGGAGTCCTGGGAAATGAAGCAGCCTGGGAGAGTTCAGAGGACAGAGTGCCCTGGAGCCTGCTCTACCCACGTGACAGAAACTCTAGGGAGGGGCCTTCCCGGCACACCGCAGGAGTCCATTCTCCCCTCCCAAGCTTTGCATTCCGGGGTTCTGGGACTGTTAGCACCCCAAGATCTGGAAGCTTCTATTAGGCTCCTGTCGCCAGTTTCCCCTAAGCCTTAATGCCGCCCTCCTGCAGCCGCTGATGCAGAGGCCCAGGTCTGAGCCCCTCTCCCTTGCCGAGAAGCAGAGTCGCAGTTTGTGGTAGAGCTGGGGCAGCGAGGCTCTCCGCCTCAGTCAGACTCCACACACCTGTCATCGTTCACGTTCATCTTCCTTGTTAACTTGAATGGATTCGGATTCACCATGGAAACTCACCTCTCAGCCCCGGCTGCGCCTATGTTTCCAGAGAAGGTTAAAACTGAGGAGGCTCTGGACCCTCTAGGTCTTTCTACCTCCCCCTTCTTTCATAAGATTCTCTGCACTCTGTCCAAAGTTTGGCTATGAGTCGCAGCATCTACTTTAATATCCTGCTGGGTAGAGCAGAGGCCCTCTGTGGTAGGCTCCTGTCCTGTTCCTTATTTTCACCTTCTTCCAATGTCTACCCCTTTTGCCTTTCTGAATGAAGACTGAACATCTTACCCAGGGTCCTCCTTCTTGATTAGCTTCTTTAGGTGTACAGCTTTTGGTATGATTATCCTGTATTACGTTTAATAGCCACTTATAAGTATATAATTGGAGTATATACCATGTGTGTCTTTCTGCTTCTGGGATACCTCACTCAGGATGATCTTTTCTAGTTCCCACCATTTGCCTACAAATTTCATGATTTCCTTGTTTTTAATTGCTGAGTAGTATCCCATTGTGTAAATGTACCACAATTTCTGTATCTGTTCCTCAGTTGAGGTACATCTGGGTTGCAGAGAACAACAGAACCAAAAAATCTGAGCCTAGGGGTCTTTTCTGAGAGTGATACTCCAACCAAGGACCATGCATGGAGATATCCTAGACCCCCTGCACAGATGTAGCCCATGGCAGCTGAGTCTCCAAGTAGGTTTCCTAATAAGGGAGCAGGGACTGCTTCTGACATGAACTGATTGGCCTGCTCTTTGATCACTTCCCCCTGATGGGGGAGCAGCCTGACCAGGCCACAGAGGAAGACTATGAAGTCAGTCCTGATGAGACCTAATAGACTAGGGTCAGATGGGAGGGGAGGAGGACCTCCCCTATCAGTGGACTTGGAGAGGGGCATGGAAGGAGGGGAGGGAGGGAGGGAACAAGGGTGGGGCTACAGCTGGAATACAAAGTGAATAAATTGTAATAAATAAAAAATTACATTAAAAAAAAACTGAGGAGGCAAAATCCAGTCAGTGCAGGCGGCCCGTCCCATGGGCTGGGGTCCTGACTGAATAAAGGGAAGAACACAGCAAGGCACCGGCCTTCATCTCTCTCTGCTTCCTGTCGGGGCCTCCTGCCACCAGGCATTCCTTCTGTATCAAAATGAACGGCACTCTTAAACTGGGAGCTAAAGTAAACTCTTCCTGAGTAAGTCATAAGCCCATCCATCTGTTGGGGATTGATTGGGCTGGGAGGCCCCAGTCCTAGCTGGCAGGCGGAGACATTCCCCGGAGAGAATAAAGCACAGTTCCAGGCAGACCAGGCTGTCCTCTGGGGGGACCATGCTGGATGAACTCATGTGTTGAGGGTGGCCCGGGGGAGCTGCTCTTGGGATGGTTAAACAGGCAGGAGGTAAACACTCGCCAGGGTGACAGAGAATCTCCCCCCCCCCCCGGGGGGTTATCTAAATCCAACACAATGACAGCACCAAAGGCTGGGAGACTACTCTCTCTTTACCCTCAGCCTCCATGACCTCCCTCTCTCGCACCTGGGGCAGAGGAGGGCTGTTTTCTTTCTTCCCTAGTTTCATTTTTCTTGCATCATTAGTATAGTCTCACTGTGGCAAACTCGGAGGCTGCCAAAGCGCAGGGAAGAGAATGACTCTTTCCCTGCTTCCTGGGCTGGGTGGCCTCACCCTCAGAGCCGGCAACCCTTCCCACCAGCCTGCTCATGTTGCAGACTTGCTTACTGCCAGGTTCTTCCTGCTGCAATCCTAAATCCCGTGAGAGAGCAGAGGCCGTGTCTGCTGTTTGTCAGGGATGGAGCACATAGTAGGTGGTTAGCTGCATGGTGGATGGATGAGTGAGCATCTGTGCTCAGGTGTGACCCCACAGCTCCTGCCATTTTGCATGCTGCTTCCTCGACTTTTTCCTCTTCCCTCCCCTCCCCCCTCCCCTCCCCTCCCTTCTTGTGCTGGCTAGTTTAATGTCAGTTGACACAAGCTAGAGTCATTTTGGAAGATGGAACCTCAACTGAAGAAAATGCCTCCATGAGATCAGACTGTAGGCAAGCTGTAGGTTATTTTCTTTAATTAGTGATTGATAAGGGAGGGCCACTGTGGGTGGGGCTATCCCTGGGCTGGTAGGTAGTCCTGGGTTCTCTACAGCGGCAGGCTGTGCCAGCCGTGTGAGGCAGGACAGTAAGGAGTGCTCCTTCACAGCCTCTAAATCAGCACCTGCTCCAGGTTCCTAACTTGAGCTTCTGCCCTCACTGCTTTTGATGATGAACTATTGCATGGAACTGTGAGTGAATAAACCCTTTCTTCTTGTCTTAGTCGCTGTTCTATTGCTGTGAAGAAACACCATCACCAACACAGCTCTTATAAAGAAGTTAATTGGGGCCTTGCTTACAGTTTCAGAGGGAGGGGCATGGCTGGAGCATGGCAGCCTTCATAGTGCTGGAGTGGTAGCTACGAGCTACATCCTGATCTGCAGGCAGAGAAAAGGAGAGAGAGGCTGGGCCTATCATGGGTATTCGAAACTGCAAAACCCATCCCCTCTTCCTCCAGCAAAGCCACACCTCCTCCAACAAGGCCACATTTCCTCCAAGGCCACACCTCCTAATCCTTCTAATCCTTTGGAACAGTTTCATTCCTTGGTGACTAAGTATTCAAATAGTTGAGGCTATGAAGGCTATTATTATTCAAACCGCTGCACTTCCCCAAGTTGTTCTGGTCATAGTGTTCCATCGCAGCAAATTCTAACCCTACGACATTTTCTTTCTACAGTATCTCATCAGGTAGTCAAGCTGCCCTCGGACTTACAATCCTCTAGTCTTGGACCCCCACTTGCTGGGATTACATGTGTACATTGCTACACCTAGCTTCCTATACTAACTTCTTTTATTTTTATTTTTGTAATTTGTTATATTTATTCCCCACACGATTGTCATTTTGGTTTTTTTTTTTTTTTTTACTTTAAACATTATTATTATTTGTATGTGTACAACATGGTATTCATGTGGGCATGTGTGCCAGAGTGCACGTGTGGAAGTCAGAGGACAACTTTGTGGAGTCATTCAGTTCTCTTTCTACCTTTTTTGTAGGCCTCAGTTTGACAGGCGAGTGTGGTAAGCGCTGAGCCATATTGTCAGCCTCTATACTGCCTTCTGTATCTGAAATGCACAGAAGGTTCTTCACCTCAGGTGGGATGGGGGTGAGGTCAGGCCTAGGATGTTGGCCTGGGTTCAGGAGAGACAGGAAAGGCACAGGGAGCCGTCAGATGCTGCCAAGAACTCCACTGAGAGTAACTCCTGCCTTGTGGGGCCTCCATGTGCCCCTGGCGGTTCACCTGCCATGAGGGACCTTTGTCTCTGGGCCGCCGACAGTTCTGTACATACAACACAGAGGACCACTGAACCTGCTGGAGATCTCACAGCTGGTTAGCAGTGGAGCTGAATGCGAGCTGAAGATGAAATAACAAAAGCCACTGCTTAGGGAAAACATCACACCAGAACTCTAGGCTGTGTTTTAACTAGGCTTTCAATTACGATGGAACTGTGAAGCCATTTCAGAGAGCTAAGTGCCCTCTGCCTTTGGACTCTGCTCTGTGGAAAGCCTTCGTCTGGGCTGGTGAGGAAATGGATTTCATCAGATTGACTTCAGGAGCCAGGGCTGTCCAGCTGATTCATTAACTGAGGCAAAGTTCCCAGGGACTTTAAGAGGGGGCGCCCCTTGTCCTTGTGTGACCCACGAAGATGAAGGCTCTCACTGTCTGGTATGCCCTGTTGGTTTTGCCCATCTGAACTGCAAAGCTCAATAAAACACAGGCAATTGTGAAAACATGCAATTAAGGCAGGGAGGGCCAACGTCCCTCAATTACACATTCTCACCACTTCATTCAAACCAAATATTAATTATGCTTGCTGACTCAAAAGGAACTTTCCACAGCTCTTGGTCTTCATTCTTTTAAGACTACATATTTCTCAGGGGTTTCAGAGATGGTCACTAAAATGGGCAGGCCCCACCAAGAGGTGACTGTGATTCTACAGAGAACTCCTCACAGGTTCCAATTTAAAACCCACAGGCCAGGGGCTAAAGGTGGCTTAGCAATGTCGCTGGCCTTGTAGAAGACCCAGGTTCAAGTCCCTGTGTAGGTACATAAGCGTTTTTGCCTGCATGAATGTATGTGCACTATATGCATGCCTAGAGCCTGTAGAAGATAGAAGAGGGCATCAGATCCCCTGGAAGTAGAGCTATGGATGCTTGAAGCAGAGCCCAGGTCCTCTGCAAGAGCTGCAAGTGCTCTCAACTGCCAAGCCGCCTCTCCAGCCCCCAGATAAGTAACTGGAGAAATCTTAAAAACAAATAAAAATGTACATGTAGATCTCTCAGCCCCGAAGACTGCCTTCTTTCCCATCACCCCCAATGCTGTCTGTCTTTTGTAGATGGT
The DNA here is from genome assembly GCF_907164565.1 of Psammomys obesus. Taxonomy (NCBI): domain Eukaryota; kingdom Metazoa; phylum Chordata; class Mammalia; order Rodentia; family Muridae; genus Psammomys; species Psammomys obesus. The sequence goes on from NW_026595981.1 coordinate 2,414,675, forward strand.
CCTTTTTGGTCACCTCCAGCCAGAGCTGGATCTGGACTTAATTCTACGGGCCACACCATCACTCAGTTTCACCTTTTGGTTCTGGTTGCTGAACCCAGGGCTTTATACATGCTAAAGGCACAGGCTTTGCAATACTTATATGCCAGCCCAAGTCTGGTTTTTGTTTTAAAAATCTATTTATTTATTTAGATAAGGACTTCTGCCCTCTTACCTCAGCCTCCCTAGGGTTGGGATTCCAGGATTGTGCCACTAAAACCCAGTTTTCAACGTTAAGGAGAAGCCTTAGCGTTCTCATGCCTGCGTGTCTGCTTATGTTCTGAGCATCTTCAAACTCAGTCCTGGCCCAATCAGTGGCCCCAAATGTTCCATTTGCATCAGGGCAGAGTCCTGCCTGCCCAAGGGAGTCTTCGCAGAGCTTGTGACGCAGCAGTGGTTGCCCCAGCCTCCTCTGCCCTGCCTCTCTTGACAGAGGCTTCTCCCCAGGCGGGCGATGGGGAAGCCGGCCCTGGAGGCCCATCCTCTGGTAGACACGTGAGCCTGAGGGGAAGGAGTCTTCTCCCAGATGGAAGGAGGGAGTCAGTGACACAGACATCAAGGAACACCCAGGATAGAGGCATGGCAGGACATGTGCTTGGAGAACAGAGACGAAACGGTCCTCCCTATTACACAGGGGAGGAGAGGGAGACAATGGGCACAGGGAGTCTTGCCTGTCCTGAGCCACACACAGGTCATTTTCATCAACAGTCCTATAGTCAGTGCCATTCCCCCAGAAGCTTGGATTTTCTGTAAATTTTCTCTTTTTATTTTTTACACCAATTTATTTATTTATTTACTTATTTGTGTGGTGGTGATGATAGTGATGATTGTGTGTGTGTGTCTGTCTGTATTTGGGTAAGTGTGGCATGTATTTGTCATTTTGTGCATGTGGAGGTCAGAGGTTTTCTCCTTCCCCTATGTGAGTCCTAGGGGTCAAACCCGTGTCATCAGCCGTGGCAGCAAACCCCATTACTCGCTGAGCTATCTCCCTGGCCCCCTGACTTTCTTTGAAAGTCACATACATCAGGTGTGGTCATGCACACTTTTAGTCCCAGGACTAAAAGGGACAGAAGGCAGAGACAAGAGGATCTCTATGAGTTTGAGGCCAACCTACTCACCATAATGAGTTTCAGGTCAGCCGAGACTAGGTAGGGAGCTCTTGTCTCAATAAACCAGAGCAAAAGACACACACATACACACCCAGAGAGAGGGAGAGAAGGGGGAAAGAGTAGAAGGAGAAAAGAGAAGAGCGGGAAGAGGGAGAGAGGAAGAGAGAGAAAGAGAGAGAGAGAATTTTTTGTGGGAGCACTTTTTGAAACAGGGTTTCTCTGTGTACCTCTAGCTGTCTGGAACTTGCTCTGTAGACCAGGCTGGCCTTGAACTCAGACATCAGCCTGCCTCTGCCTCCCGAGTGCTGGGATTAAAGGTGCGCACCACCACCTCCTGGCTGAGACAAGCAACTTTCTTTTCTTTTTTTTTTTTAATAAGATTTATTTATTTTATTATGTACACAGTACTCTGCCTGCATGTACATCTACACGCCAGAGGAGGGCACCAGATCTCATTATAGATGGTTGTGAGCCACCATGTGGTTGCTGGGAATTGAACTCAGGATCTTTGGAAGAGCAAGCAGTGCTCTTAACCTCTGAGCCATCCCTCCAGCCCACTCCCCTTTATTTTGGCAAGCAACTTTTAATGAGAATTTATTATATGCTGCTTACATTTGTATATCTTTCATTTGAGCCTCATGATTATGTATTTTATTAATATTTTAAAATATTCAAAATCTTTATTTGTTATTAGTCTCTCTCTCTCACACACACTTTGGCTTCAGTATGAAGGTGAGAGGACAACTTTTGGGAGTTGGTTTCCTTCTGCCTTGTTGAGGGCTGGGTCTGGTCTTTCTTGTTTCTGCCACTTTTCATACTCCAGGGCATACTTTAGTCTTTTCTCCTGAAAGAATCAGACTAACTTTGTAACCTATGTTTCTTTAATTGCCTTATAACTTATATTTGCAAGTTTTAGGCCCATGTTAATTAAAGCCTCTTAGTGCTTCTCCAGAGAGCCGAGGAATGTAAAAGTTCCTGACATTAGCCATCTGTGAGGGCAGAGATAAGGAAGAGGACAAGCAGAGATCTCTACTAAATGGAGAAAAAATCACCGGCTGGCGCCGGTGAGATGGGCTTTGTTTGGAAACTGGGCCAAATGGCCCCAATCCTTCTCCTGACCTTTGATCCAAAGCCTGTAACCTCCCACTCCTCAGAACAGACATGGGATGAGTTAATCACCCTCCCACATTTAACTGTGGATGGCAGGAAATTCCAAACTGAACTTGAAGATCAGATATTTACGACAGGGCTGACTGGACCTAAGGGTGACCAGAACTGACCAATTATTTTAAAAGTTAAACACCTCATCCAATCCTAAATCGCCAAGAAGGCAACCCCAGGAGATTCCCGCCTTGTGTCTTAAAAACCTAAGGTCTTTGTCTCCCGGTGCCACTCCTAGCTGACCAGCAGGGGTGACCCCATTGCGCAATGGTCAGGAGGAGCCTCTTGTGTTTTTGCATCGATGGATGATTAGTTTCCTGAGTTCTCTTCATACCTTCTTATATTTAGGCTCTTGCTGGGCCTAACACTCCTCCTCCCTGCCCCCATAGAAGTGCTGGAGTAACAGATGCATGCCACCCAATAGGGCTGTTTTGGTCCCAGATTTTGAGCTCAGGTCATCCAGCTTGTGCGGCAAGTGCTCCTATCTACTGAGACACCTCTAATTAATTTAACTGTTCTATTTATTCTTATCACTTTTTGTACCTTTCAGATTGAATCCAGGACCATGTCCATGTGAGGCAAGCACTCCCCTGCCTCCAACAATGGGTTCTATTTTATCTGTTTTGGGAGAGTTTCACTCTGTGTAGCCCTGGCTGTCCTGGAACTATGGAGAGCAGGCTGGCCTTGAATTCACAGGAAGCTGCCTGCCTCTGCCTCCCGAGTGCTGAAATCACTGTGTTACCACATTTGGTCTCAGCATCCGGGGGATTTCAGTTTGTCCACGTACGTCATTACCAGCGCCCGCTGCTCGTTTCCTCTGAGAGCAGCCATCCTAAGGAGTGTGAGTTGTAAGCGCGTGCTTCTATGTCTATTGTCCCCGGTGACAGGCAGGACATTGAGGGACTGGGTGTGGACGCTGTCAGGCAACAAGCTCTGCCAGGGAAAGGCAATGTCGTAAGAGCTAAGGAAATGGGGAGAAACACCACACATGCAGATTGAAAGTGGCCACATCACAGAGGCTGTGCTTTGTGTATTCAGGAAGATCCAGACCAGAAGACAGCAGGGTTTTCTAGGGACCTAAGACCTTCTGAAACGTACATAAAACTGCAAAGGAGCAAGAACTAGCCCAGATACCAGAGGAAGACGAACACATCTGTAAGATTTATGTTCCACTTGTCAAGATGTCTCAGAACATTTTGGAGATAGTGACAGGGTGGTACTGACTGGAGAGCAGGAGAGCAGCCGTGGAAACGATGAAACACCTGACGGCGACGCCTTTCCAGTGCCTGCATCCACAGCACCTTGGGAAGGCCAGGGCGGCGGGAGCAGGAGGCTGAATCCTGCCTCACATGGGACACAGAAATAACCGCAGAAGAATTACCGTTCTAAACGTGGAAGGCAAACCAGCCAGCTTCTGGAAGAAACCACTGGGGCATGTCGGAGCTGTCATGTTCACTCATCAATGGTCGAAAGGGAGACTGGGTCAGCCACTTTAAAAACCTGTTCAATTGTCTGGTGGTGGTGGCACACGCCATTAATCCTGGCACTGAGGAGGCCAAGGCAGGCGGAGCTCTGCGAGTTTGCACCCAGTCTGGTCTACAGAGCAAGTTCTAGATCAGCCAGAGCTACATAGTGAGACCCCATCTCAAATCAAATCAAATCAAATCAAATCAAATCAAATCAAATCAAATCAAGCAAGCAAACAAATAAAACTCCCCAAACCTGTGTAACAGTAAACCCTGGGACCGGCTAATCACACAGTGCTTCTCCAGAAAGTTCAGAGCAGCTCGGCTAACAGAGGAAGGGCATCCGGGCATGGTGGTCGGCACTTGGGAGTCAGAGGCAGGATCACTACAGATTTGAGTCTGGCCTTGGCTACATAGTAAATTTCTCTCTTTCTCATACACACAACAAACAAACAAACAGACCCAAAAACCAATCACCAATCAACCTGCCGACAATCAACTAACTAACCAACGAACCAACCAGCCAACCAGCCAACCAGCCAACCAGCCAACCAACCAAGGAGCGATGTCCCCGGACTCTGGATCCTCTTGCTTCCGTCTCCTGAGCGCCAAGATTTCAGGCCTATCTATGGTGCTGGGGCTCAACTCAGAGCCTCATGTGTTTGGGCCACTTAGTTAGCAGAGCCAGCCGTTTGTCTTTTATTTTTATTTGTTTGTTTACTTTCATAACAGGCCTCACGAGGTATCCCAGGCTGAGCTTTTACTCACAACAATTCCCCTGTTTCAACTTCCCAAATGCTGGAGGCTTTGAGTTTAAAAGGAGTCTATCCCTTTAACCTGTCACTGTAAGAATGACCCCTTGTCTAATTGTTGGCTAACTGGTTGACTGACACAGTCTTGCTCTGGAGTGAAGGCTCAGTTTGAATTCACCATGTAGCCTCGGCTGTCCTCGAACTCAAGACGAGCCTCCTGCCTCTGCCTCTGCCTCCCAGGTGCTGGGATTACAAATATGCACCGTTAACACATGGTTTTCTGGTGGACTTTGAAAGGGAGGCATGCTTAGCTCTTCATTTTGGGGTCTTTCTCCTTGCCTTTTGTCAGTATATCCTCAAGTTCAAAAAACAGCTAAACATTCACTAGTAAACTGGAGAATGCCCCTAGGCCCAGCTCATAAAACGGGCAGAAGGAAATGTATGCGACTGCACGCTTAGCGGAAGAGTGAGCGCCCAGAAAGATCTGCTCTCGGGTTTTTTAAAAGGAAGAGCCAGCGTGGCTCATTTATTTATAATGGGCTAAAACTGGCAACCATAGTTTAAAAGTCGGGGGTTGTAGATTTGAAAAATTTATCTGGCGAGGCCATATGCAGAAGGAAACTCAGTGCAGCTTTTGCAAAACATGAGGCAGATGAGGAATTAATGGCTCGGAAAGTTGTGGGCACCGAGTTACATGAAGAAACTGTCCACAAGGCAGTGTGTAGGCGGGAGGCTCACCTAGCTTGTGTGTGCGTTTCGCCCTGAGTCTGATACTCAGCTCTGAAGAGAGATCGAGGGAAGGCGAAAGGAATTTTTTATTTTTTTTAATAACACATGATTCAATTTTGTAAAAGGAGGAGGAGGGCTGGAGAGATGGCTCTAAAGTTAAGAACACTGGCAGGTGCTGGGCAGTGGTGGCACACATTTGTAATCCCAGCAGAGGAAGGGAGAGTCTGCCAGTCTGAGGCCAGCCTGGTCTACAGAGCAAGTTCCGGGATAGCCAGGGCTACACAGGGAAACCCTGTCTTGAAAAACAAAGAGTACTGGCTGCTCTTCCAGGGGAATCAGTTTGATTCCCAGCACTCTCATGTAAGCCAGACCCATCTGTAGCCCCAGTTCAGGGAATCCAGCGCCTCCTCTAGCTTCTCTGGGCACCAGGCATGCCCACAGTATGCAGACATGTGCAAACTGTCCACACACACAAAACAAAATGAATTTAAAGGTGATTATAGCCATTACAAAATGCTGGGAAGGAAGTCTTTGTTTTGTTTTGGTTTAGTATTTTTTTATTTGGTGCATGTATACAGTCATCATGAATAAACATCCATTTTTGTGATGAAAAGACGTAAATTTAAAATAGTCGGGAGCTGTGCATTGCCATGGTCCATAAGAGCTAGCCGTTTTCAGCAGATTACAGGGAGCTCTCGGCGGAGGTTAAATTTCCTCCTTCATCAGCGTCATCCTCGAGGCCACACAGTACCGCCTCGGAACAAAGAGCTTCTTTGAGGAAAACACTTCCTCAGAGTTCCATATGAATTTGACAGAATTCCTTCTAGGAAGCTGGGGGTGTAGCTTAGTTGGTAGAATGTCTGCCTAGCCTTCATGGAGGCCCTGGGTTCAAGTCCCAGCACCGCTAAACTAGGCATGGGGGGACACACCTGTAATCTCAGCACTAGGAGGGGGCAGCAGCAGAATCAGAACCGAAGGCTTCATAGTGAGTTCCAAGTCAGCTTGGGCTCCCTGAGAGCCTGTCTCAAGGAAAAAAAAAAAAAAAAAGACTCAGTCTAGGAGATGAATTTTAATTTATGTGAAAATTTTATGAACTAATTAATTAATGGATTAGATCAATGAGCAGGGCCAAAATAGAGTCACAAAGAGGTCTTAGATAAGAAAGTATTTCTTGTCAATTCTCCCTTGCTTTCTTCATCCATCTCTCCCCCTTTTTTGGGGGATGGTATTTCAAGACAGGGTTTCTGTAGCCCTGGCTATCCTGGACTCACTTTGTAGACCAGGCTGGCCTTGAACTTATAGAGATCTGCCTGGCCCTGCCTCCTGAGTGCTGCTCCTTTAGTTTCTTAAAAGACCATGACTTTGGACAAGTTGCTTGCCTATTCAGGGTCTTTAACACTGCCCAGGTCTGGCACCTATGCGAACATGCATCACACCCCAGGCGGGAAGCAGGAAAAAAAACCCCAGCCTTTTATTTTACTTTATTATTATTATTTTTAAGTAAAACAAATTAGGTCTCTGAGTTTTCAGAGGTCATCTTCAGCAGGGACAGGCCAGGACATTCCAAAGCTGGAACAGCATTCCCTTCAATATAAATACCATGTCTTTCTTAGAGGAATCCTAGCCCAGCCATCTGCCAACTGTGCAGCACATAAATGATTGAAAACAATCGGATATAAGATGGTCACGGTTCCATTAACGGCCCAGCACTCCAATTTCCTACCAGCGAGTAGTTTCTGAAGTGCTCTTGGCTAAGTACACATCCTCTATACATCCATTAAGAGACACGCCTTCAATACTGATGTTTTCAAAGCAGCCTAGTTCTTTTTATAAAAATATAATTTAAAGGAGAGAGAGATAAGCAGAGAGAGAGAGAGAGAAAGACTAATCTGGTATAGGCCTTAGCCTTAGAAACCTCAAAGCCCACCTCTAGAGACACAACTCCTCGAACAAGGCCACACCTCCCAATCCTTGCCAAACAGTTCCATTCACTGGGGACCAAGCATTCAAACTGATGAGCCTATTCAGGCCATTCTCTTCAAACCCCCACAGGCAGTGAGTGACTCCTCTTAGGAAGAGAGGTGGCTTCTTCTCCCTTTCGCCCACTTGCTTTTTAAACCCATGAAATCCCTTTTCTTACCCTTCTCCTCCCCTCCCCAGCTCTTCCCTTCTCCTACTGCACTGCAGATTTCTGATGCTCAACCTGCAGCTGCTTTCAGTGCAAATACAATGTATGTCAGTCTGGGGTGATGCCGATCCAAGTGTTGGCCAGCTGGTGTAAGGCTAAAACCCTGTCTGCACAGTAGACCTCTGGGAAGCGCCCCATCTGTTTTCCCTCCCCTCATAGTCCTTCAGGCTCCTCCTTCAGCCTTTCTCTAACACGTTAACACTTCTGTATGTACTCTCCTCTCAGAACACAGAACACACTTTTAAGAAGAAGCCAGTTCCAATGGGCTTGGAATTCACTATTTCGGCAACCACTTTTTAAAATGCTTACACCTCTGACTATACATCCTAACACTGGTCCCAAGGAGGCCTGTGCAGGAAGCTTCTGTTAAATGTGTACCTTTGAGACGGGGAGCACACAATACTACAGAGAAATGTTATCTTCTTGGGACAGCACTCGGCTGGACCATCAAAGGTTTTTAATGGAAACCCTGATTTCCCAGCCCTTAAATAATTCCCTGACTGAAAGCCACAGAGCATTACAGATGGGCACTTCCAGACCCAAGGCATTTCTACAAGACCACAGTTCTCTTCCAGCCTATCAATGAGAATGAGAAGAACATAAACATGGGACTGGTGGGCAGCCTGCCCCAGGAGGATCCCCATCACCTCACAACACAGAAAACAAGTATTCAACTCAAAAAGTGGCTCCTCGGAGGAAGGGCCCAGCAGCAGCCAGCATCTCTAATTTCTTCCAGCTCAGAAGGAAACTGGAGGCCGCCATCTTAAAGCAGCTTCCTACCACAGAGCAGAAAGTCAAGCCAGCACCTCATCTTCGCAGAACAGGGCAGTGTCTGCCAACAGCTTATTCATTTTGCTGATTTTACTGATAAGAACAAATACAAGCAACCACTTTGCCTCAAGTCTAATAGTATTTTATTATCTTTCTTTTTCCAAAGACAATCCTGGTAATAAGATAATGCGTTGAGTAATGACAATTTAAATCATATCTCAGTAGGTCCCACAATCACCTTAGCAATGGAGCCCTCATTCAGTCTATGTTCTATATTCTGGAGCAGCCTTTCACCTTTTCCATTCATTCAAGAGCTCCTTTACCTCCCTAAGAAAAGCACCCAGAAAACCATCACTGTCCTGTTAATGTTTCACTGCACCAAACACTGGCCTCTTGTCCTCACAGTGTTCCATGAAATCACTTGCCAAATCACAAGCCATTTGAGGATTTGACGTGCATCTTATTCAGAACTTGCAGAGTCCTAAGCACATGGGAGAAAACTACCTGTTCAGGATGTGTTGGCTGAGATGGGACTTTATTGGTTAATATGTTCTTGTTCCAGCCATGGCATTTTACAGGTAACTCAATTGTCTTCATCTCGGTCCATGGAGCTAATGGTAGAGCCTCCTCCACAGGGCGGGAGAGCGCGTCGCTGGTGCTCGGTGTGCGCTCGCTGTGGCTGTTGCTGTCGGCACGGCCGTTATTTCTAGGCGGCACTGATACACCATTCAGAATGCAGGAGGATCTGCTGCCTGCACTCATGGTGCCTTGTAAACAGAGCCTCCGAGAGGGGAGAGGCCAGCCAGGTCAACGCCATGTGGCACACAGACGAGAGACTGATATTTGGATGCCCTGTTATCCCGGAGTGGACCTTGCACTGTGCATGGCTTCGTATTTTAAAAGCTTGACTCTATTTCACCTTCCTATGTGGGGCAGAGAAGTTATTCTTATTATTCTAATTCTTGACGATGAGGAAAATGAAAGAGAGTTTACACTGCTGAAGATTATGGCTTCACAGGTGAGCCACTGGCCACAGAGGCCATGATTTTGTTTCAAGCTGTAACAGGGAACAAACAAACCACAGGACTGTCGTCAAATCTTTCCTAGAGGGCCAGGCTAGACCCATTCAGGTTCTCTCCCTTCCCGACCTGCCCCCAGTCCACCCGCGGTATCTATTCTATTTCTGCTTCCCAGGCAGATCCACATGTCCAGGAAGATCCATGAGCTCTCCTTGCTACTTGGCCTTCCTGCAGATGTTCTGGTTTTGTAGCTTGGTGGTTTAGGAGACCACAAACAGAGAGAGCGGGGGCTGTTTCCGATGCTCTTGCCTGTTCCGGCACCCTTGTCCTCCTACTGGGCTGCCTCGTCCAGCCTTGATATGAGGGAGGTGCCTAATCTTCTTGCAACTTGAGAGGCCACGTTTTCTTGCTATCCCTGGAAGGCCTGTCCTTTCTGAAGAAAAGTAGAGGAGGAGTGGAACAGGAGGGAGAAGATAGGGAAGGGGGGACTGGGAGAAGAGGGAAGGGAAACTGTGGTTGGGATGTAATATATGAGAGAATAAATTAATAAAAAAGTATTTCCTGGACTAGTGCCTGATTCATCCTCCTAAGCCACCATAACCCCAGGCCTGCCAGCCTGCGTTACTACTTGAGGGACCAGGAGCAGTGACCCCCAAACCATCTGGTTGTTAGGGTTCCTTCCATCCATCCACAGATCCGCTGGGATCACTTCTTTGAGGTACGGAATAAATTTCTTTTAAAAAGACTATAAGCCAAACCACTATTAGATATTATACAGTCGAAATAGCAATGCACAAAATCTCCCCTGGCGGTCTCTGTCAAAACCGTACTACCTCCAGCTACAAAAAATAATCGAGGGGTCTCAGATCATTTATCAAATAGACACGAAAATAAGCAGGTGTTTTTAAATTTCGTCTGAGATGGGTTAGGGGAAGTTGCTTCCGGCCTCTTGTGAGCAGAGGCGGAGGAGGCTGCCAGCGTGCCCACGACAGCCCCACAACAAGAAATTATCCAGCCCCAACGCCAGTCCCGCCGAAGCTGAGCAGCTGGGAAGCTGCGTTTTCCATTAGACAGCGAGCGAAGTCCAGAGAAGTTCTCTGCTCATCGTGGACCCAAACCAAAGTGACAGACGTTTCCTGTTGGAATCCCTCGCCCTGCGGTGGTGACCTCCATCTTACTCATGATATGCCGGCAAAGATGTGCTGTGGGGGTGACAGGAAAGTAGGCAGGTCAGAGGTGCTGGAAAGTAATGGCATCACTTTTAAAATCCCCCTACAGGGCCGGAGAGATGGCTCAGAGGTTAAGAGCACTGTCTGCTCTTCCGAAGGTCCTGAGTTCAATTCCCAGCAACCACATGGTGACTCACAGCCATCTATAATGAGATCTGGCGCCCTCTTCTGGTGTGCAGGCATACATGCAAGCAGAACACTGTAAACATAATACATAAATTAAAAAAAAAATAATGACCAGAGCAAGCGGCCTCTTGTAAGGTCTGTACCTCCTTTCTGTTCCTTCCTGGCGGTGGCAGCGGTGGCACAGGGCCAACAGCTAAGGCCTTCTTTACTAAGAAATCACAGCAGCAGTCACGGCTGAGACTGCTGTTAATCCCAAAGCTCCTCTCTTGCGGGAGACGCCTCCCTACTGACAGGAAGCAGGAAGCACTGCCACCTCGTGGATTTCGTCAGAAGTGGGTAGGCGAGTCAGCTCACACAAGTCTCAGCTCAGTGTATGCCAGGAACTGAGGTCTGTCACACAAGTCTCAGCTCAGTGTATGCCAGGAACTGAGGTCTGTCAGGTCTGTGCAATTCTCCCTGCCCGTTAAGTCCCAAAGAAACTCAGGACAAGTGACTAACTGTGGTGCCTATTTAACAAATAAAAGCGGACAGTGGCTGCCTGGCTCTCTTAGCATCTCTCTGCTCTTCTCACCCAGCTGCTACCCCCAAACTTCTCCAGCCTCTGAGCATGGCTTCCCCTCCCCCAGCTCCGTTTTCTATATAAAAACCTCTATTTTGGCCGCCTGCTCTCTTAGTTCTTCGTACTCTTGGCCTCTTGGTTCTTCTCCCTTTCCTGGTGCTCTCTCTTGCTCCTCTCTCTCTTTTCTTCCTCTCTCCCTCCCCTGCCTATATGGAGTCTTCCAGATATCCAGGGCTGTTCTCTGTCATATCTACAATAAAAACCCTCTCCTCAGTCATACCCAGGAGCGGTCATGTCTTCATTTTAATTCACTGCCCTCTAGGAATTTGCAAAGAAAAATAAATGATATTGTTCTACTTCACAGATGCTCACATTTAGAGATTTTCCCTTCCCCTCAGGTAGAGTTAGATGCTGCATTTTTCTCAGTGAGTCCCAAGGGGTGGGAGTGGGGAGAAGCCCTTTAAGAAAAGACATTCTGTCGGGGATAGGGGGCAGCATTACACCCCTGGACTGTGAGGCCTGAATAGTACAACACAGGCCATGGCTAGCTGGTAGCAAGCAAGCAGCAGCCAGTGATGACCCAGCCTGAGGAGGCACTAGCTGACAGCCATTGAGCAGTCTGTACATGTGACACAGGGGCACAGGTGTTCAATGTATTTCAAAGGGATTATTGCTGACCAGCCCTGAAATCCAAATGACTTCGGAGACTGAGATGAAGAATCGAAAGTCCAAGGTTATGGGGGCTGGAAAGATGGCTCAGTGGTTAAGAGGTTTGTTTGTGATGTTTTGTGTTTTTGTTGTTGTTTTGCTCCTCTAGAGGACTGGAGTTTGGTTTCCAGCACCCATGTTGGGCAGCTCACAGTTGTCTTTAACCCCAGCTTCAGGGGATCCAACACCCTCTTCTGGCCTCTTCAGGTACCTGTGCGCTTGTGTGCACACACACTTAAATAATAAAATAACATTGTTTTTATTCAAGGTCTGGGTGGCCCAGGCCTTTAATCCCAGCACTTGGGAGGCAGAAGCAGGTGGATCTCTGTAAGTTAGAGGCCAGCCTGGTCTACAAAGTGAGTCCAAGACAGCCAAGGCTACACAGAGAAACCCTGTCTAAAAAAAAAAACCCCATATATATATATATATTCAAGATCTGCCTGGAATGCAAAGTATGGCCCTGTCTCAAAGTATGAAGTAAAAAAAGCACAGCAGGAGTTGGGGCTGTGTATGTAGCTCGTCTTGTAGGGTGCTTACCCAGAGTGCCTGAAGCCCTGGTTTTAATCCCTGCTACAGATGTGTATGGCTCTGCACACCTGCAAGCTGAGCGCTTGGGTTGGGGAGGACCAAGAGTTCCAGCTCATCCTTAGCTACATAGAAAGTCCAATGCTAGCCCGGGTTACACAGAACCCTGTCTCAAAAACTCCTTGAGATACAGCTCAGGGATTCAACAGCCAGCACGTATGCCTCACAGAAGTTCAATACCACTGAAATGTATCCTCTCCATCTTTCATACGGGAGATGAGCGAATGAGTGAAGGGCGTCAGTGCTGGCCCTGGTGTTTTGTTTCTAGCACTGCCTGTCTACCTGGGAGAATCAGCAGTAAGTGGTAGGTAAGGGGACTTCGTGACTAGAGCTGAGTCATGGTAGGATCATTTCTGTTGGATAAAGATGAGAAAGAAAATGGAAATTCTTATGAGGTGGGCATGCTGGCCAGACTTTAGACCTAATGGGGCAGTCCAACGCAAAGAGCCAGCTGATACAAATGCCAGCACCAGCTAGCATAGCTGTTGGGAAAGCTGCTATCCAATGTCCTGCTTGTGCTGGAGAAACAGGTTGGGAGGAGCAGCCTCTCTCTTCTTCACAGCCCAAAGATGCAGAGGAAGCTTGCTGAAGGGTGTGGGAGCCACACGCTTAGGAGAGGCAAAGGGTCTTTCTTTCAAAGATCAGGGAGGGTGATCAGAGGCAAAGGAGTCTGGATGTTAGGAATGAGGGAGGTGAGCTGAGTCTCACATCAAAATCCAATATGATAGCTGTCAGCAGATAGATACGAAGTCGGATGAAAATATAGTTTTTATATTCCAGAGGCAAATTTTGTGGTTCCCCTTCTTCAACTGCAGCCTTTCCTAGCTACACTCTCCTGCGTCTGTTGGGATGGTGAGTTACCCTGACAGCCCAGTAAGTCAGATGTATTGGCAGTGGGAATCCACAACGAGTCTAGGCACTGGCCACAGCAGAGAGCTTGCATGTCTGTCCCTTCAGCCACAGAACAGAAGCTGCATGTCTGTCCTTCCAGCCCCACCAGGGGCCCTGGCTCAGCTGCCCCAACCGAGGCCTCCTCTGCCTGCCTGTTTGACAGCACCTGAAAGCTCTCACTCGGCTCTGCTTTATCTCTCAGCAGCATTATTTCCTTTGAATATATGGACTAACTTGCCGATTGTACCTTTTGTTCATTTCCTGTCTCGCTGTCCCAAACTAACCCCAACAAAGGTGCAGGCGCTCCCCTATTTGTTCATGCATGCACGCACGAGCCAGAGCCACACAGGCACTCAAACCATTTGCTGAGTAAATTAAGACATTTGACCATTAATTAATTAGCAATTAACCAGCCACTAATTGGCTAGATAGATGGCCTGGGTTTTCTAGTTTACTATTAATAACACGCATCCTGCTTTTTACATGGGTGATGAGGATCCAAACGTAGGTCCTCAAGCTTGCAGTTTATACTTTATCTCGAACCATCTCCCCAGATGCCTCCACAAGACTTCAGCGCGGGACAAATATAGTAGCTGGTAAAGGGTGTAAAATAACTGAGTGTTTTTATAGAATTTTAGACTCACAAAGAGAACATGAACATATATCTTAATACTTTTCAACAAAAGCAGTGAAAAATCATACAGAAGTCTTTGTACCCCAAGAGTCCTGGGGTCCCAGGGTTTTTCTGTATAGCCCTGACTGTCCTGAACTTACTTTTTAGACCAGGCTAGCCTTAAACTCACAGAGATCCGCCTGTCTCTGCCTCCCTGAGGGCTGGGATTACAGGTGTGCACCACTGTGCACCCCCCTCCAGGGGGGACCCAGGCTTTCAGTGTAAAGGGGTCAGACAAGTTCTGCTGTAGGTGCTCCAGCCAGCCAGGGTGCCCGGGTCTCATCCTAGGAGAGTTCGTCAGCACACACAGTCCCTCAGGGTGGGCTTCCTAGATTGTAAAGGATTCATCATCAAAGAACCCTGTGGCCCACAGTTACTCATTCTTGTTTTCGGCCAATCTGTATGTGTGATTTTTATAGTTACAGTCCTGGCAATCCCAAAATTTTATAGAAGGACTTTCAGCATAATATATATTAGAATATTGTTTTGTTGTTACCTGGACTTCATTTGTTCCATTTTTATTTTATTTCCTTATTTTTTTAAATTCACAAATTTGGAAATTTCCTCTTAAAAAAGAATTAGTTTGTCCATACGTGTGTTCTGCCTGCATGTATGTTGTGCACATTGGCAGTGCCTGGTGTCTCAGGAAGCCAGAAGAGGGCATCAGAGTCCCTGAAAGCGGAGTTACAGATGGTTGTAAACCACCACACGGCTGCCAGTGCTCACGACTGCTGAGCCATCTCTCCAGCCCCTCATGTCTCATTTTCAACTGACATGGTATTGCATTGTGTAAATACCTGTATTTAATCACCCTTCAGCCACCAGATTGAGTTTGTTGTCAAATATATACTGAATTTTTTTTTACATAGCAGTTCATTAATGCTGCACTTCTATTATTTATTTATTTATTTATTTATTTATTTATTTATTTATTTATTATGCATACAATGTTCTGTCTGCATGTAAACCTGCATACTAGAAGAGGGCACCAGATCTCATAAATGGTTGTGAGCCACCATGTGGTTGCTGGGAATTGAACTCAGGACTGTTGGAAGAGCAGCCAGTGCCCTTAACCTCTGAGCCATCTCTCAAGCCCTGAAATTTTCTATATTGACTTTTTTTTTTTACAGTAACACAGATGTGTTGAGAGCAATTTTAATTTTTAGCACTAGACTAAATATTTTCACACATTTTAAAACTCTGACCAGGCTAATAGTCTCATGGGTTTTTTGTTTGTTTGTTTGTTTTTGGTCTTTTTTTTTTTTTAACAGACAGATCAGGATATAATGTAACACTGAAGTTGCAAAAACCCTGTCTAAACCTGACATCAAAATCTTTTTTTAAATTTAATTTAATTTTTTATATTAATTACAGTTTATTCACTTTGTATACCAGCTATAGCCCCCTCCTTCATACCCTCCCAATCCCACCCTTCCTCCCTCATCTCTTCCCATGCCCCTCTCCAAGTCCACTGAGAGAGGAGGTTCTCCTTCCCCTTCATCTGACCCTAGCCTATCAGGTCTCATCAGGACTGGCTGCAATGTCTTCCTCTGTGGCCATGGCAAGGCTGCTCCCCTCTCAGAGGGAGGTGATCAAAGAGTCAACCACTGAGCTCATGTTAGAGACAGTCCCTGTTCCCATCCCTGTTCCCATTACTAGGGAACCCTCTTGGACACTGAGCTGCCATGGGCTACATCTATGCAGGGGTTCTAGGTTATCTCCATGCGTGGTCCTTGGTTGGAGTATCAGTCTCAGAAAAGATCCCTTTGCCCATATTTTTGGTTCTGTTGCTCTCCTTGTGGAGCTCCTGTCCCCTCCAGGTCTTTCTATCACCCCCTTCTTTCATAAGATTCCCTGCACTTTGCCCAAAGTTTGCTATGAGCCTCAGCATCTACTTGATACCCTGCTGAGTAGAGAGTCTATCAGAGTCCCTCTGTGGTAGGCTCCTGTCCTCTTCCCTGTTTCCTCCCTCTTCCATCCCGTTTTCATTTCTGAGTGATTGATCATCTTACCCAGGGTCCCCCTTCTTCTTTAGGTGTGCAGATTTTGGTAGGATTATGACCCGGCCGGCAGGTCTGTCAACGAAAACCCTGAATGGGGGGGTGGGAATGGAAAGGGACAAGAGATGCGAGAAACGAAGACCAAGACAGTTTCTCTGATCAAGGTCTTCGTTTATTCAAATTTTTCATACAACTTTATAAGGAGAAGGCAGGGCAGAAGGAATGTAATTGCCTTTGGCAGGGTTACTAAGTGACTAGGAATCACAGGATGGCCCACCAGAGGAGTCACAAGGTGTGCTAATAATGGTTGTTTGGAAAGTTCCTCAGAAGTGTTACTTGGGAAGCCCCGAGGGGGGGGGAGGAGGGTTTAAGGTATTTCAGGAAGATGACCTTATCACAAGCCCCAGGTCAGCCAGGAATGCACCATTGTATCCAAGCAGTAGGCCATTAAGCCAGGTCAGGCCAGATGCCAAGAATTCTGGGGGACAGCAAGGTGACAGAAGGTCCCCCACAGGATTATCCTATATCATATGTCTGATATCCACTTATAAGTGAGTATATACCATGTTTTTCTTTCTGCTTCTGGGATACCTCACTCAGGATGCTCTTTTCTAGTTCCTACACTTGCATGCAAATTTCATGATTATCTTGTTTTTAATTGCTGAGTATTCCATTGTGTAAATGTACCACAATTTCTGTATCCATTCCTCCTTTGAGGGACATCTGGGTTGTTTCCAGGTTCTGGCTATTACGAATAAAGCTGCTAAGAACATGGTTGAGCAAATATCCTTGTTGTATTCTTGAGCATCTTTTGGATATATGCCTAGGGGAAGAGCCTTGAACTCATTGGCACAGGAGACGACTGCCTGAACAGAACACCAACAGCACAGGCTCTAAGATCAACAATCAATAAACGCGACCTCATGAAATTGAAAAGTTTCTGTAAAGCAAAGGACACTGTTGTCAAAACAAAACGACTGCCTACATATTGGGAAAGGATCTTCACCAACCCTATATCTGACAGAGGGCTAATATATAGACTATATAAAGAACTCAAGAACTTAAACAGCAACAAATCAGGTAATCCAATTAAAAAGTGGGGTACAGAGCTAAACAGAGAATTCTCAATAGAGGAATATTGAATGGCAGAGAAACACTTAAGGAAATGCTCTACATCCTTAGTTATCAGGGAAATGCAAATCAAAATGACCCAGAGATTTCACCTTACATTCATCAGAATGGCTAAGATCAATAACTCAAGAGACAAAACACTTATATTTACTATGTAAAAATTAGCATTGTGATTATCTAATATGTATATAAACTTGTATTTAATTAACATCCATACTGATTATAGGTTCATTTAAAAATATATTAAATTAGTAATCATTCAGAAACTTCAATACCTAGTAACTTTAGGAGGCACGAATACATGGACAATTCAGGCATTCGCTACTTGATAAACGAGGTTGAACAGGCTTTGTGCCTATTACTTTATTCTTTTTCGTTTCATGTGTGTGGATGTTTGCCTGCATGCATGTATGTGCATCGAGTGTGTGTGTGTGTGTGTGTGTGTATGGCTGGAACTAATAGAGGCCAGAGAGGATGGCGGTTCCCCTGGAACAGGAGTTAAACATGGCTGTGAGCCACTGTAGGAGAGTCAGGAATCAAAGCTGGGCCCTCTGGAAAAGCAGCCACTGCCCTTAACTGCTGAGCCATCTTTCCAGCCCTGAACATGTTACTTCATACCTGCAAAGTTGCGGCAGGAGGGAGCTCGGTGGTTAGAGCGCCTGCGTGGCCTGCTCAGCATAAGCTCCCAGCTTCAGGATAGGCAAGATCCCAAAGGGAGTGCTGGTACCAAGGCCACAGAGTCTTCACAGCTATGCCATTCGGGCAGTGGGGAGGAAGGAGGCAGGATGGATAAGCAGGCAGATCTAGCTGTCAGGGAGGAGGCTTCCCAAAAATGCTGTTTGGCAATTCAGTCTGCCTTCAGTTCATTAGAAGAGAATCTAGGAAATGCTTTGTGTGGGGAGAATATTCTCAACAAAATATGATGTCTTTCACAAAGGCCCAGGGAAGGTACACTGTAAAAGCACACTTACAATGCGCAATAAGAATACATCCTTTCCTTTAGACACTTTGTTAAGGAGACAACTTCTTGGATATTTGTGTTTGTTTTGTTTTGATACAGGGACTCACTACATAGCCTAAACACATACCAAATTTACAGTGATCCTCATGTCTCAGCATTCTGAGTAATCTCTAATATATTAATGAAAGGTGTCCATTATCCCCCAATATCCAGTCCACCTTTTCTCAACAGCATCCCACATGTTCACCGGGCTTCAAGCTCTACACACTCTCAGTCCAGGTGATCTAGATGCAGATCCATCTCCATCCCTTCTCCTCCCTTTGCCTAAGATCACATGCAGACCAATCCTCAATGCTAGAGTTGGAGCACAGAAACCTACCCAAACCTTCCATGTCATCGCATTGCATCTCACCGACCAGCTGATTGGATCATGGCTTTCTCATGTCAATCAGAATGATTTTTTTTTTAACCAGAATATATGTTCATCGAAAGTAAGTGCTTAGAGCTAGGGAGGTAACTGAGTTAGTAACGTCCTTGCCATGTATGCATGAGGACCTGGGTTCCTTCCCAAGAGCTCACATTAAAAGTCTGGGTGTAGAGGAATTTCAATTCAGAGCATGGCTGCTCTGACAAGAGATCATATCCAAAGAGCTTCTGGGTCTGTGTGATCCGGATGGAATATAAACATGCCTGTCATCCCAGGAGACAGGAGGCAAAGCAGATCTTTGAGTTCTAGTCGGTTCTGTTGAGGAATTCAGTTGAGAGTGAGTTGAGTGCACTGGATTTCATGGCAGTTCAGTTTGAGGAACTCAGAGGCAGTTTATAGGTTGAAGAGAGAGCAAGCTAGACACAGAAAAAGACAGAATGAGCCAGAGAATGAGCAAGCAGACTGCTAGAGTTACTCTGAGGACAAACAGTGGTCTCGGTGTTATGATCTCAGTGCTAGGCGGGTAGGAGCAGGTGACATCGGGAGGGTACTAATAAACCAGTCTACTCTAATCAGTAAAATCCACATCAGTGAGAGACCTTGTCTCAAAAGACAATTCATTTAACTTTTATCATGAAACTGAGTTGGCAATATTTTATGAAATTCCTTTACATCGTTGCCAGATGTGTTCGATGACAACCACTGGCTGCTGTCTCTCTTTGACTCTTCTATTCACAGGGATCTTAAATCCTTTCCAAGTAAGAACTATGGCTTCTCTGCACATATTCTTTCAATGATGTAACATGATTTAGGCAGAATGATATTCACTTATGAAAATACATACTTTAAATATTAAACTGTATGAGCAGGGGACAGCAAGGAAACCAGCCAACTAGTAGCCGCTCCGTTATTCGAGGGAAACATTCTGCTATGGATCTGAGAGGAAAAATGTTCAGAGGCATCTGGAAGAGTTCAGAGCAGAGAAAGAAAGAAGCAGACTTACATGATCAAGGCTGTCTAGAAGAGAATGGAGAATATTAGGAGAAAAATAGAGATAGCTTAGACAGAGACAAACTGTGCCTTCATGAATGCACAGGCTGGACCCTACACGTATGTAGCAGATGTGCAGCTTGGTGAACATGTGGGTCCCCTAACAATTGGCCTGAGAGCTGTCTCTGACTCTGTTGCTGCCTTTGGTCCCTTTCCCCCTAGCTGGGCTGTCTCCTCTGGCCTTAGTGTGGGAGAGGGTGCTCTTAGTCCTGCCAGATGCGACTTGTCGGTACACATAGGGAGCCTGCAGAAGAGAAAGAGGCAACGTGGGATGGGAGAAGGATGGTGGGCCTGTGAGGAGAGAGGGAGGGGCCTGTGATCAAGATGTAAAGTGAATAAATTAATGAATGAATGGAGAAACACAGGGTATTTCTAGAATACTCAGGAAATTAGCATAGTGCAGAAAGGGATGTTTGGGAAGCCACAGGAATCTAGATGGGTGTGTTGAGATGTCAGACTACATTTAGTTCCCCTTCAGGGGACCTGGAGTTGATATCCTGCTAGGAGTCAAGACAGAGCCATAGGTCCCTTCTTGTCAGAGGCAAGAGAAATGATTCTCTTTGCTGGACAAGAACTCTCACAAATTCTTGATGAACGCTGTTTTTGTGTGCTTGTTTGTTTCTAATCGCCAGAACTCCTTCTATAATGCGTGTTGAGCAGGTCCAAGACTGGCATTTGTTGATATATGCATTCCCTGGGACCTAACTAGTTGAAACTGTTAGGAAAGGCTGATTACTTTCTTCACATCTAACATGTCCTTTTAAAAAGTAATGGGTTTAGTTATTACATTCCAATATATAGGTTTTTTTCTGATTTGTTTTTATTTCCCATACTCCAATGTATCAGTCTTTTAAAATCATAATCATTCAGCAGACTATCTTTACAAAGACCTTTACAGTCGGGTAGAGTTTTACTATCTTAATTAGTACTGTATAATTACACATACAAATGAAATTACACAGAAGGCAAAATTTATTACTATCACCAAAATACAGTCATTTTAAAGACAGGCACTCTAATTTTAAGTGAATTGTTCATGATTATTATATGTCTAATGTATACTACACATTTTATTAGGAAATTAACAGAGTAGCTCCCATGTTTCAGTCACACTTCTTTGTGTCTCTAGGATTTAGTGTGTAAACTCTACTATATACTAAGAAGCATGTGTCCTCTGCACTGTTGAAATCTGACTTCCCTGTGCACGAAGCTTTCTACCTATCTCAGTAAAGCACATACATCTTTAAAGTATGCTGTGGTTTTTGCATGTGATAGACTCTAACGTTCACAGTCTTAATGATTTTGCATGCTGCCTTTTTTCACATGGACCTTTAACAAGTTAAGAGAATTAAGAATTGATAACCTTTGGAAATGAATATGAATTTTATACAAGTATGAAATTCATTTTCATTTCATATTTCTATTATGTTCATATTATATTTATATTATAGTTTATACAAGTATTCCTCCAATCGTTGTACACATATTATTGGAGTCATAGATCCTTCTATATAACCTCTGTCATCTGTCTATCAATCAATCAATCTATCTATCTATTTATCTATCTATCATCTATATAATGTGTTTATTACACACACACACACATACTCACATGTGGTTCAAAAATGGTTCAAAAAACAATGTTTAAAAGTCAAAAGTTTGAAGGAAATGAAATGCATGTTTCACTTTGGCAGTTGTGGCATGAGCCTTAGAATGTTGACATCACGGAGGTTTCTCCCCCGACTGCAACAGAATGTTTACACTCAGTAGCGTGTCTACCAACTGCTGTAGCCATTTTTGGTTAGTGCCAGGAAAGAAAAGGCTACTTTGGTGCCCATTGAAGGTTTCTTCGTGCTAGGCTCCACTGTAAAGGTATTTTTAAATGACTATTATGATCCTCCTGATAGACTAATGGTTTCAGGAAGCTTCTGTCTCGATTCATGCAGATTATGTCAACCCAGCTTCATGAAGAGCTACTCAGACTACAATTCAGCGCCATTCCCCCAAAGAAAGAAAGAACACCTAGGTATACTCTGAGCTAGACAGGAGAATGGTGTGTGTACATCTTTAAAACTGTATCTGCCCAAGTTATGAGAGGATTATTTTCTCCTCCATCTAATTATGGCACCCATCCTGACTACAAGGATTTGTTTAATATTTGGGTCAGATTTCAACCCCTAAATCTCAAAAGCCCTCTGGTTTTCAACAGACTTTTATTGTTTCTGGCATATGTTGTGTTCTTTGGAAGCTAAATCTCAACATTTTGTTATAGGTTCAGATTAGACAAGAATTGTTTTCAAACATGCTCATTTACTTTCCATTATCATGGCACTGAGTTGGCACTATTTTAACATACCTTTACATTATTGCTTTATGTGTGTAATGAAAACCATCGGCTGTTGTCTCTCTTTGATGCTTTGATTCACAGAGACCTTAAGTGCTTTCTAACTAAAACCTATGGAGTCTCTGTACAATTTCCTTATTTTTAGCAGAGTAAAAGTCACTAAAGAACATATATATTTTGGATATTTAATTATATGGTCTGGACACCTGAAAGAAAAAAAAAAACACCAAATCTTAGTTGATTACAAGAATGAATTTTATTATGGATAAAAGTTGAAAAATGTTCAGAAGATCCTAAAATAGTTCGGGCCATAGGGAGGTAAAACATGCTTGATGTGACCAAGCTGTCTAGGAGAAAAGGGAGACCATCAGGACAGGACTGTGGAGATAGCTCGGGCAGGTAAAGAAACTGCCTTCAGAAAGAGATAGAGGCGGGTGCTACAACATGTTGGGGGTTAGCAGAATGCCGAAGGAGATAGGCTTGTTTGGGAGGGGACAGGAGTACAGGTGGGGGTTTTGGGATGTATGACAAGCATCCTTTTCCTTCCCCTTCAGTTAACCCGGAAGCCAGCATCGGTGCTGACATCCTGCTGTCACAGCTCAATGGAGCGCCATATGTCCCTTTTGCCCGAGGCAAGGCCAATGGTTTCTCTTGCTGTACAA
>NW_026595981.1:2457251-2593219 GCF_907164565.1 Psammomys obesus
TACCACCAGCTTCATATTCAAATTGTCTTCCCACAGGACATGAGATCTCACAGGACGTCACCATGAGCAACACCCGAATTACCTCTTGACGGGAATCAAGAAAGTTCACAGCTTTTCCCACGCTGCCTTGGCTGTATGTGAAGCATCTGAAACCAAAGCATCAGGGGCGATCCATCTTAAAGCCCAGAGACTCTGCAAGGAGCCCACAGCAGAGCCGTGAGTTCCTGCTTCCTTCATGTGCCCTTTCTAGGTTCCACTTCTATTGTGCATGTAGATCAACGCCTACTGTCATTTTCTTGCTTGGGAAAGGAGCACTGTAGGAAACAAAAACATACAGCAATGTAGCCCAGGTCAGGTCTAAGAGAACTCTAAGTTGGGATTGAGAGCGCGGCTTGCTTTCAGGGAACATTTCTTTTCATTCTTTCAGACATGTAGTCACCGGAGGCTGGAATGCCAAGGCACTGTGCATACATAATTGTGTGTGCACACGTCCTTTGTCCCATGAGAAGATGATGTCTAAGACCTGGAACCTCATATGTTCCTTATTCCATGGGCTTCATGATCAGAGCAGAAAATGCTCTAATAGCTGCAGGGAGACAAACCTGTAATGAAAGCTACACAAAAAGTTAGAATGTGGAATTAAAGATAATCTGTTCTGGGCTTGAGTAGAAACAATCTTAGCCTCCTAGCCCAGTCTCTAACCTTTTGTCAAGTCACACAATAAGTATGTTTCGTGTGTGTGTTTTAACCCCAAATCTGGACCTAAAATCCAAGCCTTTATTAAACTTCATCTGCAGTCCAATATGAGCAATGAAATACATTCTATACTGTTAACAGTTAAAATGATTCTCTTCTCATAAAATTTCTATTCAAATATATTCTTTTATATGGTCAGATATGAAAACTAAGAAGCAACACTACTCTGAACTATTGGCATAAGAAATAAGATGCTCATCTGAGGGTGATATTCCTGAGAATCATTTCTGTCCTACCTTGTTTAAGACTGGTCAAACATAAAATTAGGTGTACCCTCAAAAAAAGCATAAGTGATGAGCAAAATTGACTTAACCCAACCATCTCAATAGAGAAGATGGTTACTGGCCTTGTTCAACTCAGGAAGTATTTGTGAAGAGTGAGTAAGAGGCTAACCATGCCTGAATTAACAATTAGCACCACTCAAATTAATAGCAATTTCAAGTATGAAGAGATACAGATTTACTTTTTAAAAATTTGTTTATTTTATTGATTTTATTCATTTTATTTATATTATATGAGTGCTCTATCTGCATGTACACCTGCATGCCAGAAGACAACATCAGATCCCAGTGTAGATGGTTGTGAGCCACCATGTGGTTGCTGGGAATTAAACTCAGAACCTCTGGAAGAACAGTGGCTCTTAACCACTGAGCTACCTCTCCAGGCCCCAGATTTACCTTTAAAAACTCAATTTTATTTTACGTGCATTGGTGTTTTGTCTGCATTCATGTCTGTGTGAGGATGTCACAGCCCCTGGAACTGAAGTTATAGACATGTGGGTGCTGGGATTGAACCCAGATCCTCTGGAAGAGTGTCCAATACTCTTAATCATGAAAGCCATCTCCCCAGCCCCAGATTTACTTTTTGATGACATATTTTGTTTTGAAAATCCAATGAGTATTTTCAGTAAATGGTACTGGAATAAGTGAACATCCACATTCAAAAGTAGAAAAACAGAGAAACACCTGCCTTTATAATTTTTATAAAATTTAACATAAAATGGATTACAGCACTAAACAATACAAATAAAAAATACAAAATAAGATCAAATATAAAAATACAGATAAAATCCTATAAGATAACTTAAGAGAAAATATAGATAACTTTGGATTTGGCAGTGATTCCTGGATGCAAAATAAAAATCATGAACTACAAGAGGAAAAATGGGATAAACTGGATTCCAACAAAATGGGAAACTTTATCAAAAGACACTGTAAAGAGAATTAAAACGCAAATGTGGGTGGTGAAGTAGCAATATTCACAGATCATCAGTTTGATAAAACTCAGATTTTACAATAAGAAGAGTCCAATTTAAAATGGGCAAAAGGTCTAAACATAAAGCCAAATTCGGAAGACAAGGAGATGTCACTCGCGCATGTGGGACGATGCTTAGCAACATAAGCTGCCAGGAGGCTGCAGGTTAAAACAATGACACACCTGCTGGACTATCAGACAGAGAAAACACAGGGGGCTGGTGATATGGCTCATTGCTTAAAGGCATGTGCCACCAGGCCTGACTTCAGTCCCCAAGATCCACACGGTGTCCTCTGACCTTCACACCTGTGCTGTGGCATGCACCCCCCCCCACCTTTCCTACAAAATAAATCAATAAATATGAAAATATATACAGACAATTCCAGTGACAGTGAATACTGGTGAAGAGGTTCCCACAGCAAAGTAATTGGAACTCATATTAGAATGGTTAGACAGCCATTTAGAAAACTAAAGATAATCTTACCACACACACATACAGTCTTTCTCTGCAGTGTTTATACAAATAAGCCTAAAAGTTCTGTCACATGGTAACCTGTATGGAAAAGTGTACAGAAGGCTTATTCATAATTGCAAAACCTGAAAGAAAGCAAGATGTCCTTCAGAAAGTGAATGAGAAAACTTAATATAGCCAGACATTGAAATACTAGTCAAAGGTCAAGAGAAATGAGTCCGAGGCAAGAGAGGGAAGAAGCTTGAATGCTGTATTGCTGAATGAAAAAAGAAGCCATCTGAAAAAGGCTGCAACCGGCCTGATTCAACTTCACGACTCTCTGAAAGGAGAAAACTGGGGCTTGCAGGAGAGAGGAGGATATGAAGAGATGGAACCCTGATTTTGTGGGCAGCAACATGTCTCTACGATGTAGTCATGGCAATACAAGGCACATCAACTTGTTAAAACAGACAGAACCACAACAGAGCGTGAATCTCAACGTAAGCCACGCAGACACCAGTTAATATCAACCTGACGGTGACAGCAAAGCAACTGTCATCCAGCAATGAGCTCCACAGTATTTACCCACAGAAGTTTAAAACTTACATCCACACAAACTATGACACGCTAAACAGGATCTTAACAGAGGAGACTGTGCTACTCTGGGAAGGGGGGTATTTTTAAACTTTCTATTTTCTACTTAATGTTTCCAGCAATCCTAAAACTGTTCTCCCAAACTATGAAAACTTTAAAGAGTAAGTTAAATCAGGGGGTGGTGGTGCACACCTGTAATCCCAGCACTCAGGAGGCAGACGCAGGTGGATCTCTGTGAGTTTGAGGTCAGCCTGTTATACAGAGTGAGTTCCAAGATAGCCAAGGCTTCACAGAGAAACCTTGTCTCAAACAAAACAAAAAACAAACAAGCAAAAAGAATAAAAGAAGGAATAAATTAAAATAAACATAATTTTTAAATGAGAGCACATTTTGTTCCCTTTACTTCTACAAATTAAATTTTTCTATATTACAAAGATTTACAGAATGCATATTCCCAGAAATGCCACATCTAGTATTGTATTCTATAGATACATGTACTTCAGTCAAAGATTTATTTCAAAGGGTTATGTGGTATTACCAGTAATGACAAAAGGCTAGACAGCTAAATGTACATTAAGAAAGTGTTGGTTGAGCAAGTGATTCATTTACATGGGATACTACAGAATCATTAGAAAGAGGCAGCCACATGTGCACAGTATAAACAGGCCCCATGAGAAAGGAACTGTTGTCTTTTTTCCTTATGAATCAAGCCTAAGTAACTAGAATTATGTGTAGGTCTTTAGTAAATATTGATAAAAATAAGTAAATATGAAATATTTGATGCATTAAAAAATAAAGTACTATATCTATATAGTTTGTCATTTATATTTTAAAATGTAGGTATATGCATAAATATATAATACATATTCTGCACCTAAAAGGGTACATAACAATTTGATGGTCTCACAGGGCACGGTGGCTCATGCCTATAATCCCAGCACTCAAGAAGCTAAGGCAGGAGAGTGAAGCCAGAGGATTGCTATGCATATACGGCTAGCCTAGGCTACAGACTGAGACCGTGTCTTAAAACAGTTAAGTACACAAACAACAGCAAAAGACCACAAATGACAACTGCAACAACAGAATCCAGTAGCTGTGATGAGGAAATTTAATGAGACTTAGGGAAAGGAGAAAGATTTAATCTGTGTTCCTACTCATAAATAAAACTCTCCAACAGGCAGGCAGAAAGCATCAACAAAGGACCAATGAAGAACTAACAAACGCTGTGACAAAGAAGTGGGTGGCTGACAAAAGAACAAAGAGAAATTGTCAATGCTCAAACTAGGAATGTATTCAACGCCAGTAACAACAGAGCATCCCTCAGTAGATCATGCTTATAGACAAGAAGATTCTCAAAACCGAGAGTTGGTACGGGCAGAGAGATGGACACACTTGCTCTGTTCATGGTAACATAAAGATGTATACCATTCCTGGACACTATTCTATCGTCAACCACTTTTCCATACAGTAAATTAAGATACTGCCTGCATCTTTAACCCAACCTTCCCAGCTTCATCAGACGAGGACGAGACTATACAACATTTTGAAGCAGTATAGATGATATGGACGTAGGGAACCCTACTCATAAACAGACTGGGTAATCAAAGTTTACCACGGAAACTCAGTCAAACACAAGGCAGACGCTTTCATCTCTGAGCTCCGACTTCAGGCCTTGGAAGCTGCTTGGCCCCGCCAACTGTGCTTACAGTAAAGGGGGTACTACTCGTTTGCCATGACTGACAGGAGAGCGAGGCACTCTTCTGGACCAAGAAACACCCCCAGATCAGGACTCAGATTTAAATGAAGGAAGCTCAGCCTCCACTGGAGTTTTGTTACTGATCCTCTCTACTTCAATTCAAGCTGCTCAAGCTTCCTAGTTTGTTATTAGTAATTTCAAGCCGAAGCCCACCAGCAGAGTCAAACAGCTCCTGAGTGGGGAGTGATGACTGAAATAACTAAAACAAGTCACACTACACACGGGATCAGCTTGAGAGGGCTGTCAGTAAGACTGCAGCAGCGTGAGATTTATTCCACAATTCCTTTATAAGCAAAAACAAGTCACATCAATACAAGAAAGAAGTTTGTGGAACTGTCAAACTTGTTTTCTAAAACTACTTCCCTATAGCAGATATGATCCAAGGTCACACAAACTTTTAAGGAACTTGTCAAAACTTCCTCTTTTCTCTGTCTCAGGGTGAAGGTCAGGGTGAAAACATGTTTTTCGCTGCTTTGTTAATCGGCTTGACAAACAAGCAGCTCTCCACAGTTTCATTCATAGTATTTATACTGAATGATAAGGCTACTATCTGACTAAGACATTGGCATTTGGAGGGCGCCAAGGAACAGAAAAGATCCAGAAAGAGACCCTCTTTTATTCACATATTGGATGTTGATGACAGTGACATAATGATTCAGTGGGAAAGGCTCCTATGAGGTTCAGGACTTTGGATTCTGCCTATCATGTTTTGTTTTTAAGGAAGTTCTGCTATATAGATAGTAGCATAATGCTGACCTTTGAGGGTGTTGCAGATTTGAGAACTCACTGGACAGACATGTGAGTGCACCAGAAGGAGCAAGCATACAGTTGGTTCACAAAGGTGCAAAGGCCAGGTGTGCTGCAGTGGAATTCTTGGGAGCTTTACGGTTGGGTAAGGTGTAAGTGATACGCCCACCTCAGATGGCTGGGAGAAGTCTGCAATAGCTTGGGCCTATAAATGCTAACTCTGAAGAAGGGCATCTTGTGAGGGTGGAAACAGATGCTCCGAGAAGCCGTAAGGGTGTTAAGAATCCCAGAACTTGGGGCTGGTGGCCTACCAAGGAGGTATTTTAAAAAGATTTAGCAGGGCATGGTGGCACACACCTGTAATCCCAGCACTCCGGGAGGCAGAGGCAGGAGGATCTCTGTGAGTTCGAGGCCAGCCTCGTCTACAAAGCAAGTCCAGGACAGCCAAGGCTCCGCAGAGAAACCCTGTCTCGAAGCCCACGTGTGTGAATGTTTTACGTGCATGTACGTATATGCATCCTGTATATGCAGTGGGCACTGGAAGAGGGTGTTGGATCATCTGGAACTACTTACAGTCTGGCCTGCTGTGTAGATGCTGGGACAGGAACATGGGTTCCTCTGAAAGAGTGGCCAGTGCGCTTAACTGTTAAACCATCTCTCCAGCCCCCCCCAGGAGTATTTGGCCCCAGAGGCCCCTAAAACAACAAAGGCTATTACTATTGCTGCTGGTTGCTTGCAGAGCTGGATAGGCCCTATGCTGCTGAAGACACTGCCATGCGTGGGTTGCAGGACTTGGAGACATGAAGTTAAGATGAGACTCCCCCGACCCCCGTGTTACCTCCCGGTGAGCTTGCTCCTGTAGGACCAGAAAATGGTTGTGAAAGTTGCCGGACAGAATTACAGCCCCAATTCCTACTCAGCTGTGGATCCTGCTTGCTTCACACTGAGAGTGCAGGCAAGGAGCACCAGCCAGTGCAAAGGGGCCTCACGTGGTTGTGGACAGAGCCAACTCTCTGATTGGACTTGTGGCCCCCTTCCCATTGGGAAAATTACATCTGGTCCTGGGAACTGAGCCAGAGCCTGTGGCCAGGCTCCAGCGGAGAAACAATTGCTGTTGCTTGGTAAAGAAGTTCTCCCTACGTGTGCATTCACAACCACGGGTCACTACCGCAGGCCACACCCCATGTGGATAGCTTTGTTTTCGTCCTTTTCCTTCTCCAAGATACAAGAATCACCACCAGCTACGTTCCAGAGACAGGGATTACAGAGAGGGCCCTAGGCTTTTATTTAACCTCCTTCGAGGCTCTGGATCCCTTGCAGAGACTGTGGAAATAATGTCAGAACAAGAGGAGTTTGTCTGGGGCAGAGATTCTCAACTATGACCCTTTAATACAGTGCTGTGGCCGTTTAATACAGTTCTTCACGTTGTGGTGACCCCAACATTTGGGGGCTCTCCGGGATCCTCAAGACCTCGCAGGACTCCTGAGCTGGAGGATCAGAACCCCGGGGAAGCGCGTTTGTCTTTGCCAAGTTCTGTTTCTCTGTTCTGTCATTCTGTGTATTTTTGAGATCTCAAGGTAGTACACAGTGAGTGGTCGTGTCATTGTACACCGGCTGAGGAGCCGGCAGACCGAGGCCACAGGGATCTTGGGAGACGTCCCAGATCCCTGTGGGGCAGAGCACACCAATAGCACTGTGAGGGACATGGGGTCCCAAATCTGTTTGATAGGCCTAGAA
Organism: Psammomys obesus; assembly: GCF_907164565.1. Classification (NCBI taxonomy): domain Eukaryota; kingdom Metazoa; phylum Chordata; class Mammalia; order Rodentia; family Muridae; genus Psammomys; species Psammomys obesus. The sequence continues at coordinate 2,464,547 of NW_026595981.1, forward strand.
AATGGGTCGCTCCCACAGACACAGGAAGTACTGGCGGAATCTGTTGTTTTGTGTTTCTTGCTGTCTAGCCATGCTGAGTGAAAAAAGAAAGTGTTGGAGGAAGTAAGTAAAGTTTTGTCTTTCTGTTTAAATGTATGTATGGACATCATGTTTCTCTTTGACTAATCTTATGCTCTGTAGGTCATGGTTAATATGATCAAAAATAATTGTGTATGTTTAAAGGTTAAATTCAAGTGTATTTAAAATGTATATGTGTGCCTATGTGTTTATAAGGTTTATAAACACATATGTTTAAAGGCAACAATATAGGTTGCCACGTGGTATGACTCCGCCATCTTAAAATCCCCTCGTGAAATGTAATGTGACCTGTGACCGCCATCTTGGTAGCCACATGTTTCCTTCTAGATTAAAAGGATGAGTTATTTTAAATTGGTATTGGAATTAAATTGTTTGCACTGGTTTTAAAATCTGGTTTTGATCTTTAAAATTATGGCTATGCTTTGTGATTTCTATCCTACAAAAGGGGTACCTTATTTTGATATTGCAAAAACAGGTTTTGAAAGATCCCCGGAGGGTATCTTTCGTCTGAGAGACCCCTGCCCAAGGATCAACGAGTCCAGGCGTTCGGATGCAAACAGCAAGAGGCTTTATTGGATACTCGGGTACCCGGGGCGGAAAGTCACTCGGAGGACTTTGCGCGCCCCCTGGGTGGAAAGCTGGGGTTTTTATAGGGTTTTAGAGCAGAAGCGTGGGTACAGAAGCGAGAAGCATGGTTACAGGGGGCTGATTGGTACGTTTACATGAGACCACGATTTGCGTCAAAGTTTGGCAGAGACACCAAGATTCCAGGAACTGGGTGGTCAAAATGGTCATGATGACCCCTTGATGTGGCCCGCCACTTGTTGTTTTATTTTTTTCTATCTCAGCTGGAACAATCTCTGACAGATATCCCATGAGGGTGGTCACAACAAGTTGTTTTTAGCTCAACTGGGGCAGCCTGACCGCAGATACCCCAAGTGGGTGACACAGCTAGGTTTTTTAGTAATTTTTTAGTTTTTCATCTGGCCTTTAGAGTTTTATAAAACAGTGGTGTCCCACAAAATGGCGTTAGCTATGTTTAACTTAGGGTGAGGCAGGGGTCTTTCAGTTTTAGAAAATGTTTAAATGTTTAAGGCTATAAAACATTTAAAGTTTATCAGGCATTTTAGACAATGATCTTGGGTAGCCTAACAACGAATTTGGAAGTTTCTCGATCCTTTTGGGGTGAACAAAAAAACATTGGTATTTACAAAATGAATTTTACTAAATGAAACCAAGCCATATGGTTTGAGCTAATTGAGAAAATTACAATTTTTACTGTGTATCTTGTGGAGAGCTGTTTGCTTGTTAAGCTGCTTTGTTTATGGAAAAACATGTTACCACCCTGGTCTTCACCTTGAGACAGAAAAGAGGAAGTTTCACCAAGTTCCTTAAAGCTTGTTCTAAGTTTCTTAGAGTTTGTTTAGGTGACCTTGGACCATATCTGCTACAGGAAAGTAATTTTAGAAAAAGTTTAACAGTTTCAGAACTTCTTTTTTGTATTAATGTAACTTGTTTTTGCTTTGCCTATAAAAAACAAATCATGGACGCTGGGCTCCAGCAGGATCATGTCAGGATGGAAAGAATTTTGGTGAGAGTTTTTATGTTGTCTGAAAAGCAAGAGATATTTAAAAAATAGCTTGTCTAAAGTAAGAATGTCTGGTTAAGCCAGAAAAAGAAAGCTAGGAACCTGAAGGTATATAGAATGTTGCAGAAGGTTAGTGGATGTATTATAAAAAGCCAGAGAATTAATATGATTTAAGAAAGAACTGTATTTAAAAATATGTTGTACTTCATTTAAAAGGCTGGTGATTCCTCGTTGCAAAATGTTTTCTTATGCTCTTTTAAGGGGAAAGAATTCTGGCTGATAGGTTTGGTATGGTACAGTTTAAAATTGTTCTGTTCTGTCATGCAGTTGGTTCTAAAATTTATTTGATCACAATGTTAGGACTTTTGGTTATGGGCGCTAATGCCATCAGCAACACCTAATGGCTATGTTTGGTATTGTCAGTCACAGCCTGTGCTAACACATGGCTAGCCGCCCTGATGGTTCATCGATAGAGAAGGTGGAGCTGGAGTTTTGCTGCCATTTGTTTAGGTCTTCCAGCTGAGTTCTGTTATACGTGGCCAGCCACCATGCTGGTCCAGAGATACAGAGGGCGGAGCCATGAGTTTGCGACCATCTTTGTGTAGGTCTATCAGTTATGTTCAGGCCTCTGATTAGTGCTAAGTGCAAAGCTTTTTACTGTTCAATTTTAATGCAAAGTGGTAGGATCAGCAAGATTTGCTAGCCTTTATATAAACTGTATCTGATTAAAAGGTTTGCTTTAATTTTAGTTTGGAAAAAGCAGATTTAAAGTTATGCTAAATACTGCAGTTGAGCCTTACCTAGTGTCTTTGTTTAGTTTTTTTAAGGTTAAGCCTAGGCTACTTAAAATATAGTTCTAAAACATGCATCTTAGAAAAATGTCAGAATTAGAGAGTATAACATTCTGTTTTATAGGACACAGTTTAGAGCAGATGATAAAAACAAAGAGTAACTCAGATATGCTGGCCCTCAAGCTTGTCAGAGATCTGATGAATATGGCGTTTTAACTGTGTAAGCTTATTGTGACAGAGAGTCCCAAAATCCTGGCAGTAGCTCCCCAAGTTCTCCGAGAAGATTTGGGCACAACAGATAACTGCGACTCTGGATTGTGGTATGCTAACCACTGGGCAAATACTGCCTCAACTGGCCCACTGCTAGGGCCCAGCCTAAACTGTGGACAAAGCCATAGACACCTGGAAAACTATTATTTCACATTGTGAGAGGCAAGGTGAAGTCAATCTCTCATGTTCCTCTTTCCACAGAAGCAGTCTCTCACCTGTGCCTAGCTGGACCGCCTCTCTGCTCATGATGTCATGAGACCACAGGAGCCAGGGACACTGCCTAGGTGATGGACTAACAAGTCATCTCTGTCATTTTGATTGGCACATGGATTGGTATATTTATTAAGCTTATAATTTATCCTTCTCGGGTCTCTGATCACTTTGACGGCTAGGCTAAGCTAATGGTAGCTTTGCAGCTAAAGAGCAGACAATTAGATCCACTGTTAGCTCACTGATGAGTTCATTAACTAGTTAGAACTACTAGGTACTAGATCTCTTATTTAGAAAGAAAGACAGGTTTGCCCTGCTCACAGGATTCATGTCAGTTGCCTGTGTTTTAAGATATATAAATGGATAAAAAAAATATGGAACTTATGTAGGGTCTGTGGATATAGGAGTTTAGGTTGTAAAAATCTAGAGAGTGTTGTTATTTGGTCTGAGAAAATGTTTCAGGGTTAATAAATTCAAAAAAGATTGGATAGTCTAAATAGATGTTTTAAGGTATATAATTATGAGTTATAAAGATACAAAAATAATTTAAAGCATATTCAAAATGGGAAATACTGTAGATTTCCCTCCCCCCTCTTTGCTACTGTTGTGCTTATGTTATAAAATTTCAGAAGTTCAGAGTTTTGGCATTGATCAATAGAGTTATAAGTTGATGGAGCACTGACTGCTTATTATTCAGTCACCAGGTTGAGATTTTAATTTCCGTTGGTTGTCTTCTGGGGATAGACTTAAAGGTGCTTCTCGTCATGTTAAAAACATCTGTTTAATGTGTATATCTGACCCAAAAGTCATAGCTTTTACTATGGTATTCTTAATATATGCCATTTCTGGGGTAGACTTTGACACAGGAATATCTTAAACCTATTCCTTCTAGTTACTTTATAAAGAAAAATCCAAGCATCCAGGGTTTAGCACTAAAGCCAGTAATGTATTTCTGCCTAACTTTTCAGTGTGAACATGGAGATGGGGGCTAAAAGTAGATGCTGAGTGTAAGAAAAATGGCCAAGCTCCATTCGTGGCTGATTACCAACAGCTTTGCCCACAGAAGAAATGTTACCATGGACACACTTAAGTTGTTTATAAAGGTTATAAAACAAACAGCTAACTGATACTCATTCAGTGGGATGAAGTTTTACCTGTTACTCTCAGAATATTATATTAGAAATAATATATTTCCTTTTGCGTACCAAAAAGTTCATACAAGTTTCAGGAAATCAAAAAGTTATGTGACCTGGATCTGGCATAGCTCAAAAGGATCACAGATGAGATTTTCCCTGGTCCTTCCCATTTAATAGACACATTTTAACTTCTGTCTCCAGTCTGAATTTGTCTCAGCAGATTTTCACCTGTTTGACTCTGTTCTGGGATCAGCTATGGACTGCAAGCTGAAATCTGGACTTCCTGGAAACTGACCTGATTGCTCCCTGCCTCTTCCGGTGGATCAACTAACCAGATGCTTGTGACTGCCCCATTGCCCAGCCTTTGACTGGTATTTCAGCCTCCCTAGTCCCTGATGCCAATGGTCCAATGGTCAGAACTGAAGAAGCTCCAGAAGATGGATCTTCGCCCAAATCCCACCTAGCAGGCTGAAATGCTAAGTCAAAAGGGGCTGGCTCCCTGGCATTAACTATTATCTTGGGCATCTGCTTAGCTGAAATGGAAAATAATATTGCAGCAACTGGGCTAAAAGCCTAGAGAGAGACTAAAGGAAAAAAAGGATAATAGTTCTCTTTGGCTTACTACCCCTATATCCACCCTGAAGGGACCCCTACTCATTTTGATTTTTATCTTTGGGCCTTGTATTTTAAATTGCTTGATGGCTTTCATAAAAAAAAGTTTGGGAGCAATATACTAATGGTACACAGATCCCATTATAAAAAGATAAATCTACAGAATACAAGGGGGTCATATCTGGAAGACCCAAGATTGGGTCTTCAAATGATCATGGAAAAGGGGGAAATGAGGGACCAAAAGATTAAAAATCAGCCATTATTATTAAAGTTTAAGGCCTGAACTAGCTGGATGAGGTCCAGTAATGCCCTAAGGGGAAGAACCTGCTGTACTGCATTCTTTCCCCACTCACTAGAGATACATTTGCTAGGAAACTGGCCCATTCCCCTAAGAAGGGACACCAGATCATTGATGGTCTGGGGACCTTCCTATAGCCAATCAATTCAAAATGTAGCATTTTGACCAATAGATGCTTGCCAGGTAGGAATCGCCCCTGCCTTGGGCATGCTGGGAGGGACCAGACTCTTTAAATCACCCAACTAACCTGAGCACAGGGCTCTCGGCTCTCGCCGCTTCGGCGTTGGGGGGGTGTGAGCCTGAGCTTCAGCTTGTAACTTATAATTTGTAATAAAAAGATCTTCATGTGGTTTGCAACGGACTCGGCTCCTGGTGGTGGTCTTTTGGGGTATCACGATTTGGGCACAACACTATTTCATAACTGTAAATTTTAACTTATTTTTATTAATTACAGTTTATTCACTTTGTATTCCCCTGTAGCTCTCTCCCTCCACCCCTCCCATTCTTTCCCTCCCTCCCTCTTCCCCTCCTGTGCCCCTCCCCCAGTCCACTGATAGGGGAGGTCCTCCTCCCCTTCCCTCTGATCCTAGTCTATCAGGCTCCATCAGGGAGTGACTGCATTGTCTTCCTCTGTGGCCTGGTAAGGCTTTAACCCCCTGAGGGGGATGTGACCAAAGAGCAGGCCACTGAGTTCATGTCAGAGACACTTCCTGTTCCCATTACTAGGGAACCGACTTGGACGCTGAACTGCCATGGGCTACCTCTGTGCAGGGATTCCAGGCCATCTCCAGGTGTGATCCTTGGCTGGAGTATCAGTCTCAGAAAAGACCCCTGGGCCCAGACTTTTTGGATCTGTTGCTCTCCTTGTGGAGCTCCTGTCCTCTCCAGGTCTTACTATCTCCTATTTCTTACATAAGATTCCCTGTACTCTGCCTAAAGTTTGGCTATGATTCTCAGCATCTGCCTCACTACCCTGCAGGGTAGAGCCTTTCTGAGGCCCTCTGTGGTCGGCTCCTGTCCTGTTCCCTGTTTTCTCCATCCTCCAATGTCCATCCTCTTTGCCTTTCTGAATGGGAATTGAGCATCTTAGCCTGAGTCGTCCTCCTTGATTAGCTTCCTTAGGTGTACAGAGTTTAGTATGTTTATCTTATATTAATGTCTAATATCCACTTATGAGTGAGTATATACCCTGTGTGTCTTTCTGCTTCTGGGATACCTCACTCAGGATGATCTTTTCCAGTTCCCACCATTTACCTGCAAATTTCATGATTTCCTTGTATTTTATTGCTGAGTAATATTCCATTGTGTAGATGTACCACAATTTCTGTATCCATTCCTCAACTGAGAGGCATCTGGGCTGTTTCCAGCTTCTGGCTATTACAAATAAAGCTGCTACAAACATGGCTGAGCAGATGTCCTTGTATACTTTTGGATATATGCCCAAGAGTGGTATACTTGGATCTTGAGGAAGCGCTATTCCTAGTTGTCTGAGAAAGCGCCAGATTGACTTCCAAAGTGGCTGCCCAAGTTTACATTCCTGCCAGCAGTGAAGGAGGGTTCCCCTTTCTCCACATCCTCTCCAGCATGTGTTGTAACTTGAGCTTTTCATTTTAGCCATTCTGATGAATGTAAGGTAAAATCTCAGGGTCGTTTTGATTTGCATTTCCCTGATGACTAAGAACGTGAACATTTCTTTAAGTGTTTTTCTGCCATTCGATATTCCCCAATTGAGAAACCTCTGTTTAGCTCTGTACCCCATTTTTTAATTGGGTTACTTGATTTGTTGCTGTTTAACTTCTTGAGTTCTTTATATATACTGGATATTAGCCCTCTGTCAGATATAGGGTTGGTGAAGATCCTTTCCCTGTCTGTAGGCAGTTGTTTTGTTTTGATGACAGTGTCCTTTGCTTTACAGAAGATTTTCAGTTTCTCGAGGTCCCATTTATTGATTGTTGCTCTCAGAGCCTGTGCTCTTGGTGTTCTGTTCAGGAAGTTGTCTCCTGTGCCAATGAGTTCCAGGCTCTTCCCCACTTTTTTTTTCTAACAGGTTTAGTGCGTCTGGCTTTATATTGAGGTCTTTGATCCACTTGGACTTCAGTTTTGTGCAGGGTGATAAGTATGGATCCATTTGCATTTTTCTACATGCAGACATCCCATAACTGTAATTTTGCTGTTATAAATTGTAATATGTTTTCCAATGGTCTTTGGTGACCCTACAAAGGGGTTGGTCAACCCCCAAAGGGGTCGAGGCCAGCAGGTTGAGAACCAATTGTCTAGGGCCATCTTCTGAGCCCAACTGCCACTGTCCTCAGGGGTTCTGCTGGGCTTGTTAACTGTTGGTGTTCCCTCATAGAAGGGAGGGTGGAGGGACTCCCACCAGACCACCCCCACACTCCTAACCAGCTATATGCCATTTTGCCCTAAGGAAAGGAGACTAGGGTAAGGGGCTTCATCCATGCTGGTTTTAGACCTTCCAGCGTGACTGTTTTAAGGTCATCCACACTCCTACCCATAACCCCCAAACCATTCCCCTGTAAGCAAGCCTAATAGACTCACCGGTTCCCCAGGCTCAGCTTTGGTGGAATTATCTTTCCATTTGCCATTGAGACCACAGGAGGGAGGGGTAGACTCTGTTGTCTTGCCCAGGGAAGGAATTTTATCTCTTCACACACTGTGCCAGACCTAGGGGGCCATGGACACTCCTCAACAGCCATAACAAGCCAAGGGGTGGCCAGGAGGCAAAGTTCAGCTGTTACACGCAGGGTGCCAAGAGAGATTAGACAGAGGCAGGATGCCTGCCCCCTGCAGCTGCCACAGCCAGGCAATGAGGCCCAGGTCCAGTTTGTGGGGCAGGGCAGGGAAGGAAGCAGAGAGGGCGAGAAGTGTACAGTGCCAGCTCACGTGGAGGTCTCTCAGTTTTGGAGACAACCTTTTAAACCTGACCCTCTTGGCACCGAGTTAAAAAGCAGGTACCCACCATACCCGTGTGCTCCCCTGGATGTTAGCTCTTTTTGCAAAAGGCTCGGTGTTTGAAAATATCCAAAACCAATGGGTTGAGGCGATCATCTGCTAAAAGCCACATCTCTTCAAGGAGGCAAACGGACAACCACCCAGACATCAGGATGACAGTTATGGAAGGATCATGGAAAGAAGAGTCCTCCAGTCATCATGGACATTTGTCTCAGCAAAACCTTTTCAACACCTGGTCTTTTTAGAGTCTAGTGTCTTCTGAGAGTTAGCACAGAAAAAGAGTGTTGCTCACTGAGCGGGTCTGCTGACCTGGGGAATTGTAGCCAAGGTGAAAAATCCTGTCGGCCCCAACTCCCCCACATAAATCTATCCTCCACAGGAGGAGGCTTGTTTTTCTCCTGGCTTTCATGCTAAGGAAAATCCCAGCAACAGACTTGCTACTTTTAGCCATCTCTTGCCGCAAGAGCAGAGTGCACTGGGCAGAGCTCAGGGCCTTTTGTGAGGAAAGGGCCGAGCAAGCGGCAGCAGCAGCTGTCTGTCAGAGGGCTCACCTTCGTAAAGGCATTGTTGCCTTGGCCAGGGTGGCCTGGCTGCTAGGGAGGGTGCGAGGGGCCGGGGGAGGCCGCACTCTAAGTCAAGTGATAGAAGCATTTTCTTTGACTTCATTGCAGTCCGCCAGACTCATAAGCAAATGTAACAAGTTTGGCCTCTTGTCAAGCACCTGGTTAAGTCTTTGCAATAACAAGGCTATCAAATTCTAAATGATTACTTTTAAGCAAAATTAGTGATTTTTTATTTTCCTTATTTCTTAACCAGGAAGCTTGAGTTAAAAGATTCTGTGGAACTAGTGTTAAGATTTGACATTAAGTAGCCCTCAGGAGCTGTGGACATGGCTCCGTGGTAGAACTTGTCTAACTTGCACAAACCCTGGGTTCTATTCCCATCTGGCAAACAAGCCCTCAACACTCAAATCCTTTTACCACCCAATGATTGGGCAAAGCTTCCTGGCTGTGAAATGGAAGGCTACCCACAGGAAGTTGCGGTGTTGTGTTTGTGTTTACTTGGGAGTGTGCACACAGTGGCTCATAATGGTCAGGATCCTCAAGGAGAGGCAGGTGGCGCTTCAGACGCCATGTTAGGGGGCGTGGCTGCAGTGCTGAGACAGGACAGAGTGGAGCTCGGGGCTGCTGTGTGAAGCCAGGCTTCCCCTGGAGTGAGGCAATGCTCTGGCTGGCTTAGCAGTTACACAACGAGAACATGGAGCTAGCATCAGTGCATTTTACAAGGCCAAACTTCAACGTGGATTGTATCATTATACTATCAGTTTATTGACTTTTGTGGTGCGGGACTCAAAGCTCAGCAAGTGCTGTATGGCTGCGCCAAAGGCGGCCCTGACAGTTTTATCTTCAAAACATGGGTTAAGAACATCTCAGGGCCTGAGAAATGAGGTAATTTTTATTTTCTGGAGAATCAAGTTCAAAAAGTCATTTAAGGAGGAAGAGGACATGGTTTCTGACTAAAATACACACTTTAGACTTTCATCATAACCCCTGACATTTTATATTCTCCTTTATGTAAAAAAACGTGTATGTTATCTGCATCATGTATATGCCCAGTACCCAGAGGACAGAAGAGAGCATGACACAGCTGTGAGCTGGCATGTAGGTGCTGGGAATTGAACCCAGGTCCTCTGGAAGAGCAGCCATTTCTTCAGCCCTCTCCATTCTTGAGCCCAAACATCACCCATCTGTTCATACAAAGGCCTGCAGCATTCTGAGAAGTCTGTGTAGTAGTGAGATCACAAGCCCAAGAGGCTCAAGATTATCTTGCCAGTACAGATAACTACAGCCACGGCTATTTAGATATTTAATTTATTAAATTATATAACAAAGTTTCTTCTATACAGTCAGAAAATGCACATTTAGATGAGAACAAAAATTAAGTACAAATACAATAATATTGGTTCCAAGAAGCTATTTTAAAAGCAAAAAATTAGAAAGTGCATTTGGAAAAGAAGAGATTAAAAAGAAATCTGTATTGGCATTTTTCATGAGGAATCATCTTCCATCCGGATAAATGTGATTAGAACTGATTCTCTCCATCTCTGAAAGTTACTAGGAGATGGTACAAATATTTTGGTACGATGATTTTAGGTCATATATATATATATTTTTTAAAAGATCCCTTGAGACACGGCTCAGCTGTCCCAGCGTCTCCCCCAGATTATCATGCTCAGACCTTGCTTCTTGTTGCAGATCACCCCGAGAAAGGGGCATTCGGGCACACACAAGAATGGACGAGTTTGAGACCACAGTGGGAAATTTTACATCTTTTTGGAGACAAGGCCAAATAATGACTCCTACTGTAAAAGGAGAATAGCGCACATTCAATCATTTGAGAAGGTACGTTTGCTCTGTCACATTTGCTACAGATGACTTGGGCACAGTCATTTATCTCAACAACCTAACATTACAAGTCAAGTACTCAATGAATTTCCAAAAATCTTATCTAGACAAAGATGGAAGATAAACTATTAGATTGGGCCTGTTCTTAGAAGCCACTCCCTCAGGCGATGAGACAGGGCAGTAATGGAGTAAAGGTCAAGGTACCTCAACTCTACAGGGCCCAAGGTCACTGTGTCAGACCAGCGAGTATGCTTTCCATTCACATGCCCACAGCCAACATGGAAGCACTCAGGTTCAAGAGAAGGTCTTCCTTACCTGTCCCCATGGTGATCTGAATACACACATCTAATCTGAGGACCAGGAAAAAGAAAAAAAAAAAAAAAAAGACATTCTCAATCAAAGTAAATGTTGGTAGCAAGGAGAAGGAAAAACAACAGGTGAGGAGTGTGGGTGGCAGAGAACCCTTCGGCATGATTACAGACCACATGGCCAGGCTGGTGATCACCACGCCTGACCTCAGCAACAATGTGCTGCACATCCTCACTAAGTCACTGGTGTACCAAAGACAAACTGGAGAAATCTGCTGTCTGGAGCCAGGCTTGGTGGTACGTATCAGGGAGCAGCAGTCCAAAGTTCTTAGGAGGCTGAGGCAGGAGTTCAAGGCCAGCCAGGGCTAAACCGTGAGATGCTCTCAAGACGAACACTTGAATTCCAAGACTTTAACCTAGAATTTTCTGTTGTTTCCATTTTTCATATTTTTTTTAGCGAAGTGGGAAGTTCTGAATGGTTACTAAAACTAGTTTTCAAAAGTATTCTATAAAAAACAATGGCTAAGGAAACAAATCTTTCCTAAGAAACATTTCATTGGGAATCACAAATCAAAAAATCCTCTTACCTCAGGCTCTGACCAGAAATTCTTAACAGCCAACTCCTAAGCCTGAAAACTGGGTATGTAAGGATAGCCCAAAATAAGAGAAATAAACTTGAAAAAAAGTTGAATGTCTTAAAACTGAAGTTCCAGTTGGCAATCACAGGGTCCCATGCAGGGCGGAACCGGAAGGGGAGGGCAGCCCCCCTCTGGGCAGCACACTGGGAGGTTAGTCAGACTCCTGTCCCCAGCACCTACAAGCAACATAATTGTATGTGTTCATCTGAGCACTGCCTCCTGGCGAAAGTCCACCTGCCTTCAGCTGCTGTGCTGTGGCCTAGGGCAACGAGCCAGGCCATGTCCTAGCTTAGGATCATTCATCAGCTTTAGTGACTGAAACAAGTAAGCAAACCAGTAGAAAAGACTGGCAGTATATTTAAATAAATAACTTTATTTACGATACTTCAGATTTTTATATAAGCCCACTATAGAACAACCAAAGTCCCATAAAGTCTAGCTGAGGCACAACCGCCAATCAAGGCCCTTTGAAAAAAATCAAAGATAATAAAGTGTCAGGGAAGAGAAGTTCTGTTCTCCCAAAGAGACTTTAACAAATCAAATTCCCTGATTCTTAAGGTCCACAGAGGGGATTTAATTTCCTTTTAAGGACATGCCCAGTCAAGAAGCTGATTAACCCATATTTAGAAAAATAAACCCCATAATTAAGAAAAATATATCAAATGCCTTTCATACCCAGAATGTACTAACACTTCAACAGCAGAATGACCTCTTGGTCAGCCTGCCCACGAGCGGCACCACCCTCACACCACGGTGTGGGGAGCTACACTCTACTATCTCACTGCCACGGACAGTGTGCCTGAGGACATCCCGGTGGGGCCAGAGCCTTCTCTCTCCGTAAGCACACACTGGAGGTCTTTAAAATATCCGCTGGTGCAGTAAGACGTTACCAATTTACCGATGCTGAGATACAGCTAACCTGAAAAGCATTACAACTCTGTCACTGTCCAGGTAGCAGTCAGGTGTAGGTAGGAGGCGGGCACAATATACCTCAATGGTGACACCGTGGCATGGCCTGCGAGTAGGGAGGGGCCTAACAGAGGAGGAATGAATAGATGTGCACAGGGCAGGGTTCCAGTGCCATCAAGCTCGGTCCCTCCCTCAGGTCCTGGGGTTAATCTTCACATGGTGAGGGACCACTAGGGCAATGACAGACACTGGCTGTTTGTCACTGAAATGCAGTTTTATCATGTAGAAGCAAATATTAACCCAATGGAAGAAATAATAAAGCAACGACCAGCTCCTTTTACAAGGCCTGCCATTCTGATGTATTCAGTTGTACAGCTGACCCATGCTCAGGGCTGAAGAGAGAAGACACCCTTTCTCAGTGCTTTCCATTTCAGACCTCAACATGAAGCTGGCCTATCAACTCTTACAGATTCGGTGGGAAATGGAACTTTTCTTGACTGCCAAGAGTTAGGGACACAGAATAGAATCCAAGTCACAGCTGATTTCTCATCACAAATGTTAAATAAAAGGACAAGAATTATTTTTATTTACATCCAATCTCGTGGCTGAAAGCAATGCCATCTTTGGATGTGGAGAGCCTGGTGCTGTGAGGAGTCCAGCTTTGAGGCCTGCTGGTCATCAGGCTTCCCCAGTCACCGAAGCCCAGGTTTGGCTTCTGCTTGCTTACCTCCTAGAGAGAAACAAGCAACTGAAACCTTTTGTTGTTGTTGTTTTCAAAATTAAAAACAGAGTAATGTGTATTAGAAAAGACAGCAGAGAAAAACTGTGGCTTCAGCTCAGTCCGACCAGGTCAGAGCCATGGGTGCAGTTGAGAATTCATCTGGCTGGCGGGCTCACGGCCAGGACAAGCTTTCCTTCCTACATTCCCCACTCCAGGTCAGGGCTTGAAGGTGGTGGGCAGAGTCCTGGGAGCATCCTCTCAGTGGAACGCATACAGCAGCAACAGGATGGTACAGATGCCAATGACACCTCCAAGGATGAGCGAGTCTCGTCGTTTCCTAAGGTTGATCCTTTGTATCAGGCTGTTCACAGCAGGAAAGCGGTCTTTGGGAACCTTGGTTAAGGTCACACTTGTGAGAAGCCTCTTTAGAAAAGTCACAGCAATGACAAACAGCCATCAGTGACAGCAGTTACAAACAGCAAATGATCAGACAGTGTGGGAAGAGAAGAGCAACACACTCTCCCATACTCAATCCACCCAGTCCGTGTAAAGTGCACAAGAACAATGGAAGAAAATCAGTGGAGAAAATAAAGATGGCTGCTGGAGTCCACCGGGGCTTCTGGGTTTCAGCATGGGTGGGTTTGCGGGGCGGGGTGGCCTAGCACTCACCTACTTGCTCCTTTCCCTTTCCTGTCCATTGCCCCCCCCCCTCAGAGACAGGAGTGCTAAAGAAAACCTGATTCTCTGCACCCTAGAAAGGAACCCTTGGACTCATGCAACTGGGTCCTAATGAATAATTAACAATTTTAGATTTACTGTAGCAGGAAAATGGGCTAAATGTTATAGTTGCTCTATTATGAGAAAGAGAGCGAGAGAGATTGAGAGAGAGCTGGGCACGGTGGCTCACGCCTGTAATTATAGCACTCAAGGAAACTGAGGCAGGCGGATCTTTGTAAGTTCAAATCCAGCCTGATCTACACAGTGAGGCCAGGACTAGGAAAAAAAGGGGGGGGGTAACTGCCAGGTGGAGGTGGCTCATGGAGGCTCACTGAGTTTGAGGCCAGCCTGTACTATACAGTTCCAGGACATCGAAGGCTGTCTCAAAACAAACAAACAAACAAACAAACAAACAAAAAGGGGGAATTAGGAAGTTTCAAATTTGACTTTGGTAACATTCTACCACATCTTAGTTATATGTGGAGTCATGAGCACACTCACTGTAGGCGTAGACCACAGTCGCACTGTTCCACACTGCTGGAAAAATGGCCTTTGTTGATAAAGACATCACATCAAGTTCAAAAGGAGCAATGACCACACCCTCCTTGAGAAATGTCAGTTGTTCCTCTCTGTGACTCTTACGTCTGCTTGTGTATTCACAGATAGTACATATCTTTTTTTTTTTTTTTTAAGATTTATTACATATACAATGTTATGTTTGCATGTACACCTGCAGGCCAGAAGAAGGCACCAGATCTCACTATAGATGGTTGTGAACCATCATGTGGTTACTGGGAATTGAACTCAAGACCCCTGGGAGAGCAGACAGTGTTCTTCTCAACCTCTGGGCCATCTCTCCAGCCCGACAGTACATATCTTACAAATTGGATGATCATGACTCTAGAATTTCTTCAATATCTAGAATATATGAATACATACTACTGGCATCAGTATATTTATGAATGGAGAAAAAAAAAGGATAACTGACAGAGAAACAGTTTTTAAAGTCAGGATCAGGACATGCGTATCAAAGCGACAAGCCTTTTACAAAGTAAAAAACTGCCCACAGAAACAATCCTTCACTTTTCCTTGTCCAGTGCAGGAATAAACAAACCCTTTGGTGGCATAAAATGTTAGCACGAGGGGCTAGAGATAGCCAAAGGGACTCTGCTAGCTTGAGCGTGGCCAGCACGGCTCTGGCAGGCCTCACCCTTCTTCACATTCCCTCTGCCTTGCTAAAAACTGTTAGAATACTTCCCTGAAGCTGGCCACCAAGGTCTACTCCTTCATCTGGCCACGTCCTCCTCCTGAGACTGACTACCAAGATCTAGCTATCGAGGTATTTAGGTCCTGCAAAAGCCCCCTTTGGCTCACCTAATTAAAATTGAACACCTCATCCTAACCCGGGTTTGCCTTGTACCTTTATAAACTGCCTCTTTCCTGTGGGCCACGTCTGTCTCCTATCCAGACACAGTCCTTTGTCCCCGGGACAAGTATCCCTACCCCGCTGCTGTTTCCCTCCCCTTCTCCCTCATCTTCTGTCTCCCATCTTTCTCTTACTTCCTGCCTGTCTCTGGGACAAATGCATCTCCTTTGTTCTAAGAACTTGGTCTTGGGGTCCTGGCCCTACTTTTCCTCTCACAGCTCAGAGGTTAAGAGTGTTTGCTGCTCTGCCAGAAGACTCAGGCTCTGTTTCCACAACCCACACTGGGCAGTTTACCTTAAATCCTACACTCTCTTCTTGGCTTCTGTGTTCATCATGCTCACACACACCTGCACACGCACACACATGCGAACACACACACACACACACACACACACACACAGAAAAGACCTGCGAGGAGAGGAAGGAGACCCTGGGAAACAGCAGTCCTGCTGACAGTCACACTGATATAAGACCCAGGTCTGAACATTTGGACGCCAGGCGCTCTACCACTGCAGCCATCTTTTAGGCCCTGAGCACACGTTCTTTTGGAATGATGCGTGCTCGTCTGCAGCAGGCACTGTGCTTGACTTGGGAAAACTGCTCCTTTAAGAAGACTTGGAGTTTAGGGGACACATGCACGAAACATAGTGGGAACAAATTTGAGTGGACAATTTGGTTTTAACCAGTATGTAAAATAATCCCACTCTCCAGTGCTATTTCTCTTTTATTTTTGAGAAAGGGTTTTACTTTGCAGCCCTGGCTGGTCTGGAACTTGCTTGTAGACCAGGCTGGCCTCGAAACTCAAGAGATCTGCCTGCCTCTGCCTCTGGGATTAAAAAGGAACGTGCTACCGCACCTGGCTTCTATTTTATTTCTTATTAGTTCTATGACTTACGCAAAGTACACTTTTGTATTCACTAAGTTGCCTCTGCTCTTGCTGGTGACCAAGCTTATAGTTTATAATAAATATACACCAGCTTCCTTTGAGGCTGAGACCGGAGGATTACCTGAGAACCCGAGTCTAGGACTTCTTACTAGCCTGAGTGCTGTTTAACAGTCTCCTCTGAGATTGAAACACTCCAGTCTGCAGGGAAGCTCCTTATGTGGGAGGTAAACAACTCAAAACAGCCTCAGGAAGTCCCTGAAACTGACCAGATCCCTTCGGGCCCTCCCTGTATAACTAACATGCAGAGACTCAAATAAACCAGTGGCAAAGACCTTCTTGAAACCAAACCAGTAACCTACAAGAGGTTTAGACCAGTCACTTGACAGGAACAGTCACCCAGCCGAGCTGCCTGCTGGTTGTGCAGCATGCTGCAGGTTCCCTAGCTTTCGTGGGCGGTCACTCCTCCTGGGTGAGCCTCGGTGATGCAGCTTGTCTGAGTCATTTCTGCTCCTGTAAGTAACCACAGCAAAGCTCACTGGTTCCCAAGGGGCACTTTAGTGGTGTCTGCACTTTGGTCTGTCATGGTCTCCCTGTAGGAGTGAGCAGATGAGTGTGTTGTACCGCCCCAGGAATGACTCACTCCGTATTGACCTGTATGTGAGTACTGGAGATTCAAACTCACACTGGGCGACAAAGAGGTATCACTAGGGATGGGGGTTGGGGGGGTGGGTATGATTTGACTTGATGGAGAATGTACTGGGTCTGGGGAGATGTTCAGTGGGCGAAAGTGCTTACTATAAAAGCACATGGAACCGAGTCTCCAGAACTCACATAGAGTGCCAATGTATAGTGCAAGCATCTGAAACCCTGGTGCTCCTGTGGGTAGATGGAAGGCAGAGACAGGCTTAAGGGCCAGCCGCTAGCCTGGTGTAAGTAATGGGACAACAACAGAAATCCTGTCTCAAACTAGGTGGAAGATGACGGCCAGCATCTGAGGTTGTCCTCTGACCTTGACATGTGTGCCATGGAAACATGCAATGCACACAAAGGAAAAAAATCATGGGAATTTAAAATATGAATCTTCAATTTATATAAGACATACTTCCAGTAGATCTGGGCCAGGCCACTTTTCTGAGCCTGGTTTTTTTTTATCTGCAAAATAAAGTTCCTGCCTTCTCCCTTTTATGGGCATGCAGAATGAGCTATGAATAGAATTATGCTGTAAAAACTGTACAGCACTGTGTGAGCTATGAGTGGTTTGGGATGTGTAGTTTTTACACTTGACTAATAAAATGCCAGGGATATCCGTTTTCTCAGGCAAACAGAAATCAGGAGGCAAGAGCCCTTAAATTACTGTGGGCCAGATGATACTCAGCTTTTGAAAATCCTGAGTCTTTCCTCACAGTCATCCGAGCATCTCTGATGCAATCCTATTTCAAGCTGAGAAGCTAAAAACGAAAGAAGTAGAGGTCACACTAACAGGGAGACTACTCTGACCTGGGTGTCAGTCACCACAGTCCACCAGCAGGTACAGCACCCCTGCAGCGACCTTCCAGGAACCTGTAACTGGCCTGTCCTCCCAAGCGGCAAATTCAAGCACAGTGTGGGCGTGGTTGAGAACAACACAGGAGGGAGTACTAACACGGAGCCAGAGCTTTCAAGGACAAAATAATTTTGTGAGCAATTTTACACATCTAAATCTAATTAACTCTCTGGTGTGCTGTCCTCTAGAAGTGGTGTTAAACATGAGTTCAGGAAGTCCTCACATGATGAGATTGCTTAGCGGCCCTACTGCTGCCAATGATGGTGACCTAAACCCTATCCCATAAAACAGAAAACAAAACAGAACAAACCCTTCACCTCAGCAACACAGTTCAAAGAGGATACTGGCCAAAGTGTTCATTTTGCTGTGAATTGACTTGAGCATTCCTCTCTGTGAAGTCATATTTTCTTTTGTTGCCATAGCAATGCTTCAAGAGGAGAAAAAAGAAACAGTTGAGTTGGCACTGGAGAACTACGTTGCTCAAGTCTTCACACCTCTAAAAGCAAACAAAACTCCTGTGAGCAACCAATCCTGGAATTATCTTTTTCTGACTTAACCCAATGAAGCCTTGTTAGGAGTTATCTTGAGTTTTCTTCAAAGTAACAAGGGAAATGCAACATTGAGACAAATCATAGATTGCAAAGCTTCTTCAATGGCTTTAAAAAAGGACCAACTACTAAAATAATTTTAATCAGTAAGAGGAAAGCAAAGAATTACAACCATTAAAAAAAAATCACAAGCATAAAAACAGAGCCCAAGTGTACAGCCCTGCTCAACCAGCTCTAAACACACAAATGAGGTTTCAAAATCACATGAGAGTCACCAGGCAGACCTCGGGGTTCACTGAAAACGCTGAGAGGGGAAAAGCTGCTCTTTTATAAAATGTAGCCTCTTCATATGACAACACTGATGGCCTGTTGAGAATATGAGTTATCACCTTTGCTATCACCTCCATGATCATATATTTTCAAGTTTTATTGCCCCGGATGTTAGAATCCTAGAGAAGAGGGTCAGTGTCCACTGTTACAGCAACACATTAGGAGTGCTTTAGATAGTAATAAAAAAATGAAAAGAGGGATTTTGGTAGACATGATTAAGAATCATTGTACACGTTTGAAATAGTCAAAGAATAAGAGACAATCTAAAAATTATTTTAAAAAGAGTCATATAAGCTGGGTTTAGTGTTGCACCCCTGTAGTCCCATTACTCCGGAAGGCCGAGGCAGGCTGATCTCTGTGAGTTCAAGACCAGCCTGGTCTACAAAGCGAGTCCAGGACAGCCAAGGCTGTCCTCACACTGGGGAAAGGACTGTCTTAATCTTTGGTTCCCTTGAGAGCTCTAGGCCAGACAGCCGCAAGTTAGAGCCTATGGGTACCTTCTCAAGGAGAGACCCACAAGACAGCAGGGGCCTGGGGACCTGCGAGTCCAGGGCGCAGTAAGGGGCTCAGTTTGCCTTGGCTCTTGTGCTTGCAGAATGGCTTGGAGACTGAGGGCTTCCAGGCTGGCTACTGGTGAGATGCTCAGCTCCTGGGCGGGGCAGTTCACTAGGCCATCCATTGGCAGTAAGCTGCTAGCCTCTCATGGGCAGAGCCTCACAGAACAAACTACCAGGTGTTTTACTGAAGAGATGTCAGAGGGATGACAAATTAATCAGAACTTAATTTCACAACTGAGAAGACAAAAGTATGTAAGGAGATACATACAAGAATATGTATGGAAGCATTTTGGAATTAAAAAAAAGAAAGGCAACAAGAATATCAGAGCACCCCACAGAGCCAATGATAAGCAGAAAAACATAAGATGAATTCAGTCTGGCACAGGCCGCTTAGAAAAACCAAGGAGAAGCTGTTCAAAGAGCTGGTCAGGAAATGGTCACTGAAGATAAAGGAAATTAACACAAGACAGGCAATACATAAAAGGAAGCAGAGGAACAAGAATGAGGCTGTCTTTTACGATGATGGCAAGAAGGACCAGAAAGCTAGCTGTGGGGCTCTGGCCAAGGAAGGCTGAGCAGGTTCTATGCTGCTGCAGCACATGCAGACTGGTGGTCTTGTAAATGTCAGTTCCTTCGTGACACAGCTCCAGACTGTGTCATGAAGATCCTAGAATCCAGGCTATCACTTAGGAGCTGAGGCCTCTGCTGGGATTACAGGCTTGTGTCATTACATCTTGTTCAAAGGATCCTTTGAAAGCAGCAGAAGAAATAGAAATTGATCAAATTCTGCTTGACATTACAACAAAAGCCTTGAATACGTTATAATAGGTTTATGGTCTTACAGAAAGTAATAATTCAAACCTGCACTAAAGACAATCTCTGAACCAACCATACAGACTTCTGTTTAAACCAGTACCATCATTATCTCAGGTGCACTCGGACTCACAAGTGGATAGGCATTAAAAAATTATTTCCTCAAAGCACTTTGTATTCCTTGGAGAATGAATATTATATTAAGCTATCACCTTGTTGTATATGCATGGTTTTCAGTACCACACAGAGTCTATCTAGACATACTCTCCTATCTCATCCCATCATTCGGAGTTGAGCTGAGTGAAATGTAAGCTATTATTTCAAGTTTCAAATACTTAAGAGATAAAACATAAGTTTCATATACTATATAATGCTTTTAAAAACAATAAATCATTGATATACTTACTGGAACTTCAGATTTCTTACCACTGTTATGAACTAAACATAATTACCTACTTAAAAAGATAATTCAGCTTGTATGTACGAGCGAGTGCATTTGTGTGCGTGCGTGCGTGTGTGCTCGTGTCCGTGTGTGCATGCTTATGTGTGCACCTCTGTATGGCTCAATGCACATGCAGAAGTCAGAGGACGGTTGTCAGGGTTGGTTCTCTCTTCCCACAGTGTAGGTCCTGTGGATCTGGGGGGTCAGATCTGGTGCAGACAAATCCTTTGAGCCATCTCACCGCTTCAGCACTGGTTCAGTACAATTGCTCTGGCTCCAGTGTTAGAAGACAAACCAATTTAGTAATCAGTGTGCTCAGTGTTAGTTATTAGTCATGTGACCACGGGCAAATTCTTTCATTTCTTCTTTGATGTGGAGAGGATATGAACGGCTCAATGTCTAGCTCATGAACCTAAAGGCCACAGAAACACATTACCATCTAGTAAATGCCAGTTTCTTAAGAAGGACGACTCGACCTTCTCTAGCAAACAGTGTTGGCTTGATCTGATCATTAAGTGTGCAAATAGCAAAGAAGCAAAACAAAAACTGTTCCTACCTTATTGTTTCTTCTATGAGACGATCAGAGCTGAAAAAATTAAAAATTTTGAATTATTAAACATATTTAAAGGCATTTATTTGTCTAAGTGTATAAACTTCACAGCCATTTCTGTATTTGGAATAATTGAATTTTTTTAGAGCATCTAGAGAAAAATCCTGAACTCTGAAATTAATTCAGACACATGTGAAATAACTTACATTCTGCTTTCATCAGCTTACGTCCTCTCTCTCTCTCACATACACAGAGAGAAAGAGACTGACTCCTTATGATTAAAGTCTGGCTAGTTTTAATAATAGCATCAAGAAGTGAAAGTTTAGTCTAGCTCACTCAGAGCTGTTACCGTTATCCACTCAAAAGATAGTAAGAATTACAATCAACTTGTTGAGACAAGGTGACAAAAGTCGTTTTGATGTCTCTGAGTAGTAGTTTTCAAGCCTCAGGGTGCCTTCCCTAAAAACAAACAACAACGACAACAACAACAAAGAACAACCAAAAAACTAAGCCAGATCCCAGCTCCTAAAACTTTAGAACCCAAGAATGTGAACAAAGACAAAAACTATGCACTTTTGATCTGCAGCCTGCACACATCCAACACCTCATGCCATGGAAGAAACGGCTGTTTCTGGGGAGAAGAGCTTGGTAAGAGGCATCTTTTAACACCAGAGCAAGGAAAAACATTTCCAGACATTGGCATTTATCTGGTGGGTGCAAGCCATGGGGTAGCACAGAAATAAGTATTTACAATTAAGAGTTTAAAAAGTAACAAAGACAGTGAGTAAAAGCCAGATGTCCTGGAACTCATTACACAGACCAGGCTAGTCTAGAACTCGGTGATCTGCCTGCCCCTGCCTCCTGAGTGCTGGGATCACAGGCGTGCACCCCTGCACCTGGCTTACTTCTAAGTATTTTGAGCAAACATTTTGGTAGGTAAAATAAAGACTTTAGAGTCAATGGGTGTGTCTAACTATAACAGAAGTGGGATGCTTCAGCTTCCCTTTGCTCGCTGTTACATGATGCTTTTACAGCACTGGACGGCTGGGGAGGCAGCTCAGTTGGTAGGGTGTGTAAACTGGGTGCAGTGGCCATGCCTGGAACCCCAACACCTGGATGCAGAGGCAGGAGGATCAGAAGCGTAAGGGTACCCTCAGCTATACAAGGAGTTCAAGGCTCACTTGGCATACACGAGACCTTGTCGCCAACAAACAAAAACCCACAAGAAGCAAACAGGACTAGAAACCTTGGAAATCAGATGAATCACAACATTCTATAAAAGAGTGAGAAAGCACTTTCTGACTGTTTTTGAATCCTCTTACATATCGAGTAAGAGCTAGCCAGAATTTGTTTTCTTCCACCTAACCTATGTATGGTCAGGGTTCAATCATGTGGCTGTCTGAACCCTTCTCACGGACCTCTCATGCCATAAAGCTTACAGAAATACCCTAAACAAAAGCTGCCTGCAAGTGCATGAGCCTATGGGTGTGTCCTCCCCTGATCAAGGCACTTTAATGCTTCTTGGCTGCTCTGTAGTGCACCATCTCCTTTTGCTGTGATGACTTAAAACTCTGTGTGTGTGCTGAGTGTGCACAGGTCCCGTGGAGGCCACCAGAGCTGTCAGTCTCTGGAGCGGGGAGCTGAAGACAGTCCTCTGGAAAGTGAGAGCTCTGCGTCATGCAGCTCTCTCTCCAGCCCCTCATAATTCTTCACAGACACTACCACATAGCTCAAAGTCTAACTTAAAATCTGTATCCTTATGAAGCATTCACAGATGCAACTGAGTATACAGGAAAAACGAATTTCTCTTCACATTATAACATTATGCCCTCATATCAATTCATTAATAAACTATTTAATGTATTTCAGATACTGTGCTACAGCAGCGGTTCCCAGTCTGTGGGTCGGTCCTGACTCCTGGTGGTCAAACACCCTTTTCACAGGGATTGCCTAAGACTGTCTGCATGATAATATTTATATTATCATTCATAACAGTAGCAAAAGTAGTTTGAAATAGCAACAAAAATAACTTTATGGGTGGGAGTCACCACAAAATGAGGAAGTGCATTAAGAGATCACAGCGTTAGGAAGGTGAGAACCACTGTGCTACAGAGAAAGAAGGGTTTTCACATTAACTCTCATTTAGGACTTTTGAAAATACACTCTCTCAGAGGGTAGCACACTTATTTGTTTACTACTCCTCTAAGCAGCAGGAGCCCCAGGGTAGAGACTGAGTCTGATGCATCTTTGATTCCCCAGAGTCTGGTATAGTACCTAGCACACAGGAGATACTCATTAAATGCTTAATTAATGAACAAATAAACAAGTAACAGAGATTTCTTGCATCAAAAAAATATCAATCAGGTTGTAAGTTTTCCACAGAAGGACATTCACACACATTTTTATAATCATAATCTTATAATAGCTCATTATGACAAAGTACCTCCATTTGAACTGTTCTGTTTAGTAAAGTCATGTACCAGCTGGGTGGTAATGACACACACATTTAATCCCAGCACTCAGGAGGCAGACACAGTTGGATCTCTGAGTCTGAAGCCGGCCTGGTGAGTTCCAGGACAGCCAGGGTTACACAGAGAAACCCTGCCTTGAGAAGAAGAAGAAGAAGAAAAAAAAAAAAAAGCCATGTGCCAAATGAAAATAGGTTTGATTGATTTCACTACTAAACTAACAAGCTCAAAATAAAGGAAAAATGAGCTGTGTATAATAGCTCCTAACTGTTAACCAGTTGTAGGACCTATAAACCTAGTTCTTGGAAGTAGAGGCAGGAAGATCGGAAGTGTAGGGTCATCTTTAGCTAACCAAGTGATTCTGTTTTGCCATCTATTTAAATATTGTAAATAATTGGGTCACCTAGACAAATTAGCTGTAACAGGGAACCTTGAAATACCCCATGAATGGAATGATAAACACAGAATGAAACAACAGCCACCAACTGCCAAACACTGCATAGTTCAAAGCCTGTGCTTACTGACAGTCCCTAGAATTTCTTCAATATACTTGTCAGGTTTCCACTGCTGAGCAGTGCTGTCTGAGGCCTACTGGACTATCGCCATGTCCTTCTTGTTACAATAAGCTGATATCTCTGAAATCATTAGCCAAACTAGGTCTTTTATTCCCTTTAAGTTTTATCTGCCTGGTTGTGTGGTTATAGCAATAAACACACTTTTTACCAAATATGTGTTTTGGAAACATTTTCTCTCTGCCTATGGTGTTTTCTCCTTGGAGTAATTCCTTCACACATGCACACACAAAACCAAAAAATATGTACGCATGTGCACAAATTGTTTCACTGAGTAGCAAATAAGAATGCAGAACCAAGGCTGAGGTAAACTTGCCGTCCATGCGGTGATATGACTATTCGCCAGACTTCCCCGACAGCATATAACATTCACGCCTATTTCAACAAAACTGCGCGAGTTAATAGAATTCCAAAATATTCAAGAGATGGGAGGTCAGATCCTTAAATGACAGGATTCTATATTATTTCGCTCATAGATGCTATACTTGGCCATTACATAACTTGAATTCTATGAGACTTAATAAACAACCTACAATGGAACCATACAGAAAACTTTTAGACTTATTTTTATTATTTTTGATTATGATTATGTGTGCGTGCACATATGCCTGACTGCAGGTGCCTGGAGGCCAGAAACCCTGGTTCTCCTCTACTTGGTGTTATCAGCGGTTGTCAACTGTCTAATGTGGGTGATGGACACTAAAACTGCAGTCATCTGTAGAGCAGTATGCACTCTTAGGTTCTAAGCATCTCTCCTGCCCTACAAAGAACCTTCTGATAGAAGAACATTGCTTATTGTAAAGGTCACTGTATTATATTATTATTATTATTTTTTTTTACAAATGGCCATGGTCCGTTAACAGAAGGTAACGCCAACATTAAAAGTATTTAAATTTCTATTAAATGAAATTGAGGTCTGGGGAAATGCTCAGTCAGCAGAGTGCCTGCTGTTCAGCATAACAACCTGAGTTCCATCCCTAGAACCCACATCAAAATGCAGCGGTGGTGGTGCACTTTGCAATCCTTGTCCTGAAACAGCACGCGCGCACACACAGCATAAGAGAGTTGTCACTGTAGTCTCTTTCTCTTTTAGTACTTACTTTTCTTGTCTTCTGGTTTTGAGCCTAGCCTTCAACAGCTGAGCTATCTATACAGACCTATTTACTTTTGTTAATCTTACTATATTCTCATACACAGAAAAGGCTGACAAAGCCTTGGACATGCATTATCTTAGCAACCCTGTGTAGCCTAGGACACCAGAACCACTGAGGAGCAGCGCAGACACAACAAATCGGAGGACCTGGGCTAAAATCTCTGTGTATTTCAGATCCTCCTATACACTACATGTACAGTGAGATCATGACTCAAAAAGGAAAGAAATATACTGGTGACATGGGCAGATTGGTAGAGGGCATGCATGAAGCTCTGAGTTCAATCCCCAGTACCGCCTTAGGTTGGCATGGAAACACACACCTATAATTTCAGCACTTAGAGAGTACAGGCAGGAGAATCAGGAGTTCAAGATCTTTTAACATGGGTTCATGGCTAGCCTGGGATACACAAGACCCTGTCTCAAAACGAAACAAGCCTATATGAAATATTTCTGCAAAAATCTTTAGACCAAAGGGCTGGAGAGATGGCTCAGTGGTTAAGAGCACTGTCAGCTCTTCCAGAGGTCCTGAGTTCAATTCTTAGCAAGCACACGGCCACTCACAACCATCCGCACTGAGATCTGATGCCCTCTTCCGGCATGCAGGTGTGCATGCAGAGAGATCACTCATACACATTAAATAAATAAATCTATTTAAAAAAAAATCTTTAGACCATACTAACAGTGTGGCTGGTATTTTCAAAATATCAAAACCCTAAACATACCCCTATAATGTCATATGGAAAACAGTTAAAAGGCAATAAAATAATTCTTTCTTCATTCATAGACATGTCAGACCCAAGGCAACACAAATAGATGAATACATTCTCAATAGTATCTCCTAAGTGGTTAATAGAACAGAAAGGTTATCAACTAAATATGTAACCAATCTTATTTAAGATGCTTTGTGCAACAGTCTATATCTGAAAAGTTACCAGAAGTAAAATCACTGCAACTTTAGAAAGCTTTTAACTTTACAAAATGACTTCGCTTCAGTGGCATTCATCCTTATGTAACACAGCTCTCATTCCATTCTGCAAGTGAAAAAAACGAGAAGCCAAGTAATGCGCTTCTCCAAGCAACTGCTCTTTCGGTTCTCTATAAAATCAGGCCATGATGGGTCCTTGGTACAATGAATATAAAAATTTAAAGAAACAACTTACAGGAAAGGCAATGAGGTGTGGGACACATCCCAAAACGTTAGAGTGTGTGTTTAGTAGAAGCTGGACTATTAAACAGTCATGAGGCTCTGACCTATGTCCTCACTGAGTCTTGTTCTGCTAGCACACAGAGACGCCTCTCAGAGACTTATTAAAGAGTTTAAAATTCTCTCTCTGCCTCTGCATGTGTGTGGTGTATGCGTGTACGCTGCCAGAGGAGGGTTCTTCCACCACTCTCTGCCCCTTTCCTCTGAGGTACCAGGGCCCACGCTTGCCAGCTACCTGGTGGCCAGAGCTGCAGTGATCACCCTGTCTGCACGCCCCAGGGCTGGGTCACGGGCACACGTGAAACCACATCTGACTTACAGGTGCTAGGATCTGAATCTAGGTCGTCACAGCTATGCAGCAAGCACTCTTCGCCATGAGCTGTCTCTTCAGCCCCAGAATTTAAAATTTAAAAAGGATTTCATAAGGAATTCATTTTACAAAGCAAAAGATAACTGGTTACATGAAAAATATTTCCCACAGTCTTTAAAGTTAATTTCATATTTATGTGTGTATATTAAATATTCAATAAATTCTTGGAGAATAAGTGAATGAATAAAATGAGTTTTCTACACTAGGGTATAATGTGTATCATTTATGAAAACAAAACTAACAGTCTTGCTTGTAACTGCTGATTTATACAGCAACTAGGTATTAAGTGTTAATGGTACAACCAGGGCTGGAGATGCAAACATGCTATGGCAGACTAATCTCTCTCATCAAGCTATACTCAAGGAGGGTCCAGCAGGGATAGACACAGAGCAAACCCTTACACACTGTCATAGTGCTTTGAGGGAAACAAAAAAAGTCAGCAAGGGTGGTAGCTGAGTTAATAGTTAGAAACGCCCTCCTTGAGGAGTGACAAGTGAGCACAGAGCCTAACCATGTCAATGAACAAGCTATCTGGAAGAGTAAAGTATTAACACAAGCGGATAGAGCAAAAGCACACAGACGACAAGGGACAGAGCTTGGCTTGTCTGGGGAAGAAAACAGGCCCGTGAGGCAGGCAGCTAGGTGCAAAGGGAGGAAGTAATGTGGATGAAACCGTGGAGTTAAGAGTTAGGTAAGATGACCCCACTTGGAGGGAGCTACCAGCCCAGAAACAGCTAATCCATTTGAGGGAATGAGAGTAAGGAGGAATATTAAAGTAAAGCCTCTTTCGGAAGTGGACTAGGGAAGAGGGTCTGCTGAAGCACACTCCACCTATGTTCACGGTTCTAGTCTAGCAGAAAACAGAAGGCCCGAACTGATGCCACCAGCTGCCTGAAGCTTCACCAGAGCCCTGCACATATCACATTCTGTGGTGCTTTTCCAACTCCCCTGGCAAAGAATGATCTGTGCCTCACACTGAGCTGACTGCAGGGAGCCACCTACTGGCCCAGGGATATTCAGACTGCTGACCCTTCACCTACAAACACGTGCACAATTTATACCTGGAAAATCTTACCACAAAGGGACCCTGACCTGGACGGATTCACTGGTGAACTCCACATAATTAAGATGGACACAACACTAAGTCGGCACGTACTGAGAAAAGAAAGAAAGGGACATGTCCCAAGTCACTTAAAAGGGACAGGATTCATCAAAACAGAGCCACACAAAGGTATCTCCAGAACAGAACACTAGATTTTATTCCATAAGGATAATGCAGAATTCCTACATAAATCCAACAGTTACAGAAAAGAAATACTTCATGATCAAGTGGGATTCCAAGTATTCAACACCAGCTTAATGTTTGAAAATGTAATTTATCACATTACAGTAATTAAGGAGAAACAAACAATTGTCCCCCTCAATAGCTACAGTTAATGAATTTAAAAACTGAACCCCGTTCATAATAGCAAAAAGGATCTTGGAAACAATCACCATAATAGCAATGAAAACCATCCTTACACCTAGATCTAAGATCCTGAGTAATATACGCCAATAAAAACCCTGAGGTTGCTTTGTGAGGTGACTGAGCAGAGGGAGGGAAAACACAACACAAGCCATAAATGTTACATGCTACCAGCAACTATAGGAAGTATCCCAGAACAACACATGTCAAACGACAGATGCTAACCCAAAGGAGGGCCAATGATGTAAGCAACAAAGCAACTAGAGTCCTAGACAAGAACCCACTGCATCTGAGTCCATGCTGATGAAGAGACAACTCTTCCACATAGATCTAAAACAAATATAGAGAGGACAAAAACAAAATCGCCAGAACACTGCAGTAAAATCCAGAAATGAACTCAGTGAGAACAGTTTGAGTAGAGAGCATATTTACAGAATCTCCAAGTACCTTGTTTTACATCTATTTGTTGCTGTTGTTGTTCTTAAATCAGGGGCTGAAATGGGCTCAGCAGTTAAGAGCACTTGATGCTCTTGTGAAGAAATTGAATTCAGTTCCCACCACTGACACGATGGCTTACAGCCGTCTTTGTCTGGCAGCCTCTTCAGCTTCTTCGTGTACAAGGCATGCATGCAGTACACATATATGTAGGTAAAACCCTCACACATATAAAAGTACATTTCAATTTAACCTGTGTGTGTACACAGTGTCACAGTGCATATGCAGAAGTCAGAGAGAACTTCCAGAAGTGGCTCCTTTCTTCCACCAAGGTCTTTAGATCGATCTCAGGTCATCAGGCTTGGTGCTAAGTGTCTTTATCCACTGAGTCATTTCTCTGACCCTGTTTCTTTTGGGGGACAAAGTTTCACTCTGTTGTTCAGTCCTGCCTCAAATTTGTCATCTGCACGCTTCAGCCTCACCTACGGATCTCATTATATTCATTACAACAGAAAATACAGTATTACACACACAGTCACAGGGCCAGGGGTGTACAAGCGATAACATGCTTGCCCAACGCTGCAGAAGGACCTCCATTCTATCTTACTGGACGGAAAGTAAGCATTAATCCTACAGCTGCAAAACCAGCAAACTACAATGACTGGCCCGGGAGGACACGCCCACTGATGCGACAGCGGCACAAACAGCGCGGCAGTAACCAACCACTCCCTGACTAGATGTCAGTCCCACTCCGCCAGCTCAACTCTACCTGACATCATGATGGGGCTAAGAGCATTCCGGGTTATAGACTTCAGGAGAGAATTTACTACTATTACTCTGATAAATGGACACAGTAATACTAAACTCCTAGTGACTTATCATTATATCCATGAACTAAGGCTCTGCTCAACGCTCAAGTGAGAGCTTTTGCTTGTGGCAGGTGATGATTAAAACAGACCCAAAACTGGCCAAGATGCAGAGACTAAGAGGCGACAGAATTTCCAGCCCTGAAGGGATCTTCTATATGCCTCTTCCAGAGGCTCAGGCTTGTTGTGGAAGACAAGGAAGAAAAAGTGCAAGAGCCAGACTTGCTTGATGACTACCAACCAGTGTCTTCTGGACGCAGAGGGTAGACACACATAGGGACTCACACAGGCTGTGAGACATGGCAACATCTGTGCAAGCCCAAGCTAGACCAAATTCCAGGTAGTGACAACGAAAGGGTCAGTTTCCTCTACAAGTGTAGCCCACGACAAACAGACCACACTGCGGTGGAAGGTCACATATCCAAGAATATCTGGACTGCACAAACTGATCTTGATGGGAGAAAAAAAGGACACAAAGTTGGGTGGGAAAGGAAGTGGAGGTGGATCTGAAGAGCTGAGGGAGGAGGATGAAATAAGGCCAAACACATTCAGAAACTGTTCTTCCCCTGAGAGTAATGACTACATCTAGTTTCTACATGTTAATGGTCCCTCTAACTCATATCAAGACCCTGTTTCACTCAACTTCCTCCTGCTTCAGTTTTTTTTTTTCACAAGAAAGTTTAAAGAAATATATATAAGGTTCTTTGAAACAAAACCAAGATACAACAATTTCTATTTTCTCATCCTTGTTTTTACAACTTTAGACAAATTGGATATATGTACTTAAACTTTTCCCATAAATAAACTCCTAAAAGATTAATGTAAATAATCAAAATAAAGGTAAAACTTTCTGAAAAATTACTATAAATATAATGTACAATATGTTCTGAAGTCCTGAAATAAAAGTATTAATGTGAATTGTTATTCTGGCATACCTTTTTAAATATCAATATTTTAAGAATATTTTTCATTACATCTTAATTATTTTTGTGTGCACGTGTGTGTATGATTGTGAGCGTGCACATACCACAACACACTTGTGGAAACAAAATGACATCTTGTAGAAATCAATTTCTTTGTGGATCAAATTCAGGTTGTCATGCTTGGTGGTAAGTGCCTTTTACGCTCTGAGCCATCTTGTTGGATTTCAAATAATTTTTTCCTTATGTGTATGTGTTATATACATATACACGTATATGGTGTGTGTGTGTGTGTGTGTGTGTGTGTGTGTGTGTAGAGACCAGAAGACAACCGTGGGTGCAGTCTCATTGCTCACCTCACTTAGAAAGGACTCTTGTCTGCTGCTGTGTAAGGCAGGCTGCTGGCCAGGAACCTCAGATTTCCCCATCTCCTCCCATCTCACTGTCAGAGCACTGACATTACAGACTCAGGCTACCACATCTGGTTTTACATAAGCTTTGGAGATTTGAACTCAGGTCCTCATACCTATGCAATAAGCACTTTACATACACTGAGCCATCTCTCCAGCCCAAATCATTCCTGTTGAAGTAAATTACTATATTTCTGATCTTTAATGGTTTCTACTTTTTTTTTTTGGGGGGGGAGGGGGTGAGACAGGGTTTCTTCCTGGCTGTCCTGGAACTTGCTCTGTAAATCAGGCTGGCCTCGAACTCACAGAGATCAGCCTGTCTCTGCTTGGAAATAAAGGTGTATGCCACCATGCCCAGTGTTTCTTACTTTGAGAGAAGGTCCCACTGCCTACCCTAAGCTGGCCTGGAACTCACTATGTATCTCAGGCTGGCTTTAAAATAGATAGGTTCCTGTCACAGTTTCTTAAATTCTGGAATATATAAGCATGTTACCATGCCCAGCTAACTGTCCTTTTTTGAGGCAATAAATACAGAAACACTAACACAATCTTATTTTTACACTTGGATATAGCACCTTTGGAATAACTCTACTCCAGGAATATACTGATATAGTTCTAGATGCAATGCAAAGTTTTTTTCATGGTCATCTTAATCCAACAACTACCAAGGCTATATAGGTCTACAACTAAACGTTCTCTAGAAGAAACTGCCCCTTGTAATAATCAATAATACTCAACAAATAATAGAATAAGTAGGGCCCCAAAGGATGACTCAGCATGCTGCCACATGGTAGAAGCCCACATGGTAGAATGAGGGAATAGATTCCCAGAACTTGTTCTCTGTTCTATATATATGCAAGTATTTATAAGATTATGGATGGAAGGTAGCCCGGATAGAAATGGTTAAGGTGGGTGGCGTTGGATGGGGGCTGGGAGGTGGTGGATGGAAGGGTCATGAGATAGTGTAGGTAGAAATAGCTGCCCAGCCCAAGGTAAATAAGGCAATTATAAATCTAACAGGTGTCAGTGTCTTATTAATTGTGATAGCAGGTTAAATAATACTGCCATAATAATTACAGGGATAATAATAACATTACTTAGCCCAACACCAATTTTTATTACCAACAACACCCTGCCTTAATGAGTAAAGTGGAAGTGAGAGGCTTATTCCCAATCTCAGGCCTCTATACTATAAATGTAGTACATATATATACATATACATATATATGTATATACACACATACATGTACACAAACATACAAAGAGAGATAATAAAAGTAAAAAACAATACAAAAATAACTAGTTCTAACACTAGAAGAACCTTGACTTCTAAAAAGACCTTAATTGGCCACATGGGTAGTTCATGCATGATTTCAGTCCTCAAAACCACATGTAAGACTTTGGGGTGTGTGTGTATACATGCGTACATGAGTTCTGAGACACACTCTTACTCTGTTGCCCAGACGGGTCTTAAACTGGTGGGCCAAAGCAACATTCTGACTCACCTTCTTAAGTACTGGGATTACAGACATGCACCACCACCCCTCTTTTCATTTTATTTTTATGTATATGGATGTTTTGCCTACATGTGCCTGGTGCTTGTGTAGGCTAGAAGAGGGTATTAGATTCCCTGGAGACTGGAGTTCCAGATGATTGTGAGCAGCCCAATAGATGCTGGGAATTGGGTCCAGGTACTTTGCAAGAGCAGCTATGTTCTTAATCACTGAGCTACTGCTCCAGTCCCTTGTGCCTTGATTTTAACAGTTTATATTTAAAGTGGTGGCCTTTAAAGGCCAATGAATTCAACACCGCCTTAAGCTTAGCAGGCATAAGTAATTAATGACATTCAGTAGCAAATGGCAAACTAATTCCTAACATTTACTATACTCAAGGGCTAACAAGCTGAGCTCAGAGCTAACTATTCTGATCATTAGGTTCTACCACAAAATACAAACGAGAAAAAAAAAGTTCTTTATTTTTTATGGAGAAAAATGATACAGGAGTAGAATGTGGGCTTGTTCTAAAACACATATATACTTAAATCATTTTCTCCTGAAACCTTGTTGTTGTTTGTTTTGCATCTGATATTTGGCCTTATTCCTCTTTATAAAGTTTCTTCAATAAATAAGTGGTAAGAGACCATTCAAACCTAGATTATCATTATTATTACTATGGATACCAATAATAACTTGCAGTAGGGATAACAGCAGCACAGCAGACTGCTGGTTAAAAGGTAAGACAGACAAAAAGCAGAGTGAAATCCTCAAAGGGCAGCTTTAACTTTTGGCTGATGCACTGCCACCCACCCCCACTCAGGTGAAGTCACTGCAGGCTGGCTTCTCACCAGCCAAACCCTTACCCTAATAACCGTCTTTAGGGCTAAATGGACCAGCACAGAGGGGAGCAGGCAGTACTCACTTTCGAAGGTGGTCATGTTCTTTCAAGAACAGTTCAGTTCTCCTATTGTTCACTCCAGACCCGCTTTTATATGACCTACAGCAAAGTCAAGAAAAGGCGAGAACATTTTAGAAGATCCTGCAACATCAGGTTAAGGGACTAACCCGGTGATAGCAAAAGAAAGCAGACTTCTCTCCACAGTCAAGTAAACCACCAGAATACAATTCTTTCATTTCCCTCAAAAACTAGTATCACAGAGGCCAAAGACAAATGTTTCTCCAGCTTAGATCTAGGTTTTTTTTTTTTTTTTTTTAACCAACCCAAGCTTCTTAACAAGGGATCTTACTTGTCCTTTGTGTATTAACTTCTGTATCGTTTTCTCCAGTAGTAGCAAAACTTTGCACATGGGCCAAGAAAGCTGCTGAACTGATGTTATCCTCCACAGCAGCAAGAGCCACTAAGCAGCCGAAGACTGAGGAACACTGCAACCCAACTGTTCAGTCTTGGCACACTTCAGGGCTTCCATGTTGATCAGACACATTAAGATTAACAAAGGCGACCTTTACTTCGATCCACACTCTCCTGCTTTCCACTAATAAATATCAAAAGCATTTTCTTTCTCTCTCTCTCTCTCTCTCTCTTTTTTTTTTTTTTCAAGACAGGACTTCTTTGTGTAGCCCTGGCTGTAGACCAGGCTGTCCTCAAACTTAAGAGATCTGCCTGCCTCTGCCTCCTAGGTGTTGACATTAAAGGTGTGAGCCACACATGGCCTTTAAGAACAGATTTTTTAAAATTCTGAACTCAGAGCACATATACACGTACTAGTTTGTGATGAGTGCATGTCCTAGTTGATAACACAAATGAGACCATGGTAGTATCATTAGATGGTCCAAAATGGGAAAACTGTCTAGGTGGAAACACACCTACCATCTCAGCCCTTGGGAAGCAGAGATCAGAGGTCCACAAGTTTGAACCAGCCTGGCCTACTCCTCAAGAAAACAAAACCAAAACAGGAAATCTTCAGCATCAGATACTCCACAGGACTTACTTTCATCAGTCAAGTTTAGATGTGAAAACTTAAAAACAAATTTTCCAGACTGAGATCACTGTAAAATGCTGGAAGTCCTTAGTCTCAACTAAGGCTTTGATTTTGTATTAAACCTGGAAACCCCTGGCCCCACACAAACATAGTTCAGAATTTCAGGAAAGCTTATGTAAGTGCCAGGGCAAGAGAGAGAGAAACAAGAGACTGGGAAATGGAACCTTCAGTTATGGCAAGCATGCCTTTCTTAGCGTCGGTGGGAAGGGATCATTCAAGCTGGACTTAAGATTAAGGTTGGCAAGGGTTCACAGAAAGACTGAGAGATGACAAAGTAGATTCAGCCCACACTGTAGCAAGGCACAGAATCAACAGAATGGAAATCAGAAACCCCGAAATCTAAACTCTGGTTGTGCTACTCAGTTTGCAATTAACCACAGACACAGTCTGAACCGACATAAACATTCTATACAGCAACAGA
Organism: Psammomys obesus; assembly: GCF_907164565.1. Classification (NCBI taxonomy): domain Eukaryota; kingdom Metazoa; phylum Chordata; class Mammalia; order Rodentia; family Muridae; genus Psammomys; species Psammomys obesus. Next base: position 2,499,073 of record NW_026595981.1, read on the forward strand.
AAGGTAACTTACTCAATATCTTTTCGTACTGATCCCAAGAGATTCTCCCTTTCCCGTATTGCCATAAAGTTTGCTTTGGTTTTATGGAATTCATGTGTATAATCCTGAAATAAATCAACATCCAGTCTCAACACAAACTATTAATGCACTTTTATCCTTCTAGAGTACTTGTGCATGGTCATCAGGAAACATTTCAAAACACTAAGTGCTCTACTACCTTATCACATACAACAGAACTACAAGGAAAAATATTCTAAGACAGAAAGACTTCAAATAGCCTAGGGTAAAAAGGGGAGAGATTTTTCTCCTGAATGGTGTACTTTAATAAGGCTTACAGCTTATGTTTTCAAACCCTCACCCTTTTCCCCACCTTCCCCTCAGTGTTGAGGATCCCACCCAGGGCTTTGCAAATGCAAAACAAATGCTCTACAACGGAGCTACACCCTCAGTTCATTTTTAAGTAATTTTTTTTTTTTTGTCCATTTAACTATTGTCTTTCTTATTTACATTACTTTTGTGTTAAACAACTGAGTCATTTGTTGTAGTTTCTCACATTAGATCTCTTAGCTCTTCACTGCTCAGGAATGTAGACATTTCATCCATGCTTTATTCAGAACTCTTAAAGATTTTCTTTCCTCCCCTCCCTTCCTATGCTTTTTCTACATTTAAACCTTTGGGGAGAGGAGGAAGAAGGAAAAGGGAGGGAGGGGGTAGGGGAAAGAGAGAGAAAAAGAGAAAGAGAGAGGCCCTATCTGATGGCATATGGGCTGTAAAAAGCTCGGTGATAGTCGACCCTGTAACCCCAGCAGCGAGGAGGCAGAGATGGAGGAGCTCTGTGGCTCACAGGCCAGTCATCTTAGCCAAACTGGCAAACCTCAGGTCCCAGTGAGACCCTGCCTCAAAAACCTAAGGAACAATAAACTACCAAGGCCTGACCTCTGCCCTCCACACACTTGCGTGCCTGCACCTGAGTGAGTATGCACTCGAGGGCACACATACAACTATCTTTAAAGAAATTTCACCGTTTATTATGCATGTGCGTGTGGGTGTGAGTGCATGTGCGGAGGTCAGAGGACAACTTCCAGGAGTTAGTTCTCTCCTTCCACATTGGTTCCAAGGAATGAACTCAGCTCATCAGGCTTCACAGCAAGTGCCTTTACCCAGAAGCCTCTTGGCTGGCCCCTAGAAACAAACTATCAATTATCTTAGCTTTTTAACAGGCTTTAACATCTAGTAGAATTAAATACTCATCTTCACTTTCAGAACTGTATTAAGCTTTATTCTTGGTTATTTTTATAGGATTCTAAATGAACTTTGGTATCATCTTGGCATTCTAAATTAAGTAAAAAAAAGGTATGCTTGGTGGTGCACACTTGTAATCCCAGTACTTGGGATGTAGAGTAAGAGGGTCAGGAGTTCAAGGACAGTTTGTGGTAAAGGAAACTCTCTCAAAAGTAAAAATAATTACAACAACAACAACAACAACAACAAAAAAAAAAAAAAAAAAAAAAAAGGAAAGAAAACAAAAATCTGAGCATGGGCACATGCCTGGAACTTTATTATTTGGATGCTGAGGCAGGAGTATTGAAAATCAGGAAAAGTATGGATTACAAAGCTAGAGCATAGAACCTGCCCCAAACAAAACTAATCTCCTATTTTTTTTTTTTCCTCCTATAGGTGTATGTAAGGTTTCATTAACTCTACAAGCTGGTCTTGAATTCCTGATCCTCTTGTCTCCACCCCCCAAATACCAGGATTACAGGTGAACACCATCACTTGGCTTTGTGTGTTTCATTTTTTTGACACCAGTGACTGAATAAAGGCCTTATTTATACTATTACTGTGCTATTCCTGCCCCCAACCCCTTTCATTAAATTTTCTAATAGGTCATTGTGTGTATAGAAAACAATGGCTTTTCTTATATATACCATCTTGCTGAATTTGTTTCTAACTTTTTTCATTTAATTTTCTTGATGCATCAGACATACATGATCTTATGCCACATATTAGGTATTTTGCCTCTTCCTTTCTAATATTTATCTCTCAGATTTTGCTGGGTTTTTTTTGTTATTGTTGTTGTTTTGTTTTTAACTGTACCAATGAGAAACTCCAAAACAATGTCAGACATTTATAGTGGTTATAAGTACCCTTTTCTTTTCTTTTTTCTCTTCTTCTCTCATTCAGGGCCTAACTTAGTCTGGTCTGGCCTTGAATTTCTGATTCTCCTGTTTCTTCCCTTTAAGTGCTGGGACTGTAGGTCTGAACCAGCAGAACCGGGAACTGAACTCGGGGCTTTGTGTACACTCTACCCCCTGAGCTGTATTCCCTATTCCCTTTTTCTTTGGTGAGAACACTTTTAGTGTTTTACCTACTGGTCATAATCCCAGCTCTCAACCGGATGTACACATTTTTGCATGAGGCAAATTGTGTGAGCGAGTGCACAGGCATGTACCTGCTCTGCTGAAGCCTGAAAGTAAGGCTTGTACATGCTAGTCACAAACTCTACCATTCAACTACTCTTCATTCCTTCTGTTGTTTTCCTCAAGATGAGGCCTCACTGTGAAGACCTCGCTGGCGTGGAATTCACTTTGCCGATCAAGCTGACTCCAACCTGCCTCTGTCTTGTAGGTGGGATTATAGCGAGGTGTCATCACACTCCAATCTCTATTTGTGGGCCAGCAAGAAAGCTCAGCAGGTAAGGGCACTTGCTGCCGAGCCTGACAACCTGAGTTTAAGACCAAGTAAATAAATGTAAAAACACAAAGAAGCATCAAAACAGATTCCTATCCTTGCTTGTATGTGTGTATGCATGTGTGTTTCCTATGCACGTGTATGCAGAGGCCAGAAATGAACATGGTTCTCTCCTTCTATTGCTCTCAATCTAGTTTTTAAGACAGGATCTCTTCATAAATCTAAAGCTTACTGTTTGGCTTAGATAGCTGGCAGCAAGGTCGTAGGATCATCTGTCTCCATCTTCCAGAAGGTATACATGGCCATCTTGACTTCTATATAGGTTCTAGAGATTTGATCTCAGATCCTCTTGCTTTCACAGCAAGTACTCAGACCCACAGAGCCATCTCTCCAGGCTCCTATTCCTGTCATCCTCCACCACCTCCACCACCACCACAAGATAGGGTCTCACTGTGTAGTCCTGGCTGACCTGGAACTCATTATATAGACTAGGTTATCCTTCAACTCGCTGAGACTGGCCTCCCTCTAACCCTGAATGCTAGTTGTACACCAGCCAGGGGTGCAGTGGTGCACACCTATAATCCCAGCACTCAGGAGGGCAGAGGCAGGCAGATCTCTGTGAGTTTGAGGCCAGCCTGGTCTACACAGCAAGTCCAGGACAGTCAGGGCTATACAGAGAAACCTTCTCTCAAAAAAAAAAATAAAATAAAATAAGGTTATGTACCAATTTTTAAAGTGCTCTTAAATCATATGGCTGATTAATTTTCTCAGTAATAAAAAGGTTTGCCGTCCAATCCATATTTCTGTACTTTAACACTACCTAGTGACTCTTTAAACATGTGTTCTGTCACGCTGTTGGTATCTGCTAAGATAATCTTCGATACAGTTAATCAGCCCCCCTCACGGTGCCGTGTGAGGGTAGCACGCCAACCGACTATCGCGCCATCTCACCTGCAGAATGTCCCTGTGCCGCTGCAGCGTGTGCAAGAGCGCTGCGTTCAGCGAGGGGACCCCCGCGCTGCTGCTGTACTCTGCCATCTTATCATTCACCCCTGTAAGCTACAAAGGAAAGAGGAAAATAGTTCAAAAAGCGCTAAAAATGGCTCAGGTACGTTACCTGCCGACAAGTCCTCTTGGCTGACAGTAAACAAGACAAGACCCAGTCAAACCAGCAATTCCCAAAAAAACCATGTTACAATTTGGCTAAAATTCAGGTGGCTGGAGGAAAAACACACCCTGAAAGGCTGGTTTCAATGAACAATATAATGCAGAACCATAGCTGGCAAACAGCAAACTACTGTTTACCCACAGAACTTACCCTTGCCAAAAGCTGTTCAATTTCGATTGCCATTGTCTCAAACATTCTGTCTTGATTTGATCCATTTAATAGGGGTGTTGTGTCAGAACTAAAGAGAAGTTCAATTAAAACAAAAAATCCATTACTTAGCCCTTTAAAACATCCTTCAAATAACGGGGTGACTTTCCTTAAGGAGGTCAAATGAACCCAAAACATTCCTTCTCTTTCTTTAAAGACTGATTTACTGGCTCAGTGGGTAAAGTGCTTGCTGCTGAGCCTGATGCCTGAGGGAAAGAATGGACTCCCAAAGTTGTCCTCTGTGAGTGCACACGTCAGTCCCTCCACATAAATAACTGCAACTTTAAAAACGCAACTATGACTTTCTCCTTCTCTCAAAACAGTCCCACACACCCTAAACGCTGCACTAAAACACGAGCACTAAATACTTATATAAACATCAAAATGTAAGGACTGAAATACTAAATACAGTACAAAATATAAGTGAATATAGACATTCTAAATGCTGTGTACTATTCTCCAAATGATAGAAAATTGTCTAAGTAACTTAAATTCTGAATTTGAAAGAACAAATAATGAAAAAGAAGACAAAAATTCCTTATAATAGTGAAGAAAAAATGGGTTATAGAATATGTCATGGGGCCTATGAGAAACAATCTTCAGCTTTTCTCCCAAATCACAGTTTCTGATGCCTTTAAATTCTCTCTTCCTTTAACGACTCCTATCCAGAAATAAACAGATTTGCCTCAGTTGATGAGGTAAGCAGTTAGGAAGGAATGAGGAGACAGCATTCAGGGAAACTGAGCCATGCCCAGCATACTTTCACCAGCTCTCCACAGCTCCACTCACAGCATGCACCCACTTCAGACTAGCTTACAAAACGGTTGACCGTCTCTTTGTATCACAATAGCTGGCCAGAAATCTGACTTCTTACAGATGAAGATGTCTGACAAACTCAAATTCTCGAAGTTTCACTTGTCTCTTCTGGCAAGCCAATACCTTTTATCAGGGACCTATGCTGGACCTATGCCCACGTAGGCCAGTTACTCCCAACACAAACAGAATGAACTACACTCTCCAACCTGAGCGGCGGCCTACTCCCGACTTTATACAGCATCTGAATGTGGCAACCCAAAGGTTAAAGGGTAGCTACCACTGTTCCCCTTATCTGTTTACTTTCACCACAAACCAATCAGTGAAACAGCCAAAAAGTGGCTAAGAAGAAGGTTTTAGAGACTATTTGTTAACTTTAGTTATGAGTGTGCTTCTCTGCCTGCGTGAGTTTAGGTGCATCGTGTGCACACAGGCTGGGAAGACCAGGAGAGGGCAGCAGGTTCCCTGGAATCAGTTACAGGCAGTTGTGAGTGTGGCCGTGTAGTTGCTGGGAATCTACCCTGGGTCCTCTGCAAGAGCAGTAAGAGCTCATACATAGCTGCTGAGCTCTCTCTCCAGCTCCAGATTTTTTCCCCTTCAAGTTGGAGGTTTGCTTTGTGTACACAGTCCAACCTAACCTGGAACTTGTGCTCTTTCTGTTCCATTCTCTAAGTGCTAGGATAACAGGAATGTACCATGCCTGGCTTTAATAAGGATTCTTATTTTAGATGTTTATTTAACCAGGTCTTAAGCTTTATTTCCTCCTTAAACATTGCCATTTGTATGTCATGCAACATGACATAAAAACATGGAAAGTAACAGGGCAAGTCCAGCTTGGGCTACACAGTGACAAGAGAAAATAAGAGAATAGTGTGGGGTTGGGATCAGTTCTTAATTGTGTCACAACTAAGCCAAAGCTGTGCAGTATCTCCTAGAAAAAGAGCTCTGTACACCACTAATAAACCCTCCTGCCAGATACATTTAAGAACAATGGGCCAGTAGAAGTCAAGAAGAAAACTGCCTGTCTTTTTCATAGACATATGCCAGCACCTGGCAAATGGTGACTATTTACTGTTCTTTAAAGATCTGTTGAATGAGTAACAAGGCAATCTCTACTACTGGATGGTCCATAATCGCCAGTCTTAGGGAAATAGTCAAAATCGTTCTCTACAATATCAGGAGTCAAGAGTCACATTTAATCCACTTGATAGGTGTGTGATGATCCTATAAGAAAAGTTCTGCCCACTGCTGACTCTTCATGTGACAAGCTTCAAACAGGCACCAGATGGAGCAGTCAGACTTTCAGTCTTGCCTTTACTCTCCGGTGCTGGGGATTACAGTCCCTGCACTGAGTTACAGCCTCCGCCCACGTCCTTACAACCTTAGGCTCTGTGGAGAGCAGAATCAGTCCCAAGCTGCTGCTGAAATCTGAATGTTTTCAAGATGTGGTTTTTTTTAAGGGAATCTCCAGCAAAGAACACAGGAAAAACACCCTGCAATAGTATTTCCTGACAGACTTGAGTTTTAAAATTGTATACTCACTGAAAAACAAATGTAAGCCTTAAATCCAGGAAAAAAAAAAAGCTTTCTGAAAATTTACTCATTAAAAAAACAAAACAAAAACCTCATGATTTCCTTGTTTTTAATTGCTGAGTAGTATTCCATTGTGTAAATGTACCACAATTTCTGTATCCATTCCTTGGTTGAGGGAGATCTAAATTGTTTCCAGATTCTGGCTATTATGAATGAAGCCGCTATGAATATAGTTGAGTCAGAGCCAACTATAGAGTGCAGGGAACCTTTTGAAAGAATGGGGAGACAGAAAGATCTGGAGGGGGAAGGAGCTCCTCAAGACCAACAGAGCCAAAAAACCTGGGCTCAGAGGGCCTGCAAAGACTGATACGCCAACCAAGGACCATGCAGGGAAAGGACCTAGACCCCCTGCTCAGATGAAGCCCATAGACTGCTCAGTTTCTAAGTGGGTTTCCTAGTAAGGGGATCAGGAGCTGTCTCTGACATGAACTCATGGGCTACTTCTTTGATCACCTCCACCTGAGAGGGGAGCAGCCTTACTGGGCCACAGAGGAAGATGATGCAGCCCAGTCCTGATGAGACCTGATAGGCTAGGGTCAGATGGAAGGGGAGGAGGTCCTCCCCTATCAGTGGACTAGGGAAGGAGCATAGGGGGAGAAGAGGGAGGGTAAGTGAGGCTAGGAAGAGACAGGGGGAGGGGCTATAGCCAGGATATAAAGTAAATACATTGTAATAAATAAGAAAGAAAAAAAAAAAAAAAAAAAAAGAAGGAATGAATGTTAAAAAAAAAATCCTCACTCTCCTTACTTGGTGAATGAAAGTGTCCAAAGCCATGCTGGGCATGCTACTAACTTATGTTTAGGTCTGAAGATCAACACAATGGCCCCGTTAACTCTGCAAGCCATATGCCCTTATGAAAAAAAGAACAACACTTTGGCTGCAATAGTGAAAGAGATTTTGTTGGAATGTATATAATATGGTCATGTTTAGAACACAGGTTCTAGAGAGAGAAGGTGTAAGTTCAGATTCAATCTCAGTTTTGTTGTTTTCACTATTAGCTAAAAAAAAAAATTCATCCTCCACTAGCCTTTGAAAAATACAGAAATGCTGGGTGTGGTGGAATAAGCCTATAATCCCAGCACTCAGGGAGGCAGAGGCAGGTGGATCTCTGTAAGTTAGAGGACAGCCTGGTCTATAAAGTGAGTTCAGGACAGCCAAGGCTACATAGAGAAACCCTGTCTCAGAAAAACAAAAACAAAAAGAAAAATACAGAAATGACAACTCTGCTAGCAACGATCTCAGGCAGCGTGTATACATAAGTATAATCTGGATGAAAATATTCAGAGAAGCATTCATACAAAGCTGTAAGAGCAGAACTTACAGCATAGTGATTATGTTAGCTATTAAAATTATTAATTAGCAAAAAATAGAAATGTCCACCAAATAATTAAATTCTATTGTTTAATATATGTAGCAAATAAAGACAATAGAGTTAAAAACACTCACAGCTGAACTTCAAAGATAATGTTAAATCATAAAAGCCAGCTGCAAAATAGCTTTTGTAAAATACTATGGGTTGCCTAGAAATACCATTATATGTAACAAAAATAGTGACATTTATATGTAAATGAGAAAAACAACGTGGGAATCTATTAGCAGCTTCATTTCAATTTGCAATAATTATTTTTTAAAAATAGATACTAACAAAAAAGGGCTCACAATGCTATTCCTTATATTTCTAAGTATCTCAAATATTTCCTGATCTTTAAAATAATTGATTAACTTAAGTAATCATAAGATTTAAAAATATGATTTTCCTTGAGTTGTAGTATGCGGAGTTCTGAAAAGAAAATGTTAAAACTGGCTCCCATGATTATGAGGACCCCACACTCGATTCACTCGAAAGTGAGCCCCAGAAAAAGTTTGCACACTTTGCATTTGGGCAGCCCCTCAGTTCCAGTCAGAAATTCTCCGGGGAGTGGTGGCTCGTGTCTTTAAACCCAGCAATGGGGAGGCAGAGACAGGTCGAGCTCTGAATTTGAGGCCAGCCTGGTCTATAGAGTGAGTTTCAGGACAGCCAGGGCTATGCAAAGAAGCCCTGTCTTGGAAAAACAAACAAACAAAACAAAACAAAAATCTTTGTAGGCAAAGCTGACACTTCTGCGGCCTGCCTGAGAAATCTTTGATCTGTCATGGAGTTCAGAATGAATTTGCAATCGTGTCTCCCGTCTTGGCCTCCAAGTGCTGGAACAGGTGTGCACAGGCCTGGCTTCAGAAACTGTTATTGACAAATTCATCTTTAAAACTCTAGAAGTTTCTTACTGAGCTATCACAAGCTTTGTCTAAAAATCTCAAATGTTAGTCTCAAGAAATACGAAAAATTTCAGTAAGATACACGTAATGACAACGAAAGCAAACTATCAACAATTCACCAGCAGATCAAGTCACAGAGTCTGTATCTCAGTTTACTTTTAAAAAGTCACATAGTTTAAGGTGAACAAGATCCGGCAGTACCTATACCTATCCCGTCCTCCGTCCCGGGTGCTGCTGTGACTGTAACTCGTACACAGTTTACTGAAGGAAACTAGTTTCAGGTCAAGTTCATTTTCCAGCTGTCGAGCTTGTTTCCTGAGATCTTTAAGAAAATTACAAAAGTAAATCATTAGTCCATCAGTAAATGTTAAAATCATGACTATTTTGAAGAAAGCCAACTATGAAAATGATCACATACTCTGATCTAGTTCCCCAGAAACCGAAGACATCCCAAGAAAGTAAAGTAGCCAAGTCCGTAACCTTCAGATGGGAGCAGTGAGGGAAGTGGTAGGGGGGAGAAACAACCTGTCACTTTTCTTTCAAAGACGGCTTGACAGCCAGCAGGCGCATGATTATAATCCCAGCACTCGGGGAGGCAGAGGCAGGCGCATCACTTCCAGTTCCAGCCAGCCTGGTCTACAGAGCGAGTCCAGGACAGCCAAGGCTACACAGAAAATCCCTGTCTCAAAAGACCAAAAAGGAAAAAGAAAAAAAAAAAAAAAGAAGCTTGCCAACAAATGCTGTAATATCCCTGAGATTATTTTACAGCAATAAGCAAATGTTGTAACATGAAAAACAAGCAGACAATATAAATCATAAAGAAACAAAAATGGTTTATAACCACCACATCAATTTACCAGCTACCTTTATAAGCAGCCAGTATTCCTCTTGACAGATTTTTCTTATGTTTCAAAGCTCTGTTAAGATTTTGGGATTCTTTTCGTACAGGCAAAATACCTTAGATACTAAACACAAAGAAAAAGCAAATCAACAAAAAATAATTGCTTTTTCAAAAACACTGGAGGGGAAAGCAGAGGTTAAGAACAGCCAATGCAGTACGAACAAAGCAGACTACAACTGCAACAGGTTTTTTTTAAAGCTTATGTTTTAAAAGTAGAAGCATCAGCAAAGACATAAACTGATGCAACAGCTTGGCTTCTAAAGGGCTGAATGAAAGAAGCCAGACCTGGAATTCTCCACCCCCCATATATATATGTATGTATGTCTGAGTGTTCTTACTCATAGTAGAGCTCAAGCGAAAGGACTAAAATACAGAAAGAAATAACAATGTCTCAGGACTAAAGAATATGAAAACATGGTTTCACTGTATTTTGCAATCAAAGGCAGGAAGCAGAATTGAAGGAGACTATCTACCCAGAGACCATATCCCAGTCCCAATGTCAGCTACTGTTGTTGAGATTTACTGACAATTCAGTTAATATAAAAATCTCAGCCTTCAGGGTTTTTCTATACATGCTTAAAGCCTTGGCACAAAGGTATATTACAGCATGTGTGTCAATAACCCAAAGCCAAATGACTATCAAGGATGCCAGGAGTCACTTCTACACAATTTAAAAATAAATTCTATCTACTACAGCTATTTCCAAAGGGCATTTTAGGTAAATGCTTTAAGCTATTGGCATGTTTCTCTGTAGTTCTACTTTGTTTTGTTTGTCTAACAGAAAACATCAAGTAGAAAGCATTTTGAAAACATGACGGATAGGAACTTCAAATTCAGTCCCTTAGGTCAACTGGCTGATGGTGACAATACCATACTTCCCAGGTGTTTCACTGGACCGAAAGGGGAAATAGGTTTTAAAAAGTAAAGAAACAAACAGTTAAATAAAAAAATGTGGGCCATTTCTGATTTTTGTGGATCATCGTGGTCTGGAAAGTTTTATATGACCTCACTTGAGGGGACCAGATTTCCAGGAATTAAATAGACACGAATGAATGTTTTCTTGGCCGGAGAAGAATGGCAACTGTATAATTAGAACCCTTTAACTTTATCATTTTTAACAAAATCGATCTTGGACTCCAAGACAGAAGGTAAAGTTATTTTCAGTATTCTGTCACCCGATCGTCGCTGAAGTCTCAATCTCCAGTTGCCAACAGAGATCCAGGAGGAGACATTCCACTCAAACTCCCCCCAAGGCCGGTACTGACAAGTTCCTCCTCAGTCTTAGTTTTCTAAGTGACCTCAACTCCAAGGTTCTGATCACTGGTCTTCCTGGCTCTGGATCTTGTCGCTCAACACTGTCCCCCCAAGAGTTGGTCTCCAAAGCCCTATGCTTGATGTCTCCCCACCCCTCAGAGAGGTCCACCTGGAGACGCAGGCGCCTCTTGCTGTCCATCCCGGCTCCCTCCACGCCACCCAACCCCTTCCCGGATCCGGTTCACTCCGCCCCAGCCTCTTCCCCGAGTTCCCGAGCCCGCGGTTCCTCCAGGACCTCGTCCCGCAGGGTGCCGGCCCCGAGGCCTGGCTCTTCCCTCCGCGGCCTCCCTCACGTCCCCCCTGCACTTGGCGGGACCCACCCGGAGGCCTCGCCCTCACCTTCCCAGTAATTGCTGGTTCCCGCCGCCATCTTTGTTGCCCAACGTCAGTCGGGGCAGGCGAGTGGCGGCGTTGAGGGCCAGAGAGTCACCTCCGCGCCGTCTTCCGCCCCGAGCGCCGGGGTTGACGGGACACGCGAGCCTCCGTAGGTACGGCCACCTAGTGGACAATTCGTTATCTTACAGCTTTAAGTAGCGGGTTCGGTTTCGCTTGTTAAGCTGCCCGAATGTCTCTGTCTTCCTGCGCCTTCAACCTTCAGTTCGTTCATCGCGGCTTGCTCCTCCTTTCAGCAGGTGACTGAAAGGAGAGACACAGTTTCCCTCCTCTTCCTTTAAATAGGATGTCTTTAGACTTGGCGCGCGGGGGTGGGGTGGGTGTTAACTGCTAAATGGGTAATGTGCCTGCCTAGATGTAAGAGGCCTTGGGTTTGTTCCCCAGAACTCCATAAACAGAACATGGGGGCATATGCCTTTGATCCTAGTACAGAAAGCGGGGATAGGAAGACCAGAAATTAAAAGAGAAAGAAAGAGAGAGGGAGGAAGGGAAAAAAAATGTAAAAAATGTATCTTCGACCATCATTTTCCTTCCTCAGAGCCAGTTCTTTTCCTTCTCCTACCTCTGCCTGCCCATCTTCCACTGTCCAGCATGTAAGGCTCTCTTCTCCGGCTGCTTCCCTATATCTGCAGCGGAGCCTTAGGCCCCTTTCCTTTCTAGTCAGCAATCTAGAAAGGGTGAGCTAACTGCTTCCGTGTGCCCACACCTGAAACTCGCTGGTTGGACTAGCTGGCTAGCAAGCCCCGCTTTCGCCTTCCCGGTCCTGGGATTACAGACGTACGCTGCCAGGCCTGTTTGTTTTTTTGTTTTTCATGTCTGTGTTAGGGATCTGACCTCATGTCCTTATGCTTATAAGCCACTTCACTTCACTGGTTGAGCATAACACGCATTATATGAATAAACTGTTGCGTTGTTTAAGATCACTGAGAAACTGGGAGTGGACATAAGGTTGCCACCCTGGGCCCCCCCACCCCACCCCATACACACACTCAATACGGCAAGCATGTCTCTCTTAAAGTGTCTCACAGGACCCCATGTCTTGGGGATGGGCTGGCTGGCTGGCCCTGTGAGAAAAGTTGGACAGCAAAATGTCCCAAAGAGTAAAAATACCAAGTCCAGGAGAAAAGAAGGAGAGTGAAGTATTTGAGTCAAAACACTGTCCTTCATCCCAGCTATAGGCTGCTGGCTCCCAGTCACCCTCCGAATGTAGGGATCCGGTGGTAGGAACGGCTCACTGGAAGTCTCACCTCAGAGAAGACATCCTTCCTGGAGCTCAGATCAGGGTCTCCAACTGTCTGTCTCTGCTCTCCCAGCTTCCTCAGTCACTTTCTGCTCGATGAGGTGAGTGTCTGATCTCATGGGCTGCTATCCCTTGTTTGCTATTTCAGTCTTTTGCTTCTTCTTGCTGTATACAGAAAAAGAACATTCATTTGAAAATAGCATGGCGATTGCAGGCCATTCTTCCTTCAGGACACTAAGCCATCTCCTCAGGCCCTAGAGTACTGATTTGTAAAAATGTTTTTCTCAACGTTCTGGTTGGAGAAAGAACATCTACTGTTCTGTCTTTGGGTTGATTGACAAGTAGATTCTTCCTCTGCCCCTACCATGTTGCTACTGAAACCATCTGGTGAGTTTATTTCAATTATTGGATTTTTCAGATCTGAAAACTGCACTTTCTTCCTCATTGTCTTTTCTTTGTGAAAACTATTCATTCTCTGCTGAGACTTTTTTTGTTTGTTTGTTGTTTTTGTTTTTCAAGACAGGGTTACTCTGTGTAGCCTTGGCTGCCCTGGATTTGCTTTGTAGACCAGGCTGGCCTCAAACTCAAGATATCCTCCTGCCTCTGCCTACCAGAGTTCTGGGATTACAGGCATGTGCCACCGTGCCTGGCTTAAGTCTCTTTTTTAAATCATTTGTTACAAGTTTGTTTATAGCTGTACATAATGATGACCTCCTTTAATTCCAGCACATGGGAGGCAAAGGCAGGCAGATTTCTGTGAGTGTGAGGATGGCCTGGGTTACACAGTGAGTTCCAGGACAGCCAACCCTACGTAATGCAATGGTTCACAACTTCTTTGGGGGTTGAACAGTTCTTTCACAAGGGTCACCTAGGATCACTGGAAAACACAGATATTTATATTACAATTCACAACAATAGCAAAATTACAACTATGAATAAGCAACAAAATAATTTTGTAATTGGAGGTCACCACAACATGAGGAACTGGATTAAGGGTTGCAGCATTAGGTAGGTTGAGAACCACTGGCTTAGAGTGTTTCTTGCTTGTACCTTTTGCATTTCTGGTGAGATGTAGATACATAAGACCAAAAATAACTCTCAGGGAACTCACCTACACCTTGTTCTTTAGATTCTGAGGTCTCTGGCCACTGACATCTTTCCTCCCTTTAAAGCCTGTTGTTTTACATACAAACACAAGTTCTCACTATCCTTAGTGGGAAGAATGGAACCATCTCTATCTTGTCCAGAAATAAAGTTTTCCATTTACATTTAAACTTCCTGCAACAACTCACCTTACCTCTTTATATCTTCTACATTCTTGAATTTGTTTACTGCCATTATTTTAATAATGTTTTTGTGAAAGTTGAAAAAAAGTGTGCCTCCCAGAGGACTATTGTTACTTTTCTGGGAAAATAGTGACATGTATTTACATTTCACCCTGATAGACCAGAACACAGTGATTTCACTTTGTGGAAAGTCTTATTAAAAATGCACAAAGTGGCCAGGTGTGGTGGTGGTTCAAGCCTGTAATCCCAGCACTCAGGAGGCAGAGGCAGGTGGATTGCTGTGAGTTTAACACCAGCCTCATCTACAAAGCGAGTTCAGGACAGCCAAGGTTACACAGAGAAGCATTGTCTTGAAAAAAAAAAACATAAAAGAAGAAGAAGGAGAAGAATATGGAAAAGAAAGAAGAAGAAAAAAGAAAGGAAAAAAAGAAAGAAAGATCACAGAGTGTGCTAAGACAAGATAAGTCTTTGGTTCTACTGGTCAGGTGGGTGTGCACTTCTCGGGTCTCTCAAATGAAGGTTTGGGTCAAACTTTTTTCCAAGAAACTTAGCCAAAGACCATCAAAAAAACTTCCATAATCAGACTAGAGATAAATGACTTGAAAGAGTGAACCCAGGAGCTAGGGGAGATGACCCAGGAGATAAAGTGTTTGTTGTGCAAATGTAAAGACGGGAGTTCGAAGCCCCAGCACCCACATAAATGTCACACAAGTGTGACTGCTTGCCTGTAATCCCAGCACTTGGGAAGGAGAGACAGGAGATCTCTGAAGCAAGCTGGCTAGCTAGGCTATCCAAATCACTGAGCTTTATTCAAGTGAGAGATCATGGGGAGTAGTGAGGAAGTCACATGACAGTAACCTCCAGGCTACACAGGCATACACACATGCCCACACGCATGCAAACATGCATATATACATGCACAGATACCACACAAACATAGGCATGCAATTAAGATGAATCAAAATCCGAGGTATTTTTGTGAGTCAGAGGATGTGGGGGAAGAATGGATGGGAAATGACCAAGTGAAAGGTGAGGGTCTGGATTCTCTTCCAGACGAGGAGGCAGGAGCTCCAAGATGTAGCTGAGGACCAAAGGCTAGACCACATTACAAGGTTAATAGTGGGGAAGAGGCTAAATAAAAAGCGGGCTCTGGCATGAGGACCCACTTCTATCAGAAGTGACCCCATCCCATGGCTAGTTTCTTCATCTGTTGTGTAGGTAAGCTGCAGGAGTCAAAGGCTTCTCGCCCACATGTAACAGCAGCCTGTCACAGGAGACAGACAGCAGGGACTCTGCTCCCTAACTGATATGGCATACACTTATGCCTGACTCAGCAGCTCTCCAGCACTGCAGGCCTTAGGAGTGGAGGAAGCTGGCGCTGCTGCTGGCTGTGTGCTGTGAAGCTGTCCCCGAGACTGTTGGGCTCTCCCTGGGGCACTGAAGTCCATGCTGGGCAGACCCAGTATCAGGAGTGCTGCAGGGCAATCCTCAGTGTTCTGATCCTTCCTGACCAAAGTTCCAGGGGCGTGAGGACAAGGCAAGGTGTGATAGTGCAGACACAGCTCAGCTTGGCAGAACAGTCACATCCGTGTGGTAGCCTTTGCACATTCCATCATGTCCTTTCTGGTATTTGGAACAGGGAGCCACACATGAAGATAGAGCAGATTTCCCCCCATAATGCTGGGCTTGGACATAGGGCTTCCTTCCATATCTAGGCATGTGCTCTACCACTGAGCTCCAGCCTCCCTCTGTATGTTTTCTATGTGTGCACACGTGTGTGTGTGTGTGTGTGTGTGTGTGTGTGTGTGTGTGTCTGTGTCCCTGTGTGTAAGCCAGAGGTTGAAGTCAGTGTCTTCCTTAATGGTTCTCTGCCTTATTTTTGGAGACAGGATCTCTCACTGAACTGATTTGCCAGCAAATCTAAGGATCTTCTTGTCTCTGTCCTTCCAGCACTGGGCAGTGTATGCAGAGTCCGCAGGGATCTTATGTGGTTACTGGGGAATCAAACTCATGTCCTCATGCTTGTACTGTACCGAAGGAGCTGTCTCCACTTCCCTTCCCTCACCAGCTTTTTTTTTTTTTTTTACTTTTAATTTTGAGACAAGGGTCTCACTAAATCACCTGATCTGGTCTTGACTTTATTTGGTATCCTACAAGCCTTGAACTCTCAATCTGAGTAGCTGGGGTTATAGGCCTGCAATCTGGCTGGGGCTGGAGGATTCTCCAAGTACCTGTGGACGGTGCCTCTGCTCTCTGTTTCCTGTATTCCAGTGACTTACCTTGATGTCCACCCTGCTCAAGTCCCACAACACAGGTTTCCCCTGCTTCCTGGCACGCCTCGCCGTCCCTGCGCCCAACCCCCATTTGTTGTTTTAGACAGGCATGTTCCAAGCTGTGAATTAGGACGGCCTCAAATTTGCAGGGATCCTCCTGCCTCAGCTCTCTAACTTCTGGGATTACAGGTCTTTCTGACACAGGCTTCCTTTGATTTTTCTTTTGATAACTCACTTTTGGTAGAATGGAATTTGAAGCTGTAGATGGTTAGACTATTATCATCCAGTGAATAGAATTATTGCTATTGTTATTACTGCTGTGGGTGTGGGTAGGCACGAGTGCCACAGTGTGTATGTAGAGGTCAGAAGGATGGCACGGAGATGAAGCTCAGGTTTAAGGTCTCTGTCCACATGCTTTCCCTTCAAACCATTTTCCCTTGCTGGCAGTTTGAGGAGGGGCGGATCAGCTCAATCCACCCTGCGTGAACGGATGCCGGGGGTGGGGGGTTCTCCGTGGAAGCTCATCTGGGTTGGGTTAGCCCTTACTTTCACTGTGCAGCCATCAAAAAAGCGTGTTTACCTGTGTCCACTGCGTAACCTGCCGGGCTGCTGTCACTCACCCGTGACCAGGTGTAAACCGGTGTCCTGCACCTGCGTGGTTTCTCTGCTCTCGGAGGCCCTCTCCTACCTCCATTTGGGAGACAAGTGCTTAGGCCACTGCACTCTTAGTAGCAGCTCCACACTTTAGTGTGTGGTCCCTTTTCCTAATCTAGACATGGCCGGTCTCACTCGGTAGCCCTGGCAGCCTCAAAATCCTCTGCGTAGATAAGCTGACCTTGAACTCACAGAGGTCCACTGCCTGTTTCTCAACTACTGGGATTTAAAGTGTGTGCACCATACCCAGCCCAGGTTTTCTAACTACTCACAAAGTCTGTTCAATTCAATTCACCAAGAGTTACAAGTTGAACTAAATTACATTTACTTATATTTGATTGTAAAAATATATTTAATTATATTTAAGTTTGTGATTTGTCTATGGATCATTTGCTATCTTTCCGCATAATCATATAGCTGCCATTTATTTTAAAATCTGTATTTTTTTTCAAAAACAATTTAGTTTTATGTGTTGCCTGCATGTGTGTGCACTGTGTTTGGACCTGGTGTGCGATGGTAGGAGGAGGATGTCAGATCCCCAGGAACTGGAGACAGGGGTGGTCAGCCACCACATGGCTTCTACAAACCGAACCAGGTTGTCTGCAAGAACAAGTACTCTTAGCCACTGAGCTGGGCCGCCAGCCCTGGTATGCAGCTCTCATTGTCCTGGCTGAGACTGCTTGTCAAAAGAGGAAAGTTCAGGTACTTCAGTGGGTGTTTGTCTTTGGTGACAGGGATGAAAGTGCTTCAACTCTGCCGTTCTCACCTGACAGGATTCTAAACCATGGCTTTGGCTTCTCTTTCATCCCTAACTGTCAAAAGGGGGCTTCTGTGTTCTGTGCTCCATGGGAAGCTGTGCTCCCGGCCAGAGGTAGCATTCACCAAGATTTGATTCAAAATCAAATGTACTCAGATTCCAAAATATCTGGGGCTATGCTTGCCCATATTTTCTTAAAATACTTCACTACAATTTTGGTTCTGAACATACAGTCCACACTTTGCCCTGGCACGACGTGACACTACACAGGACAATGACTACCGCTGGGAGCACCCCCGCTCAGCGTTGCGGCATCTATGTGAGACAGTGCAGTGATTTTACTGTACAAAGTTTTCTGCCCTTATTTAAAAAATGGCTTAATTACGGAAAAGACTTTATTTTTTTCCCTATTTTCATTCCTCAGCATGCGAGCACATGATTACTTGGGCTGTAGTGTTAGAGTGCATGACTTTAAAAACTACTGTTTGAATGGTTGATGAGTTGCATAAACACGGGCTCAGTGAGTCTTGGCTTGCGATTAGGAAAGGATTGGCAACAGCTTCTGAGGTGGCCCTGACCATATCCGTGTTGCTTCGTACTGCACATTTCTCAAAGCAGCACGCTCGGCACTGACGATGCTGTGTCTGCATAGCACACACCCCGCCAAGATGTAGGTGACAATAAATAAGCATATTTATCTCATGAGCATATAAATGTCCTTATCTATAATGGTGAGATTATGTCTACCAAAGGACTGTTTAAAATAAATTCTTCATGATTGATTAGCACCGGATGTTTGGTTTGTATACCTGCTCGTTATTCCCATACACCTAGGATTGTGTAAACATTCCTTGGGCAAAAGGAGCTGCTAGTGGCCATTGCCAACAGCTCTGTAGAGACGAGCTGCCTTGTCTTCCTGGCAGCTCTAGATCGACACAGAGCGTCACATCCGCTTGCTGTCATTCCTCCCATCTTCCCTCAAGTTTGCTTCCTAGCATGGTGGTGGGACTGGGTTCAGGAAGGATGTGTGTGTGTTGGGGGAGTGTTAACAAGTGACAGTAACGTTACATGCTTAATGTTATTTTTCTCATTTTGTTAATTTTGATTATAACACTCTCTACTTTCAAAAGTATATGGTTTCTGTGTACTTTCTTTCTTTGAGACAGGTTCTTGCTGTGTAGCCCAGGCTGGCCTCAAATTATGGGTCCTCCTGTTTCCTTGCCTTGGACTGCTAAGATTACAGATGTGCCGCCATGCCCATCCCTTTTCTGCTTTGCATTTATTCTGTAATCAAATACTGGGAGACTGCTAGGCTGCTAATGGTGTTTCCATTAGCAAGGTCACCTTCCCTCCACAAGATCATCTTCATCCTTGAAGAATGTGTTATATATTCTATGTTGGAATCACTTAGGTATTAGCTAGCACTTTGAAAGCAGACTTTCAGTGTATATTAGTCTCTGCTGTTGGGAATGCGTCAAATTCTTAGACTCCTAAGAATTTCTACATGTCTATCTTCTGGCCAAAACAACTCTATTTTTTTTTTTAAATCTTTCATTTTTAGACGTCTCTTATTTTATAGTTTGTGATAGTCTCCATTGACTGTCTTTTGTTTCTTGATTTATAACATTTGATAATGCCAATACTTGAAACAAACAGATTTTCTATATGTCTTTATGGTGGTAAAAAAGTCATGAGGTTCCCTCTGTCTCTACGATGGAGACTCCTTCCACAGAATCTAAGTTCTGCATAGCTGGCCAGGTTCCAGGAGTCCCTCCTCAAATGCACCTCATTCAAGTCCTGTTAAACAGAAAACCGTCTACAGTCGCTCCCTCCTCGTATCCCCCAACATCCACATCCTCCACACTAAACTCAGCAGTCAATTCTGCACTCTTTGCAACTTCATCTATCTGAAACTCTGCAGCAGTCGTCTGGTTCAGCCATCTCTGTAACCCACCCACGCCTCATTCATTCTGTACTATCTTGAAGATCAGTTCTAGGTTTCTCACGTCCTTCCAGATCCTAAATCAAAAGCCTCACTGATGTTGGGCTCTTCGAAAAATGATATGATCATCTACACTTTCTACTAAGTGTTGACTTTATCTTGATCTCTTCATACTCTTCTATTTGAATACATTGTTTTCTGAGGTATCTGTACTAGCTCTGCCCTGCCTTTGGAGAGAAGGGATCTTATGTGCACCAGATTGGCCTTGAACTCATAGAGGTCTGCCTGCTTTTATCTCCCGATTGCTGGAATCAAAGGCATGCACCATGCCCAGCTATGGTAAAACTTTAAATTACCATGATGCCTTTAATCTAATCATGAACCTCAGACCCTTTTGTCTGCAGTCTTCTTTCAGGATGGACTCAAAACTGCACTATACTCTTAACACCTCTTAATTCCACTCTCTGCACTGAGGCCAACTTGCTCATCTCACCCACATTTGTTTCCATTTGATCCTAGCCAAAAGGACTAAGTAAGTGGCATGCTTGCTTTAAACCTATTACTGGTTAATGAGGGTGGAAAGTATAACATGAAATGTTGTGCTTTATCAGATTCTATTGCTTTTTAAGATTTAGGTCACTCATATCATAGTTATTTAACATTTATAGTAAGTAATAGAGAATCAGTAATAGAGTTGGCATTTTAAATGCAAGTGAGGACAAGATATGCAGACCTGCATGCTGGCATTTATTCATATCTGAGAAGCATGTGAGCGGTGACCACTGTATTTACATTGCTGGTAACAATTTATAGACATCTGAGACACCGAGGAGAATCAGTAGATTATATTTATAAAACCAACCAAAAGACTTCTGGATTCAGATATGAGAAAAATGGTAAAACTCAGGTCAGGATTTCAAACAGTTCAACAAGCCTTCACCAAAGAAGTATAAATACAATCTAATCTCACCTAAAGACAAGTATGAAGGACCTGGAAAATTGAAATTCTTGTCAGACTTTAGACAGCCTACTGGGCCACACAGTGAAAGAAAGTTCCAGCAAGTTTTCTATCTAAATGGAAAAGATGACCTCTTTGTTCATATCACTGACAACATACTTCCACGCCGATCAGGAAACAACAAATGAAGGAAAATGGCACTGGTTACCTGGGTATTCAGTTTTCAGCCAATGACCATGCTAACTGCATCTCGCTCAACCCACACTATCATTCTAAGACTGTTCCTTAACAGATATGAATCCAAGACTCTGAGCCTGCTCTGAGATTCCTGCAATTCAAGCTCACGTTGCAAATGACGTTAATCACAGACTAGGACAGACTGAGACCTGTGAGAACTTCCCCAGGAGGCTTTTGAGAGATGCTAAACACTGCATAAGCACAGCCTATTGCCATTTCTGCTCCTCTAGTCTGGACTATGCGTTCCCATGTTTCTTTATAGCTCTACTTTCCCAATCCCTGTTAGGGCAGCAACATTGAGAAAACTTATTAAAGGGGACACAGAATTCATCACCGTGCCTGACATGCCAGGACAGGTCATTCTAACTTAGCTTCACCTCAACAAGGACCCTAACTTTAACAAACAAGTTTAACATGGGTATATTAGCCCTTCAGGCTTTCCTGCTCCAAAAGGAAGCACGCAGGATGGACGTGAAGTGGGCACAGTGTCAAGGCCTGTGTTGCTTCTGTGGAGTGGCTGAACACGGCACTCTGGATGTGCTATACAACTGTGGCTGCTATGTCCACTTTTGGAACAAAACCTTCTGCTAGTCGATTCATAACGATGGGTGGCTCCTGTGGTCTGACTCTGCTACTATGGTCTACTCAAGTTAGACTTAAAACTTTCAAAATTAGAGCAGTAACTTTCTTTGGTCTACTGGTTTTGAATAAAGATTATGAGACAACACACAAAGACAAACATCATAAAATAACTTTTATACAGGATTAGTAGATCTGTTTACATATAAAAAACAAAGGACCTCATTACAGTTAATTTCACATAAATTACACAGATTAACTTTTTAAAACTACTATTTAATTTTTTTAAAGTCCCTTTTAAAATTTTCATTTTGAAGGCACAGTGCATGAAATAAAACAAAAGACTGAAACACTTAAGCTGAACAGGTGTTGGGCATGTCATATAAATAGCTATGAATTGTTTTGGATCTGGGGAAGTATTCTGATTTTAAAAAGAGAAAGAGAGGTTAAAAGAACAGGAAAAAAAAAAAACCATGTCATACCTCCAAAACTCTGCAGCATAGAATGTAGCACATTCAGACTTTGCCATTTATAAACATCGTAATTGTCTATATTTACATAATTTCTATCCACTTGTCTCAAAATGGTAACCTACTTTCAAATTTCAAAATCAACCAGGATAATACTCTGAGAGTCAAGTGGAACCATTAATAAATATTTTGCCAAATATAAAGGAGAAGTGGATGTTGGGAGGGTTTTCTTCAAGAACTAGAAATCTAAATTCAATTGACATTAATCAAAGGCCATAATCACCCCCCCAGAACTGCTATAATTAAAATAAATCAGAAACCTAAAGTTAGCAACAAGTTGCTAGGCAGAAAGATCATTGAATATTTAACCATTAGTAGAACTTTAGTAATAATAAAGGAAAATTTGGGGGAAAATGCTGGGCGCTACAATAAAATAATCCCACCAGAGACATGACATACTCATAGCCAAGAAGCTTCTGAGAGAGCAGGGACAAAACCTGGCACACTCGTGAGTCTGGCAAGACAATACACCTATTTAATGCTGGAATAAGTGGAAATACATGGAGTAGCGCATTATGGCTACTGGTGATCTGGTGCTAGCTCAGAAGCACAGCAAGCTCAGGCATAAACACTACCCTCTTCTTTTCCACTCATGATCAGTTTCAAATTCAATATTCACTAATTCAGCAAATCTCATTCACATGAGACTGCCAAAGATTAACTAGTCAAGCACACTGAGCCAAAAAGACAATGTTTCCTTCCTCGAAGCTAAGAGTCCCCAAACCAATCCCTTCAGTGAGAATGGCGAGAGTTCTCCACTGTATCAGATCCCATCACCATCCAGAGTTCCGCTGCTGCACCAAATGTGGTGTAGCTACTCTCGAGACGTCTTACCAAACTTTATCAGCACAGGCAGATGCTGTGAACGGTACCTATCCACCATGTTGCTTCTGCTAAGGAGCAGGGAGGGAAGGCAGCTTATAAACTCATCACCAGGACAAAGGAAAGGCACATCTCAGACTGGGGCAGGTTTCCTAATACTGCGACACTAGGTCCATGACACTAAAGGAATGGAAAGTCTCCGGGAGAAGCACTGAGGAAGTGCATCCCCCATCCCACATGGCTTTAGTGCCTTCTGCTGCCAAAGCAGTCTGAGATTAGATTGGCTCCACGGATAAAAGAAGGCAAGGCTAAGAGCACAGTCTTAGTAGTCATGGATCTACATTCATGTTCATAGGTAACAGAGGAGGGGGAGGCCTGGTTTTCCAGCTCAATGTATTACAAGTTCATTAACAACTTGAAACTTAGAGCAGAATTTGGGTTGGATTTCAGGAAAAAAAATGACTAGGAGAGCTACTGTGTATATTCATCTCTAAAAAAGTTCTATACATACTTAAGAAGGCGTGGCCTGTGACTGCTGAGATTTACTGCAAAAGACACACTGAATTCCAGAGAACAAGTGGAAAGTGTCCTTTAGTAAAATAAAGACTGTCACATGAACTTGGTTTCTAGTTGTAATGTCCCAAGCAGGGCTCAGCCACAGGCCCCTTGTTGGTTTTCTGAGTTGGCACTTTTAAAAATAAAGCTGAAAAGAGCAATCAATACACATCATTTAGAAAAACACAAAGAGTTATTAGAAGAAGTGGAATCATGTGCCCTTCATTAGCATTAACTTCCATGAACGTTCTGTTCATGCGGCAGAACAAGGATTCAGATAGGCTGATGCCAGGACTGACTCCAGAATGGCTGGACCTGAGCCATCTAACTGACCACACATGTCACCATCTCATTATTCCCTTCTACTACCCGAGATCTCGACTTCATACAGCCACTTTCATGCACCTCACAAAGTGTGGCCAAGTGACCTCGATGAGTGAGGCTTTGGGGGTAACTGATACATTAATGCTATGAATACAGTTTGGAAAGGTAAGAGCTAGTTTTTTGATCCCCTGATTTAGTACAAGTTCAGCAGCAACTTGGCCATTAACACATTCAAAGATATTAAACTATTACATCATTGATAAGACTCACACTCACAAAAAGCATCATTCCACTGACTAGCATTAATGCAGACACAAGAAAATGCAAATCTTTTAGGTCTCTGCACGGCTGGCAGTGAAGAGGATCCCTTCACCCCAATGCTCTATCACATGGCAGTCTTCAGTTGACTTTTTAAATGCAGAGAGCCATATTTAAAAGCTCTGAACTGAAAATTTTAACATAATTGCTTGATTAAAAAAAAAAGAGACCATCAAGGGAATCATCAGGACAAGAACCAAATCACTTGCAGAGGCCTGTATGCAGAGGCCACACTATTCCAGAGCAGTGCACCATCACAGGTGAAGGCTGGGGCTGGAGCATCAAGTGTAGACACTTTGGATCCAAATGGATTAGAATGCACAAGTAGGTTTCTTCCATTTCTAGACATTTCCATCAGTAGAATTGAGAACCTTTTGGTGCAAGATGGTATGGAAAGCATAGGTGTACAACAGGGAAAAGGCTGAGCTTCAGGAAACATGAGCAGGCATTCCTAGAGTGAGCGCTTCACAGAGGAAGCAGCAGCACCTGTGCGTGTCCCCAAGGAAAGACAGCAACGTCCTCGCCTCTGCACCGTCTCCCTCTCACCTCTACTCACTGGGCATCTGGTGCCTCCGCAGCAAAGCCAGTGAGTTCTCCTTTAGGATGAGGGTATTTAGAACTTTGCTAAACCTTACAAGAGAGGTAGTAAAATCCTGCTTAAAGCACAGCCCACCAGTTCTGATCCAGCTTGGAAACAGGTAGAAAGACAAATACGGAAGCCCATTTATTCCATTTCCTAATGTCATATATGTGTAAGAATTATCCAGCCTCCATTAAACCTGAATAAGAGAAACCCCAGCTATCTGCTAACTGGAGAAGAGAACTCCTCAGTAGATGGAGAAAAATCTCGAGTTTTTAAAGCTTTATGTCAGAGTCTGACTGGTGTCCCTGCCTTAATGTTTCTGGATTCTTTTGGCCTTTAAAATAAAGAGAACAAAACTGAAGCCACTAGTATATACCCGATGTGCAAAATACAACATCTACTAGCTGGCTTTATACTGTTACTATAAACTCTGAACAGCTTATCTTACATTAAAAAGGAAAACCAAGCGGCTGTCCATCTTCTGCTGCATAAGTAGAAACCAGATCTTTTTAAAGAAAAGGTTAAGAGTACTTTAAGGAAGGGAAGTTCAGAACTGCCCGTGGGATTCAGGATATGGATTTAGCAGGTTAAATCCCCAAAGCTCTTTGGAGGAGGAAGGGATCTCTCTTCTCACTGCAGTGGCTCCCAAGAGGAGCTGTCTTTTTGCCTGGTGCTTATGCAAGGAGATACGCAACACATGCTCTTCAGTGTTTGCTAGAATATAATGTTTCCTCCTCTGTGTCCGTTTCATCCTGGAACTCATGGCTTAGGAGAGACTTCTTGGAGCCAGTTGACATCATGCGAATTTCATCTTCATACTCATCATGATGCTGCCGGAGCCGATGGAAGCCATCTTTGTGTCTGTTGGACTTGATGGAGCAGATGCACCAAATAATGCAAGCTGTTAGGACCAGTGCTGACATGGTGGCACCTGTCCGAGAAGACCACATGGTGTTAGCAAGCCACTATCTCTTATGGCACTTTTAATAATATGTCATTTCTTTTAATTTCACGCAATTGAGAATAGTTTGCTTGTCTGGAGATGGTCTCGTAAGGCAGACTGTTCCCTGGCAGGCAGGGGACCCAGGACCCAAGCTCTAGCATCTCAACAAACCTACCCTGTCATCCTAGAAGCAGCACACTTACTGAACACACGCTGGCAGACACCGATAAACAAAGCAGCCAGACTCAGAGCCCAACACCTTTACACTCTGCTATCCCAAGAGAATCTTCAATACCCCAGTGTTACTTTCCAAGATCTCTTTTCTTGCTTTCTCTTCTTCCTGTGCTGGGAATTATTCCCACGGCAAGCTCTCTATCAGTGGGCTGCTCTCCCAGCAACCCAGATTGTTATTTCTTTCTTCATCTTCCTTTCTTTTAACTTGAAGATGTTTAAGTTACATTTTGTTTATTTATATTGTGTGCATACACACACACTGTAAGAGGACAACTGGTAAGCGCTGGGTCTCTCTTTTCACTGTGGGCTTCAGGGATTGAACTCAGGTCATCAGGCTTGCGAAAGATACCCTTAAGTCACCTTGCCAGCATTCCATTCATTCAGTTATTTGTTTATTATTTATTTAGACTGGGTTTCACTGTATCTCAGGCTAGCCTGAGACTCTCAGGTCATCAGCCTTGTATAGCAAGATCTCCTACCTGCTAAGTCATCTTGCCAGCATGTGTTCGTTCATTCGTTCACTCATTCACTCACTCATTCAGTCATTCATTCATACTGGGTCTTACTGCATATCAAGCTAGCCGAAGACTCAAAATGTAGACCTGACTGGCCTCTAACTTGCATTTATTCTATTGCCTTAAGTTTGCTTTTATTTTAAACTTGTATACAAGGTTACTGAAACAACAGCTTTACCAACAACAGAAATAACAGTCATAAAATAAAAATTGAGTTCACAAGAGCTAATGGCCGGTAAAGCTACACTTAAACCATGGCTGAATCCTGGCTCCCATGCCTTTAACCACCAAGTTCTCTGTAATTTTCCAGGTTCAAATGAGAACACTAAGCACCCCTCAAGAGGCTCTGAGACCTCACCACGTTCCCAAGATGACACTTACACCTGAGACCCCCATGCTTGCAATAGTTCTTGGGTTTTTGCTTTAAATACAAGTTGCGCTTAGAAATGAATGGAAGATCATTGTGTCAGCAGATGCAGTACAGTGGAACATTGCTTTTTCCACATATTTTTTCCACTTAACCTTATAGTAATTCAAACAATGGCACAAATTAACTCTTGGGGGGGGCATTTCCTTTTTCCTGGACCTTGAAAAAGCAAACATAAGTTCAAGCAACCAGTGTGATCTTGATGTAAAGTGACATGTGCTTGTTCAACAATATCCAGTAAGATCCACCTGTGCCAACTATGGCTCTAGGATCTGGGGATCATGATGATCAACTCTCTGTTGCCTGGAGTTCTGTTTTGGTGGGGGACATTAAATGTAGACAGATAGATATGGTATCAGTGATGACTATTATGATGGAAAATGGCTATTGTGCTAGCTATAGTAATGAGAGAAGGCCTCCAGTAGAGGTAAATTTGAGTATGAACCTGAAAAAGTTAGGGGCAAGACAGGAGAACATATAGAACAATAGCTTGGAAAATCAAGTTTAGAGAAGTAGACTCTAGGGAAAGCAATCGGCTAGAGGTATTTGTGGGGCTAGCCACTCTCAAAGCATAACAGCAGAACTGGTTCTAACTTCAAGTATGAAAAACTAACAATCTTTACCTGACACAGTTACCACGAGTTCCCTTGGTAAACCAAATATCCGGTTATCTGTATCAAAGACGATTAGCACAGAACTGGCTGCATCGTGATGCACAAAGACCTAGAAAAGTAAAGTGTAAGGATCATAAAAAAGTCACTTACAGGGCATGGAGAGATGGCTGTGCCACAGAGAGCACTGGCTGCTCCTCCAGAGGACCAGGTTTATTTTCCTAGCACCCATGTGGGGCTCACCACTATCTCTAACTTCGGTTTTGGGGATCCAGGAATCTAAACCCTTTTGGCCTCTGCTGGCCCTGCATGTGCATGGTGCAGAGACATATATGCAAGCAGACGTCCATACACATCAAAGATTAAAATGAAAAATTTACCAACTACTTATGGTATACTGCAGCCCACATCACTAAATGCTTTGGGCCTATAAAGCAAACCAGGAAGGTGATGTGTACAAAATGCTATTCAAGTTATTCTCTTGTTGGGGATAGAAAAATACCTTGGGCAACAAAAAGATAATAGATGCTGTAATCAAGAGCTCGACATACTTTTTACTTCTTTATTCCTTTCACACTTAACAAGAGTTTCAAAATAAGACGTGTTATTAACAATAAGCACTCATATAATCCTTCTTGAATTTCCTACCTGTGAATGTTGTTGCTGGTATCCATCAGCAATGGCGTTGATGTTATGGACTCCAGGAGCTAAAAGCACATGGAAATAACCGCCCTCCTTTGTGTGCACTTTTATTCCTTCATTGAGTACAATGACTGCTTTAGAGATTGGTTTACCAGTCTTGTCTTTAACCAACCCATGGACTCCTTTGTGGACCTGAAAAAATATTAACATAATTTATGTCTTCACAATGTCAGCAGATTTTAGAGGCAGTAGCTTGAGGATTGATCACAATCAATCAAACACACTGCCTGCTCACTCATATACCCTAAAATAAACAATGATAACAAAATCCTTGTAGTTATGAGTAAGGCACATTCTATAATCCTACTTACTTAGGAGCCAGATGCAGAACACAGAGTTCAAGGCCACTGTTACCAGATAAACAACAAAAACAAAAACCCATGTCAAAAAACCAAAAAGTAAGCGTTTGGTGGGTGTATTACAGCTCACTGGTAGAGTGCTTAATGAGCATGTAAAGGGTTCCCAGTACTGTAAAAGCTAAATCAAACCACATATGACCCTGTCCCCATTGACCCTGACCGAATTTGTTAATCAGTCAGTGCTTCAGACCCAAAGAAAAGACTTCCGACACAATGAAAGCTTAAAGCACTAGAAGCCAGTCTTCAAATGCCTTGAATGAACTCCTTCCAAGGTACACTGACTGTCACTGCTTGACCTTCAACTTGAAGAACATGAAGCTCCTAATTACAGCAGATTCAAGAAATGTAAATCCATGGCATCTATGGCCTCTGTTTTGGCAACAAAAAGATGAACATGTACACATGTATATTATGGCCCATGTGTGAACAGCATACATATACACACCCTTTCACACACACACACACACACACACTTAAAAAAAAAAACAAAAATCTTCACTATATACATTAAAAATAATGTTTTGATAAAAGTTTTCATTGAAATACACTCCTGTGATGAAGCCTAGAATGTATGAGGCTCTGAGTTTGATCCTCAGTATCAGAGAGAAAGAAACAACTGAAAACCAGCTCACCTCCACCAACATGCTAAGAAGAGACCTCTTATTCTCTGCCCACAGGGCGGGGAGTTGAGCTGCACTTGGAAAATAGCAGCAGCTAGTGTACACTGTGATTTCTGGGCAATGGCCATAGGTGACACTGTAATCCTGAAAGATAAAGTCCAGAAGCAAATCAGTACATGCGAAAACTAATTTTGTAAAACAAACAAACAACAACAAAAAAAGAAATAGGGTGATATAAGCAGCATTGGTGATGCATCTTACGACAAACACAAATAAGTCATTGTGTATAATAATGGGTCACCAACAGGGCAGCCCCTCGAGCGCAACCCTTGAGGACAGGGACTCTGTGTCATCCCTTGTGAGGTGACAGTGCCTGTAAGTACAGTGATGTCCACTGTGTATGCTCCAGTGAGTTCACACGGCGATTGCTCCCACAACGCTGGAGGTGGAGGACAAGCACCTGCACCTGACCCCTTCGGTCTGCGCCTGCTGTGACAATGACAACTGCCACAGCAGAGCACTCAAGCACAGAACCGCCTGTGCAGAAGAGTCCAAGCTTCACTTGCCATCTTCCCCTCCACTTGTTCTTTTTCACATTTACCTGATACTAACTTTCTCATTATTGTCATGAAACTTCATCTCTTTCTGTTACAACTTTTCTCTTATTTTTGAGATTATAATGTAGTTATATATAATTTCTTCCTTCTCTTTTTTCTCTTCATACCCTTCCTTATACCCCTCCTTCCTCTCTTTCAAATCCATAGCCCCTTTTTTCATTGATTGTTGTTACCCATATTATCTATACATATACGTATACGCATACAGATTTCTAAATATAACCTGCTCAGTCTATATAACTATTATGTATGTTTCCAGGGCCGTCTATAACCAATTGGTGTGTTGTTCCTTGCGGAATACTATTTCTCCAACTGTAAGCATTTCTGAGTTGCCTGCAGAGCTGAGGCTCTGCGGTTTTCCCCGTCCACTTTGGCAGGTCTAGTGCAGTTGCCCTTGTTCAGCTCATGTTTAGGCAGAAATGTTGGTGATATTTTTATGGTTCAGCTTCTAACATCACAAGGAAACACAATTGCATAGCAGACTCCTTGATCCTCTCTGGTTCTTATAATCTTGCTCTGTCTTCTGAAATGTCCTCTGAGCCTGTGAGTGCTGGATTTATTTATCTAGACTGGGACTGGGCTCTGCAACTCTGCATTTTGATTGGTTGTGGTTTCTGTAATGGTTTCCCTCTGTTGCAAAGAGAGGTTTCCTTGATGAGGGGTGTGGTTATAAGGATAAATACTTAAATGTAGTTAGTTAGGGATTATGCCAGTTCAGTAAAGTGGAGTTGTAGATTCTCTTCCAGGATTGGTGTTTTCACTAGCCCTAAGTAGTTAGCTAGGTTTTTAGTGCTAGGCATGGTTTCCCTCTTGTTGAACTGGTCTTATGTCCAATTAGAGAGCTGTTAGTTACTGCCAAGGTATCCGAGCCACTACTACATGCATGTACCTATGTGCACCACATATGTGGAGTGCCCAGAAAGGTCAGCAGGCATCTGACCGCCTAGATTGAAATTGCAGGCAGCTGTGAGCCAGCATGTTGCCAACATGTGAGTGTGGAGAACTGACCCAGTGTTCTTAACTGATCAACTGGCTGTTCAGGACTCCACAGAGTAAATTCTTAAAAAATAAGGGAATAAAGTCAATTTTTCTGTGGTTTTCTGTGACCAGTTAAACACTGTCTAATTGTTAGTGCACAAACAAACCAGCTAAGTGCTGTCAGAAAGAAGAGCTATAGATCCAACACAACCATTAAGTAAATCCAAACAGCCTTTTATATGCAGAAAAAGAAAAGCCAATTTCAAGTTCAGCTGCAACTGTAAGGACCCTTAAATACCCTAAACAATCCTTAAGACGAGCAAAGTAAGAAGATTTATAAATCCTGGTTTTGAAGATTATTACAAAGCTATAACAAAACAGCATAACAGCAAAAGGACAGACTGTAGATCTGTGTGTGAAACAGAAAGTCTGGATATTAACCCATACTTCTGAGTTCAAATGCTTTTTGAATAGACACCAAGACCATTGAATGAGGAAAGACTCACAGTTTTGACAAAAAGATAACTGGATCTCCACCCTTCCATGGCCTGAGCTCCTGCCTCTCACCATATACAGAATGAACCTAAACTGTGTCAGGAACTAAAGCCATAAAACACTGACAACAAATCATGAGAAAGGAAAAAAAAGTTAGATAAATTGGAAATCAATTTAAAATGAAACTTTGCCTGTGAAAAGGCATGATCAAGAAAGCACAAAAGGGCCAGAGTAAACATGGCTGTCACCAAAACTGACCACCTCAACTACATCCCAGGGCTCACATGGGGAGGGCACGAACTCCCACACGCTGTCCTCTCACTTCCACCCCAATAAATGGAATGTTTTTAAAGTTGAAATGGCAGCTTAGGGGATGGTAGCTGAAATTCTCTGCAAGTCATGTACATGATAAGGATTTAATATGTACAATACACAGAAAACTAATAACCCAATTAATTAAAAAATAACTTTACCCTTAATTTATGTGTGTGCGCACTGTTTTGCCTGCGTGAGTGTCTGTGCACATGTGCACGTGTGCAGTATGCACTGAGGCCTAAAGAAGGCCGTGGGCCCCCAGAAATGGCGTTACAGATGGCGGGAAGCCACCGTATGGGTACCAGGAATCGCAGTTGGGTCTTTTGGAGAAGTGCTCTTAACCACCGAGTCATTTCTCCAGGCCCCAACTAAAAATGTAAAATCAAGCTGGGAACCGTGGTGCATGCGTGTAATCCCAGCACTCAGGGAGGCAGAGGCAGGAGGATCTCTCTGATCTACAAAGTGTGCCCAGGACAGACAAGGCTACCCAGAGAAACCCCGTCACAAACAAACAAACAAACGGAATTAAAACAATATCTAGTAAGCTGGGTGGTGGCAGCGTACTTGGGAGGCAGAGGCAGGTGGATTTCTGAGAATTCCAGGCCAGGCTGGTCTATGAAGAGAAACACAATCTTGAAAACAAAACCAAAGCAAACAAACAAACAAACAAACAAACAAACGCCCCAGACCCAATATCCAGCAAAGCCACTCCCACGTCTCCACCCAAAGTGAAAACTCAGGCTTAAAGGTACTATCTGCCCATGCCTGTTCAACACATAACTTGATAAACAAAATATGCTATGACAGAATAATATTTTGTTCTAAGAGCATCTGATATGTGCTATAAAATGAATATTAACATACAAAAAGTATGTTAATATAAGAAGTTAGATACAAAAGGATTAGCATGTAAGTCCACTTAGGGCAAATTCCTAGAGACTGAAGTCAGGTTACCAGGAGCTGTGGGAAGAGACAACAGGGAGTCACTCACTGCTTGACAGGTACAAACGCAGTCTGAAGTAATAGAAAAAATTGGAAGTAAACTTGGAGGTAGTTGTATAAGACAGTAAGTATAGTCAATGTTACTAAATTATACACTTTAGAATGTTTAAAATGGAAGATTACTGTCAGGTTAATTTAAGAGCTAAGTGTGTCAAGGAAGTCACAGACAAACGTCAATCATGTTCCTGTCTTGGAAGTTCCTGCTTTTTCATTCAGTGACTACCATTCCTAAGCCCATTCTAACCGTGTTCTCTAGATCATACCTTCATGCTGCCCAGGTGACTGTGCCATTCTGCTCCACGCATCACTCCTCCCG
Source organism: Psammomys obesus (assembly GCF_907164565.1). Classification (NCBI taxonomy): domain Eukaryota; kingdom Metazoa; phylum Chordata; class Mammalia; order Rodentia; family Muridae; genus Psammomys; species Psammomys obesus. Next base: position 2,531,598 of record NW_026595981.1, read on the forward strand.
GAATGTTCTCATCTATAAAAACCATTGGGAGATGGAGGATCAACAAGACCAAAAGCAACCAACCAAAATGGGTAACACAGGGTAGGGGAAGGGCCTACCTGACTTATTTGGGCAACTGGGCTGGCCCATGTGCATCGATGGATGGTTGTTTGCATAAAGAGATGCCAGATGCTTTAAAGTTTCTTTGTTTTCCACTACCAAGAAGAAAAATTTGAAAGTCAGTGGAGAAATTGAAAAGACTTTTGTTCAAGTTCAGTATCGTGGACTGGAGTCCTCTTCCACTCCTAGTTAAGTTTTGCACCCCACTCAAGTTTACTGAGGAATTACTATAAATAACAGCGTGGTTTTGTTTAGTCCAAGACAATCATACTTAGGAGCAAACACCCTTACATTAAAAAAATTCTAATGGTGAATTTACACAACAGGCTAGTATATATACAATCTTTCGGTTTTACTGTACCTCAGTTATGGACAACTGGGACCTAATATTAATATCTGTTGTAAGCTGCACTGAAGACAACGCAAACTGTCTGCACCTGCTATGACCTGCGGTAGCTTCAACAAGCAACTGTTTAGCTTACCACAAGGCACAACCTACTTCTAGGTACCGTGCCAAGTATGGGAGGCAGTGGGGAGACTGTTCCTATGAGCACTGGCACCGTGCTTTACTCAGTTTTGTGTTTATAGCACACAAATCTCAAAATCACTAATTTCTCTCTCTTTTTTTTTTTTTTTTTTTTTGGTTTTTCAAGACAAGGTTTCTTGAACTCACAGAGGTCTGCCTGCCTCTGCCTCCAAGTGCTGGGATTAAAGGCCTTCGACACCACACTTGGCTAATACTGAGTTCTCAAAGCCTGAGTGCAGACAGTACTGAACAGAGGTGACCAGATGCTGTGATTAAATACAGCTTGGGCTTCATCAGATCTTCCCTCTCCCACCTGCCTGAATTCTTCAAGTTTAGTAGGGACATTTTCTAAGGTTCATTATTTGAGCATAGAGCAAATCAAATGCTCAGTGAGTTGGAATGTCCTACCAGGCTTAACTACTACACGTTGAGAACTGGTACGCAGCATACCTGTCTGAACTGGCTTGTCATATGGATATGTGACCAGCACGGAACCGCCATCTAAAGCAATGGAAAGGCTAAAGTCCTGTTTTTGAATCAAGTTTTCAATGATGGCTTTGGTCTCAGGTTGGGAGGCATTACCTAAAAACCACAAAAGTTAAATATAAAATATCAAGTTTTAAATATTAGTGAAAGTATAAAGACATACTCTGTTTGAATTCTACCACAAAACTGGCTTATAAAACTTTGTGGGTGGCCAGGCTGTAGTGGCACACGCCTTTAGAACTAGCACTCTGGAGGCAGAAGCGGGTGGATCTCTTGAGTTCAAGACCGGCCTGGTCTACAGAGTGAGTTCCAGGACAGCCAGCTACAGAGAGAAACCCTGTCTAGAAAAACAAAAACAAACAAACAAAAAACCCAACCCCAATCCAAACTGAATGAACTGTGTCTCTCCATGCTGCCCCTCCAGGCTGCAGACAGGGAAGCGTGCGCACAGCAGCACAGTCGTGGTGCCTGCAGGTGTGCTGTGTGTAGACACATTGAGGAGAGCAGGGAAAAGAGGGCCTCTGCTGCCTCTACATGCGCTGCGACAGCACAACACTAAGTTTTTTCCTTTTGTTTTTAAACACAACACAACACAACACAAAAAATTCAATTACTTTTTGCAAAGTAAAAGAAAAAATGTTCAAAATGTTTGCTGGATGTCTGTATTGATTTGTTCTTTACACTCACAGCCTAGACAAGTAGCACCCCATTACTCATCCATGAAGTGGAGCTGAACAATTGCCAGGCACAGAAAAGGTTCATTCCAAAGCACTAAGTGGCCTAAAGTTTAGTCCTACTTGTGAAGTCTGTGTCCAGGTCTTTGCCACGGGCATTGGTCTGCCCAGTCTTTGAGGTACAGTCTTTCTCTTGTGCTCGCTCTCGCCCATCTGGATTCAGAGAAGGAACAATCACAATTCTAGTCCTGTCAACCAACTAAAATAAAAAAGAAATGAAGAGTTCATTAGCTCTATGTGGAACTGACAGGTGCTTCCCCCCAAACAAAAAGTCTTTATTGTCCATTTTAAATAGTTTTTTTAAAAAGCAGAACACTAAAAGAAACTTTTAGTGAATAAATTTTAAAAGAAATGAGACAATACTGTATAATTAATGTTCCTCATTACTTGTTGGTGACAAAGAATAGGGGTCATACAGAAGCAGTCCCAACACACAAAATCCAGTTTTCTGGCTGCTTTTTTGTGTAAATTTTTATTGGGCCATAACCACACCCACTCATTTGTGTTTAATTACTTTTGTGCATTATAACGATGAGGCTGAGTAGCTGCAGAATGTCTGCTGCTGCAAAGCCCTTTTAGAAAACATCTGCTGATCACTGCCTTAGTAGAAATGGTGGGACTATTTTCTGGATTACAAGTGGGAATATAAAATCTGAAAATAGCAATGCCTTTTCAGACAAGTTGAAAACAGCATGTCCCAAAAAACCAAGGTAGGTAATCTGCCTTGCTATAATTTCTCCTCTCCATAGGCATTATCGCCTACACATATGACATGAAATACTTTCCTAGTGCTTCACCCTACCTGTTTCTAATAGTGTGATACTTAATCTTCACTGTCATTTTGACTGGACTTAGACCCACCTCAGAAACGCACCTGTAGACATGCCTGTGGCACAGAGGAAGATACTATCTCATTTTAAGAAAAAAGAAACAAGTGTCTGGGAGACACTTTTGCAACCTGTAAGAAGTTGTCAATGGACTTTGCTTTGGTGGAGATAATAATTTTTGATCAAGTCTGGTCTCACCTAGGCACATCAATCCCTCTGATTCGGATTAACACCAGTTATTTCCTGGTTCTTTTGGGGAAAGGTGGCATACTACAGCAACACAGCATGCACTTTAGCACAAGATATACTTGGTATTTGTTTGTTTTTGGTTATAAGAAAAATAGACTTTATATGTTGGTTTAGACTTGTCTGACTAATTACTGGCTTTCAGATGTTTAGTAAACTAACAAATACTTCTATTCAGTTTCCATGTGTGTGACAGAGAGCCTTGAAAGGATGCAGGCTGAAGAGCAGTGAATGTACAGTGTATGTAAAGTACAGGGTAACAGTGCTTGACACAGTCAGTTTATAGTCAACAAACATTAGTTCTTCCCACTTTCCCTAAACTCGATATAGACAGTGCTAAATACTGAATGTTCTTGCCCCCCTTTCCCTATGACAACAAACAACAAGACTTCTTAATCATATATGACTAAGCCCCTAGGACAAACTTCTTTTCTATAGCCACAGACAGTTAAAGAGATAATGCTGTATCAGTTTGTATATAATTGCTTGCAGCCAAGATTCCAATGATTTTATATGCTACATGAAAAGGTAAAAAGAATGTCTTTCTATTTTTCAATATAGTGACTCATTTATAAGTAACTGGGACTAGGTAAGGCTAAAAGGAGCTTCAGCTTACAGGACTGAATGCAAACATTTAGTGTTTTCTTCTTTGTTTCTCAATAGAAACAAGGAAATAAACTAGAAAGATATTATGAACAGTAAGTATGTACAAAGATGGTTCTTTTTCTATATCACAATGTACTAAAAGTGCTTCTGTGTAAAATCCAGTAAGAAATGTAAATCTTTTAAATGATGCCATGATATCAGTGATTCTGGAGCCTTTGTCTGTATGGCAAAAGAAGCTATTCTCTTACTTGGGTAACAACTGGGTTCTTTTTGTAATTCAGGCAAAGAAATTCTGCCAGAGCCAAAAGTAGTTCAGTTCCAACTGGAGCGTTTCCATGGATACCAGCAACAAAACGAATCTTTGGTTCTTCAGGTTCTGATATGTTGGGCTTATTGGAGATTTCGAGGGACCAAATGTGACGGTACTCAGCACTCTGCCCCAAACTTTCAGAAGCCAGAAACAAAAAGTCAGTGAGTAATCAGGGTTATGTTAAACTTAACTTACAGACTTTAAAAATAGAAATGGAGACGGAAAAAACAACAACAATAAAGCACAAAAACCCTTTAAAGTCTTTGAAAGAGTGAGACAGTATCAGAAAGCCTTAGGAGGAGCAGCTTTCTTTGGGTCTGGCCAGACCCAGCCTGCTCAGCAGCTCTCCACACTCAGTCCTCACGTTCACAACACTGCCTGGCTCTGTCTTCTACACCGCGTTCCTTCGATTCTTATTATGGAAATATTTAAATATACTAAACATATGAGTCTCTCTTTTTAAAGTCTAAATAATCTATATGAATAACAGTTTATAATAAAGGCAACAAAAGTTTGACAGCAAAAGGTAAGTCAGTAAAAACAAATTATCAAATTTCCAATTTCGAGCACAAAACTGTCTTTCTTTACTATGACAGATTTAGCAGAGCTAGACAGGAATGATGTGTTGGCATTAGTTGAAAAACATAATAGGGTAAGTCATTGCTTTTTCATAATGCCATTCAATGACACTTAGTGTCTGTTGATACACCTCCTAAAAGTCCTGTCCCTACCAATCAATGGCAGATATGCTTTATTTTAAGGAAACACCTAATTTTCAAAAGTACATCTTGAACGAGAAGTGTTAAAAAATTAAGTGAGCTAAAAACCAAAGTTAACTAGCAGGATAATGTCCAGCTTGGGCTTCCCTTAAGTGGGGAGACTGAAAATGGTATGCAGTTGGTACGGCAGACTTCAGAGCCTAGACAAGGTGGAAATAATAAAGTCAGTTAGGAAAGGAAGTTAACGGGCTCTACCGTGTTAAATATTGCTCGGCATCTACAAACACTGTAAATCGGAGTTTAAAAAACTAAAGTTTCTGGCAAAATTAAAAGAATCAATGAAATGAGTAAAAAACAAAAGGTTAAAGGATGCTCAGTCAGGACGCTCAGTAGGTATACAGAAGACAGCCTGTAAGCTTGTGGCATGAACACCCTCCCTACAGGGGGCAAAGTACCGCTATCAGCTCTTCATGGATGCTTCCGGAACAACTGCAACAAGATGTGAAGAACTAGAGTGATGCAGGGGACTAGAGCAGAGAAGCCCAGAAAGGAAGGAAGAGCTGTCCCAAGCAGAGTTTGACATGAGCTACAGACTGTTCCAGAGTCACAACCTCAAGTGGCAGGTGAAGGATTATAAAGGGACCAGAGCGCAGCAGTGGCAGTACCAGGCCTCTTTTCTATACGTGACCTCTGACAGGTAAGCTCAGGTCCAAAATGTGGCCACTGCCCTCAGCAAAATAAAATAAGTTAAACAACATCTAGTGAGAATAAAAATCTGCAGCTGGAACTCCGCAAGCATGTGAAATCAGTCAGAGAAAGAGATAGAAGGGAAACTTTCACTCTCGGAAGGCTCAGTCTGCACACCTCTAACCTAACTAGTAGTTTCTGCCAACATAGGAAGACTCGCTGTTAGAAAAATCTCCTTGGGAAAAAAAAAGAATCCAATTCGCGTATGTTCAGTTCCCCCAAATAATAGCTCTAAGAAAGTGTAAGAGCCATTTGGATGTAGCAAAGCATGAATGAAACCGCTTAAAGAAAAAGAAAAACAAGGTGCGCTTACGTGGTAAGGTTTGTAATGTGTGGGTAGTTCATTACAAGTCCTCTCAGGAACTCGGATAAGTCTTTGTATGAATGGTAGCGATACAGAGCCAGGTCTGAGGATGAGCTTAACATGAACCCTTCTAAGCCATTCTCAGCCGAAAGGTGTTTGATTAATGCTTCAAACTCTTTAGTTGTGGGGTCGCTGGCATCGTCAGTGCTGGTGCTAGCCCCCTTTCCTTTCTTTGATTCACGGTTTGCATCTGTTGAAGATCGAACAAGCGTGAAGTTGACCTGAACAGCACCTTCACTCTTGACGGTCACGTTCTTGGTAACGGGGTTATACCTATAATAAAGCAGACAGATCAGACCCATACTTTCTCAGTATCCTAGCACCAAGAAATAGAAATGTGTAGAGAATGCATGATCCAAGGAATAAATGTGATGTAGGTTCCAAAAGGGTCAAGTTTTCAACTTTGAGTCAATTTATTGTTAAAAAAAATTAATGAAGAACAAACATAGGTAAATGTATACTATGAATGAGTTTCTAAGATTCAAATTAGGATTTCATGCCGGGTGTGGTGATATGCAACTTTAATCCCAACAGAGGCAGGCAGTTCTCTGTGTTGGAGGCCAGCTGGTTGCCACAGTGAGTTTCAGGACAGCCATGGCTATGTAGAGATCCAGCCGGAAAACAAATAAAAAATTAAAAAAAAATAGGATGTCAGGGGCTGGACAGATAGTTCAGTGGTTACGAGCACTCACTGGCTGCTCTCTCAGAGGACCTTGGTTCAAATCCCATGACCCACATGGTGGCTTACAACCATTAGTAACTCCTGTTCTAAAGAGCCAACATCCTCTTCTGGCCACTGTGGGCAATGGGCATGCACAGACATACAAGTTGGCAAATAACCCATACATTTAAAATAATAAAAATATATGATTTCAAAAAAAAGCTTGAGCTTATTGCAGACACCAGTGGCTCCTGGAGTCTGAGTCACCGGCCAGCTTTTAAGGAATGTGAGGTATCAACCCAGGACACTCCCTGCCGAAGACATGATTTTTGCCTGTTTCTAAGACACCCTGGTGCTCTAGTTTCTGTAATTATTCTACCAAAGTAGAAGAAAACAGAATAACCTTCTAATGCAATTGTGTGGGATTCTGAGCCTATTTATGAGCCACTCACTACATACTTAAAAGCTCTGTTCCACATATTTAGCGCTTTTCCCCAATGGATGGTCAAACTAACTTCACAAAGATGTTAGCTACAAAGGAGAAGGAAACTGCAGTGAGACTTTTAGTTTCTTAAAAAAAAACAGCAATGGGGGCTGGAGAGGTGACTCAAGAGTTTAAGAACACTGGCTGTTCTTCCAAAGGTCCTGAGTTCAATTCTCAGCAACTACATTTTCTTTTTGATGACATGGTGACTCACAACCATCTATAATGAGATCTGGTGCCCCCTTTTGGCCTGCAGGCACACATGGAGGCAGATATTGTATACATAATAAATAAATAAATCTTTAAAAATAAGATAAAAAAACAAAAAACCCCAGCTATGTTGGGAATATGTTTTTTGTTTCAAATCCAGGGGTGGGATATGGGGCTGCCTCAGATTGCTCACAGCAGCTGACTAGCAGGAGCTTTAACTGACAGCATGCTCTAGCAGGAGCATGATTTTGCCAACTGCAGATAGTTTACTTTTGGCATTGTGGGGACTCTTCAGAGGATGTACGCTAGAGGCCCAGAGGACTGGCAAGTGTTGCTCTCCCCGCTGCTGCTTTTGCTGTTGACAACAAAGACTGGACTTGTCACAAGAAACTTAACAACCCTAGTCAGCAGGAAGTAGTCTAAAGAGGTCTCTGGCCTTTTCCTCTCTATCCTTCTTTCTCTCCTACCTAATGCTGGGGGTTGGAAGGGAGGGGGGTGGTGTAGGGAGGTAGGAAAAAGAACAAATAAAGTAGCCAAAAGCCCAGTCTCAGGGAGTATTCTGTGGAGCTCTCCTCTTGTTAAATCATCAACAAAGAAAACCAGCTGAGTGTGGTGACGTGCTGTGACCTCGGCACTCCCAAGGGAGAGTCTCAGCTGCACAGGAAGCTTGAAGCTCAGCCTGGACTTCACCAGCTCCTGGCTCAAAACAACAAAACAAACAAACCCAACAACAAAAAGAAGTTTCAGATTAAATAGGTGTTTCTAATTCTAGGGCAGTTGTAAAGGGCTACAAAGAAAATCAGGTTGTTTTAGTTTTCTCAAAAAGAAAAAAAAGCCATTGGCTTGTTTTCTTTTTTTTTATGTTAAAATTTAACTTTAATTTTTACATTTTCTTTTTGATCAGTAGCCCAGCATATAGTTAAAAATACAAAAATGAAATTAAAATGGCCAGTGGTACAGTGGATAACACATCTGACTACAGATCAAAAGATTCTTCTTTTTAATAAATAAATCTAGTTCAGCAAGCACTTGTGAGAACCAGGATTTGGGGGATCAACAGGGGCTACATGAGACTCTGTCTCACAGATAGACAGCCAAAAAGGCAAACGAGTCTATAAAGAGGATAATGGCCTTACTTTGGGCCTGCAATGGGCAAAAATTTTCATAGAAGCAATGACGTAAATGTATCACAGAAAAATGAGTGCATAGGAGAGCTTGGAAAAGCTATAAAAGGGAACAAATACAGACGGTGGTCTTTGTGGGACAGCGTGAGCTTACTCAGCAGAACATGAGTATTTGTACTTTTTTCCCCTACCTTCTTCCAACAAGTACATCCCAGAATTACTAACAGTGAGGAAAAGCACAAGGAGAGGGCAGGTGGTCAGAGCAGAGGAAGGCAGATAACTATGACTGCAGAGACCTATTTGATCGTGCAGCACCATAGGCAGCAGGTGCGGCCCAGCAGAACTAGCTCTAACCCTCCCTGCATTAAACTCCTCGGTACTTAGCAGGCTCTTGGGACCTTTCTGAAAATAACCTTCTGTAGGGGAGCCATGTCTGTCTTCTTCCCAAGCCCTCGCTTTGAAAGCACTCATCACTTACCCTCGGGCAGATGCTGTGATTTTATATGTCCCTGGGACCAGGAGGCGCCAGTAATCTCCAGCTTTATACGTAGTCACTGGGTGGTTAATTTCAGCAACACTGAGGGTGGCATTCAGTATGCCCCTACCGTCTGTGGCATCAAGAACAAATCCTTTGACACCCTGATGAACCTGGATAAAAAAACAACAATACAGATTTTAAGGGGAAAAGATCATCTGATTTACTTTGGAAGCTCATATCCAAAATAACAGATTGCTAATAATGCAAACAAAGGAGTTACCAGAACTTTGGGGTTCCAAACAAAGCCTCTGAGAGCAGAGGCTGTGTGAAGAACATTATAACAACAATACTTTACGTTTTAGGACATTAGGACTACTTCAGAATATAGAATGCTCTAAAAGAAAACATCCCAGGGCTGTTTTGAATGATATTTAAAAGGAAGAATATTCTACATTGAAAAGGTTAAGGAGATACAACAAACTATACCCTGCATATGTATGTATGTATGTAGGTAGGTAGGTAGGTAGGTAGGTAGGTAGGTAGGTAGGTAAGTAGGTAGGTAAGTAGGTAGGTATTACAGGTAGGGCATGTAGAAATTTGAATGTAGACTGGAAATTATATATTAGAGAATAGATATAATTTTCCTAGGTGAGATAATTGCATTTAGAGATGACATATAAGTGACAATATTTTTATTTTTTAGGAAATAGATGTTTAGATGCCAGAGAGATGGCTCAACAGTTAAAGCACTGGTTATACTTCTAGATGACCTAGGTTCATGTTCCAGTAACCACATGGCAGCTAACAACTGTCTGTGACTTTAGTTCCAGAGGATCTGATGCCCTCTTTTGGCTTCCACAAACACCAGACAAGCAAAACACCCATACACATAAAAATAAAATAAAAGTAAACAGATGTTCAGGTACTTAAAGGCTCAAAGGTAAAATCTCCTAATAGCTCTGTTTTCTATTTAAATAGTTCAGCCAAAACATATAGATGAACCAAACCAAACAAATACAAATCTGTGTATTTTTTCATATAAATAAAGTCAGAATGACAAAATATAAACATTGTTAAATCTAGGTATGAAGAAGGAATGTTTATTGTACCAGTCTTATGCTTTTTCTATACGTCTCAATAATTAACACAAAGTGTTTTTAATGTTAGTATACAAATGCAAGAAAATGATAAAAATGTGGCAGCGTAACATATTAGGTTACTCTAGTTAACCACTCATATGTTGCTGAAAAGGCTTTACCTGTTGGCCACCATGCACATCCACATTAAAAAAAAAAAAACTTTTACATACACACACACACACACACACACACACACACACACACACACGCACACGCACACACTGGCAATAAGAAAACATCCTATCTATTACCTGACAAATGCTTGTAAGTAGCTAGTGTTGGGATCAGTAAGCAGGCATCTCTACGGCCAGCCCCAAGGGACCCGACAAACTGGTTATCTGGCATCTGTGAGGTCACCTGCGGACCACTTGCAACTACCTGCACATGCTTTGGGTTGCCTTATAAGAGAACTCAAAGACCCTCCTCACTCTCTTTCTCTCCTGCCCTGTCCAGAGACAGTCTCTGCGACCCCTTTCCCTAATAAACCTCCCACGTGAAGCCAGTTGCGTGGCATGATTGTGAGCCCGCCGTGTAACTCTTTTGCACAATCCTATCAGCTAGTCTATGCCAGCTTTTTATTAAGTCAAGATAAAGAGTGACCTTGTTTAATTACTTTTTAATTACTTCTTCCCTATTTAGACAAATAAATTCATCTATAAGCATGATTTTTCTAGGTAAACATACAAAACAAACTGGAACACAGAAATCAGGCAATATACTAAAACAAATTAAAATTAGAAAAGCTATATTCTGTTGCCAGAGACATGGTTCAGTGGTTAAAGGACATTTGGTTCTCTTGCAGAGGACCCAGGTTTGCTTGCTAGTGCTCACATGGCCATAGACACATGCACACAAACAGACAAACACTCATACACATAGACTGCTTTGAAGACATACTCTAACTTCACTATATAAAAGCTACCTGTACTCAAAGCTTGTCTTGGTCTTGGAAGAAATCACGTTTGTTCCTGGGTAGTTACCTGTTTCATGAATTGGATTAGAGATCTTCGATTTTGTTCCCAGTACTTTGGCAGTTCATTCTCAAACGGATACTTCACACAACCCAGTTCAATAGTGACTTCAAAGCAGTTTGTCTGTAAATAGTTCCAGTCCTGCATACCACCTGAAGACAAGGAGTCAAAATACACCACTCGGAATACATTTTACAGAGTTTAGGCTGTACAAGGTGAGAGCCATTCCTGGTACAGACCAAATTCTCTTGGCCCTACAGTGACTGAGAAACAGCAGAAAGTCATGGGAGTGCTCTCTGATGCTGTGTGCTCATAAGGAACCCACTGTGCTACAGTCTTCCCGTGTGGTGTAGAGGTAAGAGGGCATACACTGGTCAGGATGTAGTGTGACGTGTCTGTGCAGAACTCAAAGAGAATCAAGTGCAAACAGTTGAAAGGTTACTGCAATGTGTTAAATCACTTGAACATTTAAAAAACAACAGTTCTTTCTCAACATTGAAAAAGATCACTAACAAGCAGCACCATCGAGGAGAACAGAAAACCCACGTTGTAAGGCCTTGATCGTTACCTGGGACATTATACCAACTAGCTCCATTTGTTATCCCATGAGGAAAATACTCATTAAGGTACAGATCCTTGCAAGGTCTACCTTGGAACATCTGGGAATTTTCCTGGAAAAAAAGAAGAAAAGAATTTTTACCAATATTTGTTTGCATCTACATTAAAACAAAATTGCTGGATAGATACAGGTAACAATTTAAAAAGTTACCCAAGAGGGAATATAACAGGGTATGAAGTAGGAGAATACAGTCACAGGAAGTTGTGAGACTTTTCAATGTATAGTTTTCTATGTCAGTTGGATTTTGACTGCGTGAAGTCCTGAGCTTTGACCCTGGAAACCCACATTGACTACACAGAGATGTCCTCTGAGCTCTACACATCCATGTTATGCAACAACCTTCTCCCCCATCCCACACAACATACATTCCAATACAGTTATAAAAAAAAATAAAATTAAAAGCTAGGAGGGATCCAAGATGGCAGCGACCAGCGTGCACCATATCTGAGGGACAGAGAATCTGAAACTCCAAAATTGGTGAGTAGAGGGGCAGCTAAAACCAAAACATTAACACTGGGGCTTCCTGGGCGAGAGGGGACAACCCATGAGCTGAGACCATTTGGATCCAGGTCACTCATGGACTTCTCTGGGGACTGAGAGTGGCCAATATTCAATCCCCCTGCACTTCCTCTTGTCAGACCTCCCTCCTCCTCAGCAGAGGCGGCCCATAGTGCCTGCTGTTCCTAGCACAGAACTCCCTGCTTGGTATCTGAGACAGAGAAGGCAGGCCTCCCAGTCTCTCAGTGGTGGGCTGCCGGCTGTACTGGCCACCCACGTCCACAGGGCCAAACAGGTCCACTGGTCCACCCAGGTCCGAGGACAGTTGTAGGGGTTCCCCAGGGACTCCCAGCAGGCATCTGTACTGGCCTCCCAATTCTACAACTGTGGCTGAACTCCCAGTGGACCCGTATACCAGCCTCCAAGTTCTGTGGCTGCAATACCACTGAGCTGATGGATCTCCTACTCTGGCATTTGCTCTGGCAGGCCCAAATCTGAGAGTAGAGAAAAGGGGGAACCCCAGTGCTTTCCTATTAGACCTGCTAGAGAGTGAGTGCACCTTCAAGTGAGTGTGTGCAGAACCCCAGATCCATGGTCCCTCTACGCTAGCAGCCAGACATCGGATCCCTCCGACCCCCATCCCCAATTGGGCAACACAGGGATTCTTGTGACAGCGTTCTCAACATTGAAGCCCCTGTTCTGCGGGTCTACCAGTGGAGTCCAGACCAACAGTTTCTGGAGCCCAGTCAGACCTGAGTACCAGAAGGACAGTATGACAGGCCTGTAGGCCACTGAAGAATTCAGGGAATATGTGCACTGCACCTGTGAAGAGCGCTAGCACCCACAACCCCTCCTGGGCCTGCGCCCGCCCCGTCCCACATTCCAGGCATCTACACTCTCCTTCAAGGTATACTTCCACGCACATGCCCATGCTTGCTCGCCCACACTTGTGCCCCCACACCTGCAACCTTCTTCCCTTAGGCACAGCTGAAACACCAAAGCACACTCTCAGACCAGTGGACCTCTCTCATCTTCCTGAAGAATACTCCAGACACCAGAGAAAAGACAGACCCAGTCTGAAGTACAGACTCCAGGAATAAACAGTGAAGGCTACAGATAAGCAGATGGCCAGAGGTTGGCACAAGAACATAACCAAAAAAATCAGGAAATCATGGTTTCAACAGCAACCCCCAAAAATCAATGGATACTCCAATTCATTGGAAACACAGGAAAATGACTTTAGAGCTACAGTTATCCAGTTATCAGAGGTACAAAAAGAGGAAACAAATCTCTCAAAGAAAGAGTCACACAAATGGAGGCAAATAAAGAGGAAACGAACAAAGCTCTCAAAGAAATGAAAAAAAATACAGCCAAACAAATAGAGGCACAAGTAGAGGCACAATTAGTGGCATACAGAGAGGAAACAAACAAAAAAGTAGAGGATATCATGGAAAGACAGGAATCTATATTCAAACAGATGAAGGAAATGGTGCAAGGCATGAAAACAGAATTAGAATCAATAAAGAAAACACAGAGAAAACCCTGGAGCTGGAGAATGTAGAGAAAAGATCAGGAACCACAAAGGTAAGCATCACCAATAGAATACCAATAGAGATGGAAGAGAGAATCTCAGGTGCTGAAGATACACTTGCAGAAATTGATACGTCTCTCAAAGAAAAAGTAAAATTGGAAAAGTTCCAAACACAAAACATCCAAGAAATCAAGGATTCCATAAAAAGACAAAATCTAAGAATAATAGGAATAGATGAAAAAGAAGATTCCAGGCTCCAAGGTCCAGAAAATATTTTCAAGAAAATCATAGAAGAAAATTTTCCCAACTTAAAGAAAGAGATGTCCATAAACATACAAGAGGCCAACATACAACATAGAACACCAAATAGACTAGACCAGAAAAGAAACTCCTCACATCACATCATAGTCAAAACACTAAATCTAGAGAACAACAACAACAAAAATATATCAAAAGCAGCAAGGGAAAAAGGACACGTAACATATAAAGGCAGACCTATCAGAAACACACCAGACTTCTCAACAGAAACTATGAAAGCTAGAAGGGGCTGGGCAGATGTCATGCAAGATACTAAGGGAACAGATGCCAACCTAGACTACTATACCCAGCAAAGCTTTCAATCAATATAGATGGAGAAAACAAAATAATCCATGACAAAATTAAACTTAAACAATATCTTCACAGCAACCCAGACCTACAAAAGATACTAGAAGGAAAACTCCAATCCAAAGAAAACAACTACACCCAAGAAAACATAGGATATACATAACTTCACAACAAAAAAATTAAAAGAAAATAAGCAATGAAACACAGTAACACCACCGACTCCACAATAAAAGAAACTAACATTCATTGGTCACTATTATCTATCAACATCAATGGACTCAACTCTCCAATAAAAAGACACAGATTAACAGAATGGTTGCAGAAACAGGAGCCAACATTCTGCTGCATCCAAGAAACACACCTCTGCAACAAAGATAAACACTACCTCAGAGTAAAGGGCTGGAAAAATGTTTTTCAAACAAATGAACCCAGAAAACAAGCTGAGGTAGCTATCCTAATATCTAATAAAATATACTTTCAACCAAAATAATCAGAAAAGATGAGGAGGGACACTTCATTCTCATCAAAGGAAAAATCCACCAGGAGGATATCACAATTCTGAATATGGCCCAAATACAAGAGCACCTACATTTGTAAATGAAACATTATTAAAGTTGAAATCACACATCGATCCCAACACCTTAAAAGTGGGAGATTATAACATCCCACTCTCATCAAGACATCAAGATCATCTAGACAGAAGCTAAACAGGGAAATAATGGCACTTACAGAGGTCCTAAATCAAATAGACCTAATAGATGTCTACAGAACTTTTCACCCAAATTCAAAAGAGTATAACTTCTTTTCAGCACCTCATGGAAGCTTTTCCAAAATAGCCCATATAGCTGGTCACAAAGCAAGTCTCAACAGATACAAGAAGACTGAAACAATCCCTTGTATCCAATCTGACCACCATAGACTAAAGCTGAACCTCAACAACGGAAATAGCAAAAAGCCTACATACACATAAAAACTGAACAACTCGCTATTCAATGACAGCTGAGTTAGGAAAGATACACAGAAAGAAATAAAAGACTTCATAGAATGCAATGAAAATGAAGGCACAACTTACCCAAACTTATGGGACACAATGAAAGCAGTACTGAGAGGAAAATTCATAGCACTAAGTGCCTTCAAGAAGAAAATTGAAACATCTCATACAAGCAGCTTAATAGCTCACCTGAAAGCCCTAGGAAAAAAAAGAAGCAGACACACCCAAGAGGAGTAGACAGCTGGAAATAATCAAACTCAGGGCTGAAATCAATAAATTAGAAACAAACAAACAAAAAAAAATTCGAAGAATCAATGAAACCAAGAGCTGGCTCTTTGAGAAAATCAACAAGAAAGACAAACCCTTAGCCAAACTAAATAAAAGGCAGAGAGAAACTATACAAATCAGCAAAATTAGAAATGAAAAGGGGGACATAATAACAGACACTGAGGAAATCCAAACAATCATTAGGTCTTACCTCAAAAGCCTATATGCCACAAAATTTGAAAATCTAAATGAAATGGATGGATAATTTTCTTGATAGATTCCATTTACCAAAATTAAATCACGATCAGGCAAATAGATTGAATAACCCTATATCCCCCAAGGATATAGAAGCGGTCATCAAAAGTCTCCCTTCCAAAAAAAGCCCAGGGCCAGATGGTTTCAGAGCAAAATTCTATTAGACCTTCAAATAAGAGCTAACTCCAATTCTTTTCAAACTATTCCACAAAATAGAAACAGAAGGAACATTACCAAACTCATTCTATGAAGCCACAATCACCTTGATACCTAATCCACATAGAGAACCAACCAAAAAAGAGAACTTCAGACCTATCTCTCTTATGAACACTGACGCAAAAATACTCAATAAAATACTTGCAAACAAAATTCAAGAACACATAAAAGATATCATCTACCATGACCAAGCAGGCCTCATCTCAGGCATGCAGGAGTGGTTCAATATATGAAAATCCATCAATGTAATATAAACAAACTGAAGGAGAAAACCACATGATCATCTCTTTAGATACCGAAAAAACATTTGACAAAATCCAACACCTATTCATGTTTAAAGCCTTGGCGATATCAGGAATACAAGCCACCTACCTAAACATAGTAAAGCTAATATACAGCAAGCCTATAGCCAACATCAAACTAAACAGAAACTTAAATCAATCCCACTAAAATCAGGAACAAGGCAAGGCTTCCCACTCTCTCCATATCTCTTCAACATAGTATTTGTAATCCTAGCTAGAGCAATAAGACAACTAAAGGAGATCAAGGGGATACAAATCAGAAAGGAAGAAGTCAACGTATCACTATTTGCAGATGATATGATAATACACATGAGCGACCCCAAAAATTCAACCAGAGAAATCCTTCAGCTGATAAACACCCTCAGAAAAGTGGCTGGATACAGAATTAACTTAAAACAATCAGAACCCCACCTTTACAAAAAAGACAAAAGGCCAAGAAAGAAATTAGGGAAACATAATAGCCACTAATAATAATAGCCACTAATAACAAAGTACTTTGGTGTGACTCTAACCAAGCAAGTGAAAGTCCTCTTTGAAAAAAACTTCAAGTCTCTGAAGAAAGAAATTGAAGAAGATATCAGAAGATGTAAAGATCTCCCATGCTTATGGATTGGTAGGATTAACATGGTGAAAATGGTCATCCTACCCAAAGCAATGTACAGATTCAATGCAATTCCCATCAAAATACCAACACAATTCTTTACAGACCTTGCAAGAACAATTCTCAACTTCATATGGAAAAACAAAAAACCGAGAATTGCCAAAACGATCCTGCACAACAACAGATCGTCTAGAGCTATTTCCATCCCTGATCTCAAACTGTACTACAGAGCAATAGTAATAAAAACTGCATTGTACGGGCATAGAAACAGAATGGTGGATCAACGGAATTGAACAAAAGACCCATAAATAAACCCACACACCTATGGAAAATCATACAATGGAAAAAAGACAGCATCTTCAACAAATGTTACTGGTCTAACTGGATGTCTACATGTAGAAAAATTCAAATAGATCCATATTTATCACCCTGCACAAAACTGGAGTCCAAGTGGATCAAAGACCTCAATATAAAACCAGACACACTAAATCTGTTAGAAGAAAGAGTGCGGAAGAGCCTAGAACTCATTGGCACAGAAGACAACTTGCCGAACAGAACACCAAGAGCACTGGCTCTAAGAGCAACAATCAATAAATGGGACCTCATGAATCTGAAAAGCTTCTGTAAAGCAAAGGACACTGTCATCAGAACAAAACGACAGCCGTACTACAGACTGGGAAAGGATCTTCTTCACCAACCCTATATCTGGCAGAGGGCTAATATACATAATATATAAAGAACTCAAGAAGCTTAAAAGCAACAAATCTAGCAATCCAATTAAAAAAATGGGGTACAAAGCTAAACAGAGAATTCTCAACAGAGGAATATCGAATGGCAGAGAAACAAAGAAATGTTCAATGTCGTTAGTCATCAGGGAAATGCAAATCAAAACGACCCTGAGATTTCACCTTACACCGATCAGAATGACTAAGATCAAAAACTCAAGTGACAATACATGCTGGAGAGGATTTGGAGAAAGGGGAACCCTCCTCCATTGCTGGTGGGAATGTAAACTTGTACAACTACTCTGGAAATCAATCTGGTGCTTTCTCAGACAATTAGGAATAACACTTCCTCAAGATCTAGATATACCACTCCTAGGCATATACCCAAAAGAGGCTCAAGTACACAACAAGGACATTTGCTCAGCCATGTTCATAGCAGCTTTATTTGTAATAGCCAGAACCTGGAAATAACCCAGATGTCCCTCAGCTGAGGAATGGATACAGAAATTGTGGTATATTTACACAATGGAATACTACTCAGCAATTAAAAACAAGGAAAGCATGAAATTTGCAGGCAAATGGTGGGAACTAAAAAAGATCAACCTGGTGAGGTATCCCAGAAGCAGAAAGAAAAACATGCTATATACTCAACTTGTAAGTTGACAGTAGACATAAAATATAGGATAACCCTACTGAAATCTGTACACCTAAAGAAGGAGAACCCTGGGTAAGATGATCAATCACTCAGAAAGGCAAACGGGATGGACACTGGAGGAGGGAGGAAACAGGAAACAGGACAGGAGCTACCACAGAGGCCTCTGAAATTCAGACTGCCCAGCAGTGTAGCAAAGCAGATGCTGAGACTCATAAACAAACCTTGGGCAGAGTGCAGGGAATCCTATGAAAGAAGGGGAGATAGAAATACCTGGAGGGGACAGGAGCTCCACAAGGAGAGCAACAGAACCAAAAAAAAAAAAAAAAAAAAATCTGGGCACAGGGGTCTTTTTCTGAGACTGATACTCTAACCAAGGACCATGTAGGAATATAACCTAGAACCCCTGCACAGATGTAGCCCATGGCAGCTCAGTCTCCAAGTGGGTACCCTAGTAAGGGGAACAGGGACTGTCTCTACATGAATTCAATGGCTGGCTCTCTGACCACCTCCCCCTGAGGCGGGAGCAGCCTTGCTAGGCCACAAAGGAAGACACTGCAGCCAGTTCTAATGAGACCTAATAAGCTAGGGTTAGATGGAAGGGGCGGAGGACCTCCCCTATCAGTGGACTTGGAGAGCGACATGGGAGGACATGAGTGAGGGAGAGATTCACAGGGAATGAAGGAGGGGGCTACAGCTGGTATACAAAGTGAATAAACTGTAATTAATATAAAAAAGTAAAAAAAAAAAATAAACTAGTAAGAACTGCGTGTGACAGCAGCTGTAGCTGTCTGCACAAGACCAAGCCAGTAAATGTTTCAGTGCAGAGGAGGAACACTGACATTTTCCTTATTCTTATTTACTTGTTGCCATTTCTCCAGCCATTTTCTTCTTTTAGGACCACACTCCTGACTGGATACAATCTGGGTCTTAAGGTCTTCAGTTTACAGCCTGGCGTCTAGCATAAAGTACAGGAGCAATCACTTACAATTTTTAGGGCACACAAATACAGTATAGGAATCCATAGGAGAGAAGATGACTTTTGACTGGAGACAAAGTTTCCTGAAGAAATTAAACTCTAAAAGATGTTCAAAGCATCATCACTCCCTTATCAATAGAAAACATGGACAAAAACGCATGAAGAGAAAAATACCAAATTTTTCCATCACCTTGAGTATTAGCCATTTAATTTTAAAATATACAAACAAGCTCCTAACAGGGACTTGCTATGGCTACTTAGGCTTATGATCCTACTCACATAACAAGCATTATTTTAGATCACTGTAATAAGTGTACACATGGTGTGTGTGTGTGTGTGTGTGTGTGTGGGTGTGTGTGTGTGTGGGTGGGTGTGTGTGTGTAGGGGAGGAGGTTCTTATTGTGTAGCCTTGGCTGTCCTTGAACTCTATAGACCAGGCAGGCCTCAACTCACAGAGATCTGCTGCCTCTACCTCCCAAGTGCTGGGATTAAAGGTGTGCACCACGCCCAGACACACACTCTTTTGCTTTCTGGTTGTCTGATGAAGGCAGGCACCATGATCTGCAATACTTCTGACTCCATCCATGTCCCATCAATGTCCACCAACCCTTCAGATTATACAGTACATAGATGTACTAATCTACTATTGGACCAATATGTATATTACAAACATTCCTAAAAATTTAAGGGTACTTTAAAGAAATCTACATAGATTTCTAGCATTCTTCCTCAGTTTTCTAAGGTCATCTAGTACAAACCATACTCTGGACATTACTGTTCTAGGCAGGAACTGCCAACATACTAACTCACTCTCAGAGCTGTAGGGAGCCAGTGAAGGTGGCTCTAGGAAGTTTATTTTGATCATTGACATTTTACAAGGACACCAAGACACCCTAACAGGCAAGGGATAATCTACTACAAATGGTATGGAGATACTGAGTATCCACATGCAAAAGAATGAATCTAGACCCCTTCCTTATACCATATCCCAAACTAGTTAATAATAGACCATAAAT
Source organism: Psammomys obesus (assembly GCF_907164565.1). Classification (NCBI taxonomy): domain Eukaryota; kingdom Metazoa; phylum Chordata; class Mammalia; order Rodentia; family Muridae; genus Psammomys; species Psammomys obesus. Next base: position 2,551,587 of record NW_026595981.1, read on the forward strand.
CTGAATGTAGAGCTAAAACTATAAGATAGAACAAACAGGAAGAAATCTTTGTGACTCTTGTTTACTTGGTATGACATTGAAAGTATAAATGACAAAACGATTTGCATACTGTCAGTCATATGACTCTTCCATCTCCTTTTCCATGGCTTGACCAATTAAAGATGCTGCTTTGCATTCTCAGCACATATCTGGGTTATACTTCATGTCTCTGCAGTATCAACTTACACTTTCCTGTGCTGACTGCCTTCTGGTGTAAGAGGGTTTCCTAGTCTATTTATATACATGACAGTTCAATTCCTAATTTTTACAATTGTTCTCCATAGATATTTCCCTTGTTCTTTTTTATTATTATTATTATGGGATTCTTTTACATGATTCCTAGCTTAATTATAACCTTTTCTGACTGTCTAGCAAAGTCCAACACTTGAGTGAGGTTGTTTTATTTGTTCCCCCTGATGGGAAAGGTGAAGTTATGAGTTGGGGGTTACAGTACTTTTCGGTCTCATACAACCCTACACTTTCCTCTTTTTCTTCTTTCTCTTCAACAAATTGCCAGAAGGTGCCTTTAATTTCTTTTTCTTTTCTTTCTACCACAGAAACTGAGTTTCAAGACTCTCCTTTAGCCCACCTGTCCTTTTAAACTCTATCTGTCCCTGCACATCATACTGGATGCTACACTGCATACATCTGAAACTGTTCATAGTGCCTCTGAGGCCTCATGTGCTCTACTACTTGTTCAGTATCTTAGACTCCATCTTTTGGCCTGCCCTTCACTGTTTCACACCCCCCACCGACCCCCCACCCCCCAGTCTGTCCTCTTCCACAGGTTTGGTCAGCTCTTCTTCACTGCCCTCCTAAGGAGGCCAAGTGAGATGAGTGCACAAGCCATGCTGCGCTTCTTATTGCTGTTTTCATTTCTTTGTTTGCATGTATAGAGGGCAACTTGTGGAGGCTGCTTTTCCCCTTCCACCACTCAGGTCCCTCCCAGGGACTGAACCACTCACCAGTTTGGTAGTCAGCACTTTCGCCTGCTGAGCCATCTTGCCAGTCCTGTTGTTGTTTTTAACTCAGTTACTTATATTTTCAAGATCTTTCAGAGTTGGTAATTACAAAGGTTTGTAGCACTTGAGAAATATTTAGAGATATTTGAGAAATATCTCAATTTGAGAGGACGTCTACACCGCCATCACTCTCTTTGGCCTCCCAGAAACCTCCCAAGATTATCCATACAGGAGAAATCTAGAAGCATGGAGATGAAATGCCGGGGAGACAGCTTTGTGGGTGTTTTTAAGGTTTATGTAGCCTTTACTTTTATGTAAGTTGCTTACTGGCCAAGAAAAAGAAGGCTGTGAACAAAGACAGAGGACTTTAATGACCATCTTCCTCACTGACAGTAGAAGACAGACACAAGACTCCAGAGAAGGCAGGATGCAGTGGGGTTAAGGAAGGAAGAAAGAACAGGCAGGACACAAGTACATGATGGCTGTGAAGAATGAGTCTGGATGAACTCACACCAGTTTACGCTGTTCTGCTTTTGTTCAATACAAAGTCCCCTAGATAGAATCAGAGGAATCAGAATCACCACAGTGGGAAATAAGTTGGAGGCCAAGTAGCAAAATGTGAAACACTGCCCCCAAGGACTGACGACTCAGCTGTGGTCAGTGAAGAAATGCTCAGGGTAGCAGATCACCATGGTTATGTGATATTCTGAGTTATACCTGGAGAAGAAAAGTGGTGGCTGTACTGGTTGGTTTTGTCAACTCAACATAAACCTAGACATATCAGTGGAGAACATGGCTCAGTCTGCCTACAGGCAAGTCTATGGGTGCTTTAAGTTGTTTTGTTGTTGTTGTTAATGATTGAAGTGGAAGGATCCAAACCACCATGGGTGGTGCCACCACTTGGACAGGTGGTCCTGGTTTGTATAAAAAAGCAAACTGAGCAAGCTATGAAAAGCAAGCCAGTAAACAGCAATTCCCCATGGATTCTGCATCAGCTCTTGCCTCCAGGTTCCTGCCATGAGTTTCTGTCTTGGTTTCTGTCTATTCCCTCAATAGACTGTGACCCAGGATATATACACCAAACAAACCCTTTCCTCCCAAAGTTGCTTCTGGTCATGATCCTTATCAAGGCTATAAAAACAAATGAAAACAGTGCTAACTACTGAGGACTGGCTATTGGGATATTGGTATGTCAACAGGTGTGTGCAAGATCCTTAGGTATATCACTGAAAGATATGGCTATAGGTATAGATTAGGGAGTAAGATCAATTTTAAAAGTTTAATGGTCTAAGGAAATGAATAAAGGTAAAGAATTGTGAAATCACAGCAAATGCATGCAGAGTATGATGGAAATAGATAAAAATTCTGATCAATTAATTTTTATTTTGACAGATAGTACATTTTTATTAGTGTATGCATGTCCCTCCAGATATGCCATATCCAAATAGAAGGCAACAATTCTTTAAGGTAAAATAAACAGCTGCATTGTTTTATTAGCAATTCTGAACATGACTGTCATAAGGTCCACTTGCAGAGAGGGAGTAAAAAGGTGGAGAGCACAGAATTGCAGTATTAATCCTTATGATCCATAACCAATAAAATCACAGACTCAATCAGTAGAGCAACACTGGAAACCACCACACCTAGTATTCAAGTCCCAACATAGAATTTCTTCCTTAGAATTATTTAAATTATAATTTCACACTCACACATACGCCCTTTGGCAATTCTTTGTGTGTATAGTGGGAGTGTATATGGTTAAAAATAACTCGGTGTTATTCATCATTCTTCTGCCTCATCATTCACTTCTCAAGGGCTGAGATTCAGGCATGCATCACTATGACTAAATGGCAATATTTTACACAGGGAGTCAGAGAGTAAAACTGTAGGTTTACAGACCTAAAGGCCTCTGTTTTAAGTACTCAACCTTTCTTCCACTGAAATGGTTGCAGAGTTTTTCTTCTATGTTGGTATGGTAATTATAGTGAGCTGTTTTCAAGTGATCAAAGAGAAAGCAACTATCGACTATTTGTAAAGTACAGCTTTACAAATACTATGGTTGTGGCTGTATGGCAATAAAATTTAACTTAACTCATCAATTCTCCTGCTTTAGCCTACTTTACTTGGCTTATGAATTAAATATGTATCAAATGAAATAAACTGACATTATTTATGTTCTAGGTACTAAGTTAAAAACCATAGATAAAAAACACAACTAAAGTTTAAAAGCTAATGGAGAAAGAGATATAGATGTTCAAAAGTGAGATGAAAAACAAGAAAAAGAAAAAAAAAGGTCAGGCTATCTTAGATATGAGAGCACTTGACCTTAATGATTTATTGTAGCTTTTACTGAATTAACTTTCCAGCATCTGCTATTCAAACACAGACATACCTTGGAATAAGAAAGTGCTATTTGTTGAAACACAGCATCATCTGGTGATTTGCTGTATGTGGCAACTCCTTGTTCATTATCATCAAAGGGGTAGTTAACCACCAAAGAACCTACAAGGGAAACAGGCGAAGGCCATTAATTGGATCAGTAACTCAAAACAAGCTTTCATAGTTGTTAGTGTACAAATGATGCAGCCAGCCGGCCTTGAGGGTCCTAGCAACATCCTATGTCATCACCTGCCCACCAGCGCCAGGTACGCCAGGTGTGTCGGGGGATAAAAGGACCCACTCATCACCCCAACTCTATCACCCCAGCTCTCTCAGTCTTTCTTTTTTAAAAAATTTATTCACTTTATGTCCTGATTGTAGGTCCCTCCCTCTTCCTCCCAGCCACCTTCCCTAGTCCACTGAAAGGGGGAGTCCTCCTTCCTTGCCATCTGACCCTAGCCTATCAAGTCTCATCAGGACCGCCTGGATCCTCTTCCTCTATAGCCTGGCAAGGCCACAATGCCAGGGATGTGATCAAAGAGCAGGTAACCGAGTTCATGTCAGAGACTGCCCCTTCTCCCCTTACTCAGGAACCCACACATAGACTGAGCTGCCTATGGGCTACATCTGAGCAGCCCATGCATAGGTCCTTTCTATGCATGGTCCTTGGTTGGTGCATCAGTCTCTGCAGGCCTCCCTGAGATCAGATTTTTTTGGCTTTGTTGGTCTCCTTGTGGGGCTCTTGTCCCCTCTGGATCCTTCTACCTCCCCCTTCTTCCATTCCCTCTCTGCCTTGACAGGATCTGGAACTGCCCAGGAGACAAGCCTTCTTACCCTGTGAGGGGTTATTTAGGCATTCTTTAGGTTATCTTATGTTAACTGTAAGAGGAGGCAGCACCATTCCCTGGGCTCCACTTTGAGAAAGTCAGTTGCGCTCAAGCATTTACCATTCTCTGATTCCTAAACAAGAAGCTGCCTCAAACTTCTGCTGCCTGATGGGTGTAGGTGAAATCTCAGGGTCATTTCGATTTGCATTTCCCTGATGACTAATGGCTTTTAGCATTTCTTTAAGTGTTTCTCTGCCATTCGATATTCTTCTATCGAGAATTCTGTTTAGCTCTGTGCCCCATTTTTTTATTGCATTACTTGATTTGTTGCTTTTCAGCTTCTTTAGTTCTTTATATATACTGAATATTAGCCCTCTGTCACATAGAAGGCTGGTGAAGATCCTTTCCCAATCTGTAGGCAGTCGTTTTGTTCTGATGACAGTGTCCTTTGCTTTACAGAAGCTTTTCAGTTTCATGAAGTCCCATTTATTGATTGTTGCTCTTAGAGCCTGTGCTGTTGGTGTTCTGTTCAGGAAGTTGTCTCTTGTGCCAATGAGTTCAAGACTCTTCCGCACTCTTTCTTCTAACAGGTTTAGTGTGTCTGGTTTTATATTGAGGTCTTTGAACCACTTGGACTTTAGTTTTGTGCAGGGTGATAAGTGGATCTATTTGCATTTTTCTACATGCAGACATCCAGTTAGACCAGTACCATTTGTTGAAGATACTATCTTTTTTTCATTGTATGCTTTTGGCATCTTTGTCAAAGATCAGGTGTCCATAAGTATGTGGGTTTATTTCAGGGTCTTCTATTCGATTCCATTCATCCACCAGTAGGTTTCTATGCCAGTACTATGCAGTTTTTTAGTATTGTTGCTCTATAGTACAGCTTGAGATCAGGGATGGAAATACCTCCAGAAGATCTTTTATTGTAGAGGATTGTTTTAGCAATTCTGGGTCTCTTGTTATTACATATGAAGTTGAGAAATTTTCTTTCAAGGTCTGTAAAGAATTGTGTTAGTATTTTGATGGGAATTGCATTGAATCTGTAGATTGCTTTTGGTAAGATGGCCATTTTTACTATGTTAATCCTGCCAAGCCATGAGCATGGGAGATCTTTCCATTTTCTGATATCTTCTTCTAATTCTTTCTTCAGAGACTGAAAATTTTTTCATACAAGTCCTTGACTTGCTTGGTTAGGGCCACACCAAGGTACTTTATGTCCTTTGTGGCTACTGTGAAGGGTGTTGTTTTCCTATTTCTTTCTCAGCCCTTTTGTCTTTTGTATACAGGAGGGCTACTGATTTTTTTTGAGTTAATTCTGTATTCAGCCACTTTGCTGAAGGTGTTTTATAAGCTGTAGGGGCTCTCTGGTAGAATTTTTGGGGTCACTCAGGTATACTATCATGTCATATGCAAATAGTGATACTTTGACATCTTCCTTTCCAATTTGTATCCCCTTGATCTCCTTGAGACTTATGGCCAACCTTTAGGCAGAGTGCAAGGAATCTTATGAAAGAAGTGGGAAATAGTCAGACCTGGAGAGGACAGGAGCTCCACAAGGAGAGCAACAGAATCAAAAAATCTGGGCACAGGGGTCTTTTCTGAGACTGCTACTCCAAACAAGGACCATGCATTGAGATAACCTAGAACCGCTGAACAGATGTAGCCCATGGCAGTTCAGTGTCCAAGTGGGTTCCATAGTAATGGGAACAGGAACTGTCTCTGACATTAACTGATTGGCCTGCAATTTTATCACCTCCCCCTGAAGGAGGAGCAGCCTTACCAGACCACAGAGGAAGACATTGCAGCAACTCCTGATGAGACCTAATAGACTAGGATCAGAAGGAAGGAAAGGAAGACCTGCCCTATCAATGGACTTGGGGAGGGGCATATGTGGAAAAGGGGGAGGGAGGGATGGATTGGGAGGGGAGGAGGGAGCTCTAGGGGGCATACAAATTGAATAAAGTGTAATTAATAAAAATTAAAAAAATAAAAAGTTAAGATGTCTTATATTAGAATAGACCATTTATTAAAAATAATACTTGCAGCCACTCCTGATTTGGATTTGATAGACTAAGATCAGAAGGAAGGAGAGGGGACCTCCCCTATCAGTGGACTTGGGGAGGGGCATGCATGAAGAAGGGGGAGGAAAGGTGGGATTAGGAGGGGAGGAGAAAGGGGTTTATGGGGAGATACAAAGTGAATAAAGTGTAACTCATAAAAGTTAAAAAAAAATACTTAGGCAGTTTAAAGAAAAACAAACAAACAACTTCTGCTGCCTGAGACCTCCCTGCCAGGATGAACCTCATCTAGAACTGTGAAGCAAGATAAACTCCTTCTTTCTTAGGTAGCATATGTCAGGGTATTTTATCACAGCTACAGAAAAGTTAAAACAGAAGAGAAAGCCATTAAATTGTCAAGGCCCATTATCTTAATATAAATAAAAAATAAATACTAGGGGTGTGGTTCCATAGCAGAGGGCTTGCCTAACACGGGCAAGGCCTTGGTACCAATTCCCAAACCTATTCAAAACAGAAAACCACTGGTTTCCTCAGTGGAAATCAAAGTGAGCAAGTAGGAGAAAAATACACATGCACGAAATCTAAAGGCTCTTTAACTAACAGTCTTTGGAATTTACTGGTCTGATTTATCCATCAGATCTAAAAACAGAAGTATGTAAGTTTAACAGCTTTACTTTTATCAATTTTATAATTAAAACTTTATTATAAAGAACTTGCAAAAAAAACACGCAATGAAATTAACCACACCCAAAGTCTACCCATCTCAACGAACTTCTTTACAGTTAGAGCAGCCTTTATGAAGGCGTGGAGCTTTCTACTGCATTAACTGAAAGTGTGAAGTACTCTTGAGAATACTTAAGAAGTAAATGCTGATACTTTTTCAAGTACTCTGAGAATACATTTTTTTTCTTCAATTTTTTTAATTTTTTTAATATTAGTTACAGTTTGTTAACTTTGTATCCCTGGTGTATCACCCTCCCTCTCTCATCTCCTCCCTGCCCCTTTCCAAGTCCACTGATAGGGGAGGACCTCCTCCCCTTTCATCTGATACTGGTTTATCAGGTATCTTCAGGACTGGCTGCAAAGCCCTCCTATGTGGCCTAGCAAGGCTGCTTCTCCCTCGACGGGAGAGGAGGGAGAGGTCAAAGAGCCCACCATTGAGTTCATGTCAGAAACAGTCCCTGTTCCCCTTATTAGGGACACCCACTTGGATACTGAGCTACCAAGGGCTACATCTGAACAGAGGTTTAGGTTACATCCATACATGGTCCTTGTTTGGAGAAACAGTCTCATAAAAGACCCCTGTGCCCATATATATTTGGTCCTTGTGGAGCTTCTGTCCTCTCCAGGTCATATTAACTCCCCCTTTTTTTAATGATTCCCTGCACTCTGCCAAAGGTTTGGTTATGAGTCTTAATATCTGCTTTGATACACTGCTAGGTAGAGTCTTTCAGAGGCCTCTGTGGTAGGCTCCTGTCCTGTTACTTGTTTGCTCCTACATCCAATGTCCATCCCATTTGTCTTTCTAAGTGAGGATTAATCATTGTACCCTGGGTCCTCTTTCTTGTTTATCTTCTTTAGGTGTATAGATTTCAGTATGTTTATCCTATCTTATAGGTCTGTATAAGTGAATATATACCATGTGTGTCTTTCTGCTTTCGGGATACCTCACTCAGGATGATCGTTTCTAGGTCCCACCATTTGCCTGCAAAATTCATGATTTCCATGTTTTTAATTGCTGAATAGTATTCCATTGTATAAAAGTACAATTTCTGTATCCATTCCTCAACTGAGGGACATCTGGGTTGTTTCCAGGTTCTGGCTATTATGAATAAAGCTGCTACAAACATGGTTGAGCAAATGTCCTTGTTGTGTACTTGAGCATCTTTTGGATATATGCCTAGGAGTGGTATATCTGGATCTTGAGGAAGCACTATTCCTAATTGTCTGAGAAAGCGCCAGATTGATTTCCAAAGTGGTTGTACAAGTTTGCATTCCCACCAGCAATGGAGGAGGGTTCCCCTTTCTCCACATCCTCTCCAGCATGTGTTGTCACTTGAGTTTTTGATCTTAGCTGTTCTGGTGGGTGTCAGGTGAAATCTCAGGATTGTTTGGATTTGCATCTCTCTGATGGTTAAGGATGTTGAGCATTTCTTTAAGTGTTTCTCTGCCATTCTGTATTCCTCTACTGAGAATTCTCTGTTTAGCTCTGTACCTCATTTTTAAATCAGATTGCTTGATTTGCTGCTTTTTAACTTCTTTAGTTCTTTATATATTCTGGATATCAGCCCTCTGTCAGATACAGGGTTGGTGAAGATCCTTTCCTAGTCTGTAGGCTGTCTTTTTGTTTTGATGACTATGTCCTTTGCTTTACAGAAGCTTTTCAGATTCATGAGGTCCCATTTATTGATTCTTGCTCTGAGAGCCTGTGCTGTTAGTGTTCTGTTCAGGAAACTGTTTCCTGTGCCAATGAGTTCCAATGTCTTACCCACTGTGCTGTTAGTGTTCTGTTCAGGAAACTGTTTCCTGTGCCAATGAGTTCCAATGTCTTACCCACTTCTTCTTCTAACCGATTTAGTATATCTGGTTTTATGTTGAGATCTTTGATCCACTTGGACTTTAGTTTTATACAGGGTGATAAGTATGGATCTATTTTCATTTTTCTGCATGTAGACATCCAGTTGGACCAGCACCATTTGTCGAAGATGCTGTCTTTTTTCCATTGAATGGTTTTGGCTGATGAATACATTTTAAAGGCCATAGAATTTTAAAAAAAGAACGGACATTTAAGGTCCAACTAAGTCATCCATCATTTTAGGTATAAAATCTAAAACACACTAAGCAACTTATGGGTAGCAGGGCCAGCCTGACCCACACAGAAAAATCCTAAACATTTCTTACAGTCTTATTATTCAATTGGAATTGTACCACATGATTCAAAGTAAAGAAAGTAATGCTTTCAAGTACAAAAAGGCTGTTGAATGGGAGGAAAGTAGTAATGGTAGGTCTCAGGGAAAAGCTTGGAGCTATGTGTCCTCTATTTTCTTGTTTGTCACACTGTCTTCATATGTCTGTCTGCTTATTTTGCCTTCCATTGCATCAAGATGCATGTGTGGAGGCCAGAGGCCATTTGCTGAAGTGGGTTCTTGCCTTCCATTACATGGGTTCAGGGGATAAAACTTGGCACATATGTTTACCTGCTGTGCCATCTCTCTGCCTGATACCTTCACTCTAATTCACATAACTCTCTAGCTGGACAATGATGTTTTGTTTTGAGACTCCCTTGAACTATCTCAGAACTTGAGGATGACCTTATATTCCTCATCCTCCTATTTTCTTTTCCTGTGTGCTAGGAATACAGGCATATGCCATGATGCCAGGCTTATGGGATGCTGGTCATGGACTCTAGGGCTTCATGAATGGTAGGTGCTCTATGGGTTCAGATACATATCTATGATGTTTTACTTAATACTGACATTCCATTCTATTTAACTGACTCATTCCTGATGAGTCATATTGACATATATATTCCCAAGCCCTCAATGAAAGTGAAGTCGTTATGCACCAATTAAGTAACTAGATATATGTATACACACATACATACACATACAGAGAGAGAGAGAGAGAGAGAGAATGTCTTTGGTTTTCATGATGACAAAGTATATGGTACCTAGTTAACAGTAGAACAAATAAGCGTGAAACAATCTATTAGAGAAAGGGGAGTGGGTTATACGAGAAAGAGGAGAGAAAGAAAAACAAAGGAAGAAAGGTGGGAAGGGGGAAGGAGGCGGGAGAGATGGCTTAGTGGGAGAAAAGCACTTGTAGGCAAATCTACAACCTGCATTTGATCCAGAGGGAGGAGAGAACTAACTTCTGCAAAGTATCCTCTAACCACCATACACACAATACGCACACAATAATAAATAACATTAAAATTAAATAGGAAAGGAAAGGGAAGAAGGAGAAAAGGTACGGAAGGAAAAAAGGTGGGAAGAAACTGAGAGGAAGCCGGCCAGGCCTGCTAATGTTTGCCTGAACGCCAGCATCCAGGAAGCAGAGGCAGGAGGAGGGCTGCTGCAAGGCAAGGCCAGCATAGCCTGCACACTGAGCCCAGGCCTGCCTGGGTACTAGTTAAGGTTACCTGTCTACAACAAAGGAAAGAAACAGTGAGCAGGGAAGGGACAGCCAGGAAATTGGCCTAAAAAACCAAGAGGAAACGTTCTAAGTGTTCTTGTCGCAGAAGCAGTGATAGAGGACTGGTGGAAGGAAGCCTGGGGCTTGGGAAGCAGAGAGGACTTGAGCAGGGTCTCCAAAGCCTCTCAACAGCTACTCTGCAGCACAGGGGCCGCCTTACGTACCTCCATGCAGATTGGCTGACAGCACAAAAGGATAGGCCTTCACCCAGCTCATCACAGCAATAGTTTCCGGTTGGGTAGGATCTGTGATCGGAACAAACTGATCTGGGAAATTTCGGTTTAGGTCAAAGTTGTTGCTGTTGTTTCTGCCAACTACACTTATCGAATCTCCTGCAGGATAGAGGATTAACGTTTTATAAGACAGGTTTTACTACATTTTAATACAATACACACAACTTCAGCCACCTTAAAATGCAAGCTCATGGCTACCAGTCCCACTATGAATAAAATACATCTTTTTTAAAAGTTGTGTATTAAACAAAACAAAACAAAACACCTCTCTTCCAGATCTTTAAAATCATTCTCTTTAGCATGTGTCTTCTGCTCATCCTCTGGGAGGAAAAAAATCCAATTACACAAATGATACTAAAGCAATGCTCAAGTGTCAATAATACACACACGATAGCATAAGCAACTCCTTAAAAAACAGACCAACAAAAAGAAAATTGTAGCGTGCTAACGTTAAAATAATTACAAAAAGGTAAAGTTAGTAAAGAACACTGTTGGATATTTAACTCAATAGAGGGAAAAAACTCAACTCAAGCTTAACTGTATAGACTCTTAATGTGAGTGAGAGCCTGATTATTGTTATTGCAATGAAAGAAGAATTGCAAGGTAGGGACAGCCAACTGGAGGGCTCCCTGCTGATCCCTGGCTTTAACTCTGAGAAGGGCTGGAGGGGTTAGGAGGGGGACCTGTGATGCTGGCAACAGTGAGAACCAAGAGCCTGAACATCCTGAGGACCGAGCCTGCCTGTCTGTCCGTCCAAGACCCCAGTGTCAGCGCAGCATGAGCTCCCCATCCTGTATCTATGTCGGCACTGCAGTGCCTGTGCACTCCAAGGGTCACTGCTCAGAGCAGCTGTGCCAGAGTACACAGATTGCCTGGACGTACTTCAAGTTGGCTACAGTTGACTGTAGAGATGGGGATAGCTCTGTCAAAGCTATCCTTTTATAAAAAAGTTGTTCTGCCTGACACTCCACTTTGTGCCTAGGAAAGGCATCCCTTAAATAGAGACTGGGAGTCTGACACCTGGCCAGAGATGAATATGAACAGTTGTCACCTAGCAGACTTTATCTGCATGACATGACCCTTGCCAGCTGTGAACACTCTCCCCTCAACCTTCCACAGCCCATAACCACTTCCCACCCAGCCAGACCCAAGCAGGGGCTTAAGTTTATATAGACTTCAGTTGCTTAGTTCTCCTTTGAGACTTATACCTGTATGATTCTCATATCTCTGAATATAAATAAATTTAATTTTTCCCTGTCAGTCTACCCATTATCAGTTATTATAGATGAAAATTATCAAACTTTTAAAGGGAAACAAATATTTAAAAGTTCCCTATGGACTCATGGGTTTGGAAGAGATGATTCTTATCTCTTAGGGTTCTGTAGAAGGTGTCTATGTAACCCTGTCCTCCTAACTCTTTCAGCATTGCCTCAGGAGAGATGGGCTTGCCTAGGTGAAGCAGGAAAAAGAAAGCAGTAATTTAGCAGGCACGGAATATGGTTGAATACAGAAGCCACTGGCTTCAAATATTATCTGGTTTGCTTTTCCAATGATAAAGTAAGGTTACTGTTGGTATAATGTTATTGTGGAATGTATACAATTTACCCTTATTCATTCAAATGCTGATTTCTCTACCCTACTATCTGGTTTTAGTCATTGCATTAAAGTCTCAAGATTGGGTAAACATGCTGCCATTTGTTCTCTATATTGCCAATAAAAGCAACCAGCCAATGCTGAGCAATGGAGAGAACAGGATGGGACATCATGGTCTGGAGGGAAGGAGTAGGAGGAGAGGTCAGAGAGAAGAGGACCTGGAAACATCAGGAGAAATGACCTAAGATATGACTAAAAAGCAAGTATAACGTGGAATATCTAAATAGGAGGAAGCTATGCGGGCTTGGAGGTTTAGGAAGGAGTAATTATTGCCCAGCATTGTGATCTAGGTTAATAAAATAAATCCTAGTCTCTGTGGTGATCTGGGTATACAACTGTTTCAGGAATAACTGCTGTTTAACTAAAAGATAGAACAATATTAAATATTAATATTTAATCATGATTAATATGTAATCATCAACAGATTACAAATAAAATAATTTAATAAAAACTACTGTTAAGCTGGACATGGTGGTACATGCATGCAATCCCAGCACTCAGGAGGCAGAGGCAGGTAGATCTCTGGGAGTTCAGGCCAGCCTGGTCTACAAATGGAATTCTAGTACAGCCAGGGCTCTGTTACACAGAGAAACCCTGTCTCAAAAAATCAAACCAAGAAACAGCAACAAAACCCTACTGTTAAACTGAAGCAATTTATGAAAATCTTCCATTATTTTAAATAGATTGATGGTTAATCTTGTCAATCTGACTGGATGAGACACCTCCAGGATTAGTAAAGCACACTGTGGGGTGTGCCTGGGAGGGGTTTCCCATACATGGAACAGTGTGATGGAAAAATACCAATCCTTTTTTAAAGATTTACTATTGTTATGTGCATTGGTGTTTGCATATGTCTGCATTGCTGCATGTATGTCTATGTGAGGTCTCAGATCCCCTGAAACTGAAGTTAGAGTTGTGAGCTGCCACGTGGGTGCTGGGACTTGAACCAGGATCCCCTGTAAGCGCAGCCAGTGCTCTTATCTGCTGAGCCATCTCTCTTGACAAACACCTTTAATCCCAGCACTTGGGAGGCAGAGGCAGGCAGATCTCCAAGTTCGAAGCCAGCCTGGTCTGCAGAGTGAGTTCTAGGACAGCCAGGGCTTCACAGAGAAACCCTGCCTTGCATAAAAAACAAAACAAAAGAGAGAGAGAGAAAAAGCGAGAGAGAGAGAGAGAGAGAGAGAGAGAGACTGGCCCTGAGCATGTGTCCTAGCACCCAATAGGCTGGAGCCAGGAGGAAGGCAGCTAGCACCTTGCAGCGTCATTCTTCCTCAGCAAGTGCACCCACTGCTGCCGCCACCCATGGGCATCAGATTCCTGCGTCTTCAAACCCTGCAATGGGGACTCGCATCAGTGACTCCAGGCACCTGGCAGAGCTTCAGCCTTGGACAGCGTCATTGGTTCCTTGATTTGTGGCTTCCAGTTTCTTGTTCTGAATGGCTACCAAGTTCTCTGGTTCTCCAACATACAGGGTCATTGTTGAACTGCCCAGCTTCTAATCGTATCAGTTAATCTAAGGAATCGCTTTTTACAGTTTTACATATATGCAGTCTCTATCTCTATCAGTTCTGCTCCACTAGAGAACCTTGATGAAGACAAACATTACAGAAATGCAAAGCCAAACAAGAACCCTTTGATCAATGTCTGGAGAGATGGGTCGGCTGGCAAAGTGTCTGCACAAACAGCTGTTAGGATCCCGGGCACCAGATTAAAAAGCTAGGCCGGGTGACGTGCACCTGCAACTCCAGCGCTAGGGGGCAGAGTTGGGCAGATCCCTGGAGCTCACCGACCAGCAAGTCCAGGTTCTCAAAAATAAGGTGGAGAGCAATCGAAAAATAACCCAACATCAACCTCTGCCTTCCACACACGCGCATGTGTACATATGCCACACACGCGCACGCGTTTCATCACATAATAAAACGTCTGCCTTGTTTTCCAAGCACGTAAAAGCTAAAACCACTCAAAATCACACAAATAAAAAACTCAGCGTCTCCTCTATTCCAAATAAGCGCAATGGACAGCAATCAGCTGGTTAGGCTTTAACGGTGAGCTCCTCGTTACCTTCCTGGGCCTTTTCATACCCGTCCGGGTTCATGGACGGCATGAGGTGGATCCTAGTGCTGCGGACCAAATCTGTCACTTCAGGGTCTGTTCCAAAGTTCTTACAGAGGTACTCGATGAGGTTCAGGAGCAGTTCTCGTCCGACCACTTCGTTCCCGTGCATATTTCCGATATACTTAAATTCTGGTTCACCTGAAGACAAAATAATTATACAAAAGACACTTTTTTTTTTTCATTTTTAGCCAACATGAAACCTGTTTTTTTTCCCCCTAATATATATAAAAATCTGGAACAAAAATATTAAGTAAACATGCATTTTTCCAACATCAAGAAAAATCTTCATAAACATATGGTGGCTTCTTTACCAGAGTATATGTCTGAGTAGGCTCAAAGCATATATAGCTGCATATCTTGTAGATATATACACAGATATGTCTAATATACATATATGTGTATACCCACATGCCAAACTAAACTCAGCTGAATAAATCCAATCTGTGAACATACTAAATACCATACAAATATGGAATACCAAATGGATTTTCTCTTCTAGAAACAGATGGACTCTGTTCTTTTTTGACTAGGTGTTCATAATCGAAGTTACACGCGATACAGATGACATTTCTGGAAAATGCACAGTGACACAACACCAGCTCTGAGAGGACTACTGAAGTCATCTAAAAGGTCATCCAGTTACCTGGTTCATGAACACCTGGGTTATCAGATATCTCCATCACATACAGTTCTCTTGACTCTACTGATTTTCCCAGTGAGTAAAGACGAGTGATACTCGGATATTCATTGGCAAATCTTCTCAAGAAGATTTCCATATCAGGGAAATGGTGGTGGTGAAAGTCTTTAGGCTGAATTGGCTGATGGGAGGGTGATGTTCCAGAAGGAATATTAGGAACAGCAACTGTGCCAGGAGTCTCAGTTGAGTCAGGAATTCCTGCTGTCACAGTTGGTCGGAGGGAAAAATCCATCTCTGTGGCTGGCCCTTCCTTCACCATTATATTATTAATAGTCAATGGCATGTACCTTAAAAAATTGGAAATGGAGATGGCTTGGAGTTAAGACACAACACTTCAGCATTATAAAAACACAATGATCTTTTCTCATACTCCTGCATTTAGCTATCGAAACTCAAAATTAAACTAAGACAACCATATAAATTTAGCCATCTTAGAATGTTACTTCACAGATCTTAGATTAAGTCTTTAAAGAGCTATTTCTCTCACAGAACTTCCTAGGTACCACACACTAGAATGTCTGCCAGACATGTTGCTGTGGTACTCAAAGGGCAGACAAGCTAACTGTTGCCATGACTGTCACAGCATGTGCTATCCATCTCTGCATCCCCCCTTTCCTCTGTCACAAAGCTCAGAATTAAAGGGTATCAATAAAAGCCTCATGAAGTGGCCGTGCAGGAAGGTTTGCACAGTTAAGAAACCACTACATTAATGTATGGGAAAGCTGTGAAGACAGCTCTTAAAACTTCATCTACGGAGCCCTGGGCTGCTTCTACTTGATTCAATCATCAGAGGCAATGCTTCCAGCAGCTGAGCCTCTTGTAAAACTTTCACAATCTTTCTTCAGCCCACACTGTTGGACTATGTGACAAAATACTCCATGATAGTACTTTTCATCATTAAAGGAAAAAAAAAAATCAAAAACAAGGAAAAACAGAAGCCACATTCGGTAAGAAGCATTTGGACAAGCCTTCTGTCTTACATCTAAAGAGAGGCTTGGCACTGTAATTAAGAAAAGTCTAAAGCTTTTACCCAGTTGAAACTGCTGTAAGATTGTAAATTCCAGGAACAAGCAATCTATGGAAATCACCAAATTTTCCAGTTGTGATATTATGATTAATACCAGCCACTGAGATGGTTGCATTCTCTAGTCCAGATCCTGTTACTGCATCTTTAACAAACCCTTTAATTCCAATATGAACCTAAAAAGAAAAAAATCAAAATACAGAGGTACTCAGTTTGGTGCTAGAGTTTCTAAATAGTAAGACTACTACCCTAGTTTCCAGCTTTTATTTTTATTTTTGTGACAGGGTCTCATTATGTAGCTCTGGCTGACCTGGCACTCTCTGTAGACCAGGCTGGCCTCTAACTCACAGAGATCCTCTGCCTCTGCTTACAGCACCATGTCCAGCAACCAAGGTGGGGTTTTGTTTGTTTGTTTGGTTTGGTTTGGTTTGGTTTGGTTTTTTGAGACAGGGTTGCTCTGTGTAGCCCTGGCTGTCCTGGAGTCACTTTGTAGACCAGGCTGGCCTTGAACTCAAGAGATCCTGCCTCCTGAGTGCTGGGATTACAGGAATGCAACATCCAGCACAGCTCAACCAAATTATTTTTTAATCCCTGGAAATTGAAACAAAACATAGACAAATCTTTTTTTTTTTTTTTTTAAGATTCATTTGTGTATGTGTGTGTGTGTTTGCTTACATGTATGTATGTGTATCACATTTGTGCTTGGTGCCCTACAGAGGACAGAAAAGTAGGCTGTATTTCCCTGGCACTGCAATTACAGCTGGCTGGGAGCTGCCTGTTAGTGCTATGAAACAAAGGTGGGTCCTCTGAAAGGACAGAGTGCTCTTAACCACGAGCCAGCTCTCCAGCTCCAGCACGAATTCTTAAATTAAGTATAAAAATCTCTCTAGTCCTGAAGTGCTTTTCAAGTTCCTTCTCTTTGAAGACAAGCTTTGAATTTTCTCTCCAAACTATCATTTCTAACATAGTCATTAGTTGCATGAGCTTTTCTGATATTTATATTAAAATTATGATATCCACATTCACAGTGGTAAACAGTGTCTAGCAAATATGAATACAAGACATTGTTGACCTTAGAGTATAGGGTTTTCTTGGTGCCAGGAATTGAAATCAGGGCTTCATTCATGCCAAACACTCCTTCCTCCACTACAAATTTGGCCAGTTACTCCAGAGGTAGGATTAGGGGTTAGGGTAGAAAAGGTGGAAGTTGATGTACTCTGGTAGAGTATAAACCAATAATTTCTAAAGATATATACAACACACACACACACACACACTCACAAATATGTTTGTTTGTTTTTTGAGATAGGGTTTCTCTATGTAGTTCTGATTATCCTGGAACTCACTCTGAAAACCAGGCTGGTCATGAACTCAGAGATCTGCCTACCTCTGCTTCTGGAGTGCTGGGATTAAAGGCGTGAGCCACCACCACCTTGCCAATCTACAGTCTTAAAACACATCAGATAAATAAAGACCATGCTATTTGGACTATCATTCATGTACATTCAAATTTCTCCCTTATTTAAACCATTATTTCTAAATCCAAACCTCCAGCCAGCAATTTTTACCTTTTCAATCAACGTAATCAAAGATTCACGATTATTCTCCCATTCTTGTCGAAGCTGGGAAGCAGGTGGGTACTTGCAACAAGACAATTCTAATGTGATCTCAAAACAGTTGGCCCACACATAATTGTAATCTTGCATACCACCTGCAAGGTGAAGGAAAAAGAAGTTGATTTATAGAGGGAAAGGAATTCCACACCTTAAAGAGTAAAGAAATTAAATCATCCAGTTTTTTCCACGCACACATTTTTGTTTCAGTTTACTTTGTTTGAAAGTGAAGAAGGCTCTCCAATTACATAAACTAAGAAGAAAGTTTTATACACACTGGAGAGGAATATACATATACTCCTTTTATATATATGTATGCAGACACATACATATATACATATATGTAAATATATACATGAGAAATACATTTAACTGGTAGGATGAGCAGCTATGAAGATATTATTAAATCAACTAATAAAAACTGTTTTAAGTTTCTTATGATTTTAGACCAATTCTAACTGTTTTTCTAACAGTATTTCTAGAAGTTGTATGAATTAAGTTTTACTATTTTGCCCATTTTACACATGTGAGAGGTCAGGCACAAAGATATTAATAAGCACCTACTATTCTAGTTGTATTCCCTTTCTCAAGAAGACGGCAAGAAACAAATACTCCATCTAGAGTGGAACAGCTACTTAAATCAGGAAGAAAATAAGAGAATAAATGTTTGGAATATGTTTAATGGACAGGACTGAAAGGAGGACAAGCACCCACAGTCAGCCATCTTTCCCACTTTCCTCCTACACAAGCCCACACATTCACTCTGCATAAGTGATTTACCTTATCATTCCTGCCACTTGATTTTTCCCACATCTTGTTTTAGAAGGGTTCAATGAAGAGTGGAGGAGGGAGGCATAACTGCTCTATGAGCTGGCCTTGCTACTAAAATGTGGGTAGGCAAACATGCAGAGAAACAGAAGCCTCCCACCCCTTTTTACACGTGAAACATTATCCCTGAAAGATACCTCAAAGCTCAGGTTTGCTGAGCTAATAACTAGAACTCATCAAAATCCTCCTAGGTACCTGTCTCTAGCAAAGTAGGTGTACTCTCTCAACTGTCCCCAGAAATCTTGCCTCTACCTCACCCCCACCCCAGCCAACACAAAACACAGATGTGCATTTTGAATGTTATCTTTCTCCAACTCTTGGTACAGCTTAGATGATAAATGCAGGATCTTTCAGCAATCAGAAGAGGAAGACAGTGTCCCCTTCATATACTCAACACCTAATGGTATTCTTGAGTGACAGCTCATCCGACCTTTACAGGCTGAGAATCTTGGGTCTTTGTTTCTTTATTTGCAAACTGTGAGCATTAGGATCACATGGACTTCAAACCCTCAGACTCTATAGTGCTCAAGAATGCATGCTAATTGGATTACACAAGAAAGGCAAGAGGAGAACACTTGGGAGAGAGTAACAGTTCTGAAATCTGTCTGCAGAGAAGTCAGTGTCACTGTCCAAAGCAGAGCTCACTACGTTCATCAAAGAACAGGGCTTACCCAACAGTGAAAAAAGGCAAGTCTCACGGCACAAGAGATTCAGTGCTGACAACACAGTAAACAAGTCTGAATAGGCTCATGTCCATCCATGCTAATCAAATGCTTGTAAGCAAAGACAAGTTTTGAAAATTAATTTTAAGGTTAGCATACAAAATATTGAATTTCATATTTATTTTATTTTAAATTATTTTGAGGCCCTGGGAGATGAGCCTGGACCTGCTGTACAGACAGACACACTCCTGCCCATTTAGATCCCTAGCAGAGGCCGAGGCTTTGTTTACACTCTAGAGGCAACAACTACAGCAATAAAAAAGAAATATAGGAGCCAGGTAGTGGTAGCGCTCGCCTTTAATCCCAGCACTTGGGAGGCAGAGGCAGGTGGATCTTGTGAGTTTGAGGCCAGCCTGGTCTACAGAGCGAATTCCAGGACAGCCAGAGCTACACAAGATATTCAGTCTCAAAAAACTAAACCAAAAAAGAAAGGAAGGGGGAAATACTGGGCTGTAGAGATGGCTCTGTCGTTAAGAACAACGTCTTTGAGAGGACCCAGGTTCAATTCCCAGCACCCACACGGCAGCACACAACTGTCTGTAATACGACACCCTCACACAGACATATAGGCAATACACATGGAAGAAAAATAAATTAATTTAAAAATGTAAGCATATTATACAGGTCACATGATGATCATATACTAATGTAAATATTAATACTAATATACTAATATATTAGTATATATTAAATATACTATATATTATATATTAATATAATATAAAATATACTAATATTAATTAGTATATTAAATACTAATGCCAATGAGATGGACACCTAACATTATTAAAATGATTATTTCTACATGATGTATATTTTGCCATAATTTTTAAAAACCAGCAACGGAGATATTATGGGCCCATGATAGTTGTTTCACTTTTAGGAGGTGTTTTGATGTTTCAGTTTTCCAGTTAGGTCTTACAGAAAGATAAGTAAATGAGTCAGAAAAGGGGTCTGAGGACTCAGCAGGCTCAGTGGAAATGGAATTGTAAAAGTGCTGGGTAGGTTCTGGCATCTGCTGGTTAGGCAGGAAATAATGACCAGTAAGTGGCAAGAAGAACACAGGAGTGCAGCAAGAGGGCAGGCTGGAGAAGGAGCTGTGTCTAGAAGAGGCTGGGAAATAGAGGCTGTATTGAAAGACTGGATTTTGCTTGTTCTGAAAAGAAAAGTGGCATCAGGAATGAAAGGTCTGATGGTCCAGAAGAGAAGTAGAAAGAGGAGAAAGAGAGGAAGAGGGAGAGAGAAACAAAGAAGGAGAAAGAGGAAAAGAAAAAGAGCAAGGAGGATGGGGAAGATAAACAGCCTATTTTGGCACTTTTAACAATGATTCAAGTACGAAGTAATTTGACCTAAAGGTGGTACCAGCTAGACTGGAAGAATGCAAGACGGAATACTGACAGGGTCTGCTGAGTTGTAGGAGATGAGGGAGAGAAGAGAATCAAAAAGGACCTCAGGCCTGAACAGCTCAACTAATGTTAAGGGTTGGTCTGAGGCTTGTGTGTTGATGCTGATTGCTGGCCCTCAAGATCTGGTTACTGCCTGGATACATCTATCCTTGTTGTGTAAACCTGCCTAGGACATTATAGCTGATTGGTTGGTTAAAGGCCTAAAATCTGGGCAGGGCAGAATGGGGTAGGCATGTAAGGTTCCTGGGCTTTGGGTTCAACAGGAGACAGACGGACAGGAAGAGAGGAAGGAGGATGCCATGATGGGTCAGCATGAAGAAAAATACATGGAAGGACTCTGAGGAGGCATGGATGGAGAAAACACCAAGATGAAAAATATAAGCAACTATTTATAAGATTTTGGATGGGGGCTGGGAGATGAATGGTGAGGTTATTGAGACAGCATAGGTGAAATATCTGCCCAGCCCAAGGTAAACAAGGCAATTAAAAATTTAACAGCTGTCTGTGTCTTATTGTGATATCAGTTTAAATAATACTGCTGTGATGATCACAGGGCAAACAATAAACATTATGTAGCCCAACATCATTTTATCGCCAACAACAAACTACAGACAGAAGAATCTTGGCAGAATGGGCAGAGGGGTGTGGCAGCCTAGGTTTGGAGCAGGCTGAGTCTGCTCCAAGAAAACATTTTCAAATTCAAATGTAAGGATTAATGGGATCATTTAAGACTAGGAAGTCCATTCACTCATGTCAGGCACTGTTCTAGGCACAGGGGATACAGCTATGAAGAGACAACGTCTACACCAAGACAACACACATTCTTAGACAAATCCAGAAAGTCTCAGATAGTGAAAAGTGCTGCACAGAAAGTTTAAGAGTGATGTGACGGCTAGAGGATAGTGACAGTGGATCCTGTGAGGAAAGGCTCCATGACAGTTGATCTTCCTTGGCAGCTGGAATCTTGTTCAGACGCAGGGGGTAATCAACTTATAAAATATCTTTAAAAACACTAGCATAAAAACTATAATTGTGTGGATATAGTACAATGTGCCTATCCAAGTTTCATGTGATAGATATTCACTTTTTGGTGTGTGTGTGTGTGTGTGTGTGTGTGTGTGTGTGTGTGTGTGTGTGTGATTAAAAAAAAGTTATACATAGATCTCATAGTGGAAGCATTTTCATGCCTTCTGGGTTAATAGTCTCAAATGGCATGAACACATCCTAACATACTTTTACATTTAGCTTTGTAAAAAGTCTGATTTCCAAAGTGGCTGTAGCGCCCTCACCATCACGCTGGCTCTGCAGCATCTAGATGAGTTGTTAAGTAAGTGGCCAACTGTAGAAGTCTAAGCATTCTGGGAGATGTGTGGTGGTACTCACTGTGCTTTAAATCTGTATTTCCCTGATGACACTGCACATCCCTTCAAAGAGACATCTTTTTTTAATTTAAATTTTTATTTTTTATATTAATTAGTTTATTCACTTTGTATCCCAGCTGTAGCCCCCTTCCTCATTCCCTCCCAATCCCACCCTCCCTCCTTCATCTTCTCCCATACCCCTCTCCAAGTCCACTGACAGGAGAGGTCCTCCTCCCCTTCCCTCTGATCCTAGTCTATCAGGTCTCATCAAGACTGGCTGCATTGTCCTCCCTGGCAAGGCTGCTCCCTGCTCAGGGGGAGGTGATCAAAGAGCCAGCCACTAGGTTCATGTCAGAGACAGTCCCTGCTCCCCTTACTAGGAAATCAAAGAGACACCTTTTATGTATATATTTACCATCTCTATTGGGAAACCTGTAAGCCAGAGAGTAGGAAATGTTACAGATATGAGGAGGCTCACACAGGGCCACAAAAGCTTATCTATCAGTACCGGCTCCTGAATGACACACCGGAAGTGTGCCTCTGCTGTGAGACAGTACAGGCAAACCACTGAAAACTCAGCTACAGAGGAGTTCCCAGACTGGCTTGAGTGAGACAGGGTAGAGCCTAACAGCACCACACAGCCTCTGTGCAAACTGAGCTGACACTGGAATCACACCACACCTAAGGCAGGTCAGAACTTAGAGTTGAATCTAACTAGGTCATTTCCTGCTGGATCAAGCAAACAAAAATTAGCATAAAAATAAGACTTACCCAAGGAAGGGAAGAAGGACAGAAGGGAGAGAAGGAGGGAGGGAGGGGGTTTGTGGATGACTTTAAGAGGCGCAACTCAGCACTGATGCTGCTGGAGCTTCAGGTAAGAGAAACTTCCACACTGGCTGAATACTTTCTTCACAAATTTGGCAAAGGTCAAAAAATAAAATCTATCCCTAAACTTCTAAAAAACAAATTTTTAAAAATCCCTGAAAGCAGACAGAACAATGCAGGGAAAATACTGGAATTACAGGGAAGACAATTTAAATGTCCATGGCTTCTCAGCGGAAGCTAGAGGCCAGGAGGCATAAGGCAAATATTTTAAAGTGCTAAACAAAACAGAACAAAACCACCAATAATACTTGACAACCCATAACATGGGATTTTATATCCAATAAGAAAGACAAAACAGACACCCAATAAGAGAAATCCAGAGAATGTACTGTAAGCAGACTGACCTTAACATAAATTAACACAGAAAGTTCTTCAGGTAAAAGAGAAAAATGCCCAGAAATAAAGAAGAAACGAAAAGCAGCAGATGTAACTGTGTGGGAACTATATAAACTATTTTTAGCCTGGTGGGGTGGCACATGCAATCTGTAATCCAGGCACTTA
Organism: Psammomys obesus; assembly: GCF_907164565.1. Lineage (NCBI taxonomy): Eukaryota > Metazoa > Chordata > Mammalia > Rodentia > Muridae > Psammomys > Psammomys obesus. Next base: position 2,575,047 of record NW_026595981.1, read on the forward strand.
GAAGGCAAAGGCAGAAAGATCTCAAAGTTGAGGCCAGCTACAGCCATACAGGGAGACCCTGTCTTTACAAACCAAGGGCTAGGAAAGCCAGTCAGTACACTTGCCCAGCATGTACACGAGCCTGGGTTCAGTTCCTACTAGACATAAACACACACAAAAAAAACTAGTTAACTTTTTCAGCAATCAGAAGGCTGAGGCAGGAAGATCATAAATTTAAAGCCAGCCTGAGCTACATAAAACCATCCTATCTCAAAACATAGCTTTCCCCCAAGCTCTCAAAGCCAGAGGTATAACAGGAAAACTAGTTAAAATTGTATTTAAATCCAAACTTATCAGTGATTATATATTCTATGTAAATGTTACAAACAAAACAACAAAAACAACAGTAACACCTGGCAACCCATAACCTAGAGTTATGGGTTATATCAACTAAAAGAAATTGTCAAAATGGATTAATATTCTGTGGCTGGAGATCAGATCACTTTGTATATATGGCATAGATAAGTGAAAATAAGTTAAAAGTAAAAAGAAAAACAAAAAAGCCTGAAGAACAGATGTCATGTGAACACATTCACAAAGTGATGAAGGCCTGGGATGTTAGGTCTTGGCAGAGTGCTTGCCGAGCACGTGCAAGATCTTAGGATAAATTCCTAGCACCACAAGGACGAACAGAAGGAGAGGGGAGAGAAAATGGGAAAAGGAAGGGAAAAAGAAAAACAATGAGGAACAATAGTACTCTTTAGAGAAATAAAACTTGTGAGGAATAAAATCTGATAAAGGGGCCACTCCACTCCACTAAGACAACATCACCCTAACTGTGAGCGTCTAAAACAGGACTTTCCAAATACAGGAAACAAGAACTGATAAAACTACCAAGAGAAATGCCCAATCTACAGTGACAGCTGCAGACTTCATTCTTCCAGTAATCAATAGAACAAAGGGTTAGGGGTCAACAGAGACCACAGAAGCCATAGCACTGGGAAGTAAGTAGGTCTAAGGGCTGTTTATATTGTCCCCACCCATCAGCAGTACAGTCCATATGCTCTCCAACACATATAAACATTCATCAGACACGCCACATCCTGGTCACAAAACAAACAGGTTTAAATTTCAGAAGGGAAATCCTGCACTGTGTGTTCTCTGACCAGGGTGGAAGTGTAGAAGCCAGTAAGAGATCTAACAAAGTATCTTTTTCTTGATGAACACTGACAAAAGGAACACACGTTTTCTGATAACTACCTTGGGAAGGTAATTCACAGACTGTGTTACCTACTTTAATCGACATTTTTCTAAACTCATGACTTATCAGAAAGAAAAAAAAAACAAACGTATTTCACAAGGCCAAACAACAGAAAAGCTAGCCTACCTTTAGAAAATCAAAGGCTTTTGTCATCAGCTTCAATTCATAACTTAGAAACTTCTTCTAAAATTACCTAAAAACCTGGAAACAAATGGAGATGGCTGACTTATGAATAATTTAAAATTGTGTGTGTATGTGATGACACAAATAGGTATCAGTTGACATCTATGTTAAATTTAAGCTCTGTTTTTCCATATTAAATGTCAAAGACCTCATACGTAATTGTAAGAGACATAATGAGTTGGTTTGGATCTCTTTTATTGTTTTTTTTTTCCATCAGCACAAGACCTATCCACACAAAGCGAGCCTTCACTGTAACAGGAAGCAGCCACTGATCCGTAAACAGCTCTGACGTTACTACCAGCAGACACTGCCAAATTCAGTCAAGACATTTACTTTTTTTTTTTTTAAGGCTAGTATGTAATTTGGCTCAACATAAAGGAGAAATGTCAGACTGCACAATAATGTCTGTATATACAGGCAAAAAAGGTTTTAATTTAGGGAGTAAAATATTTAGCTATAGGCATACCACAAGGCAATAAAACACCTTACTAACAGTGGAAACCATTGCTATTTGTCTTATTAATGATTATAATAAGCAAACCTCTGTGACCACTTAATCTCCTAGGGGCTATCCAAGCTAATGATCTTAGACTTGTTCACACTAAGCTGAAAAATTATGCAACAGTTCACAAATTATGGATTTCTGTAGTGCTGAGGATCAAACCCAGGGCCTTAAAAATACTAGGCAAACACTCTGCCCTGAGAGAATCCTCCCAGCCCACCTCACAAATATGGAGCTGATATTCAAATGTTTTAATATTAAATTTGCAGTTGTAAACAAAATAATATCCTACATAACATAAAATTTAAATAAAACTTCAACATTACTTTAAACATTCAAATATATGAAATGGCATAAAAATTTGATTTTTAGAATGCTTTTTTTTTTCATTTTAAAAGCTTATGGGTATTTTTGCCTTCATGTATATATGTCCGTAGAGAATGTGTGTACAGCACCCACATAGCGAGGAGGGGTTCTTATCCCTTGGAACTAGAGTTACAGATGATTACAAATGACAACCAAACCCAGGCCCTATGGATGAGCAGCCAGTGCTGTTAACTAAGCCATCTCTCCAGCCTCCGAACTAACTATTCAAACCTGTCCAAATTTTTATCAAGACCAGTATTAATTGCTACAGGCAGCTAAAGGTTCTGATCAAATGATCATAGCCATTACTCTGTCTCACAACTCATCTTCATATGCTTTAAGATACTCAATTCGCCTCTGTAACAGAACAAGTCCCTGTTACAGGTTTTAGCACAGAGCTCTAGCTTTAAAGAGGAGAGAGACTTCGACACAGTCAACTCTTTGTTGAAAGAGACTACCAATTTACTCTTCTACCTTAAAAGAAGCTTCCATGTTAAAACAGCAACTGTTAAGCTGGGCATAGTGACACACACCTGTAATACCAGCTCTTGGAGAAGCAGGTAGATCTCTAAGTTCAAAGCCAGCCTCACCTACAAACTGACTTCCGGGATAGCCAGGACTACACAGAGAGTCCCTGCCTCAAAAAAAACCAAACAAACTAACAAAAACCAAACCCAGTAACAACTAAAACCCCAGCAACTCTCCTCTTCCAAGGCTCAAGTAACAGCCTGGAAATCTGTATTTGTTTTATTTTATCAGTTGTTGTTGTTGTTAGTCTCTTATAGAACCTGTTTAATTTTTACATTAGATACTATGAGTAACAACGGGCTGGAGGGATGGCTCAGTAGTTAAGAGCCCCGGCTGCTCTTCCAGAGGAGCCGGGTTCACTTCCCAACACCCACGCGGCAGCTCACAACTGTTTGTAACTCCAGCTCCAGAGGATTTGATACCCTCACACAGACATACATGCAGGCAAAACACCAATGCACATGAAATGAAAATAAAATTTTAAAATATATAAAATTAAAAATTTTTAAAAAGTACCAACAACTGCTAAAATAAAACAAGTGTAACAATATGCTGAAAGTCATATGGCTGAGTTGTCTCCTTCTCATGTCTCACCGGAATGTACTCCTTTCTCTTGTGAGGTGACGTGATGACACAGTGGTGGGCTGCTATGTGAGCACTACTGAATTGGGGCCCTACAACATTTGAGAAATCATGTGAAAACCAGAGACTACTGGACAGGTAGCATACATAGTGTGGCTATTCTCATCAAAGCGATGAGTCATGCCCCAGGCAAGATAAAGCAAAATGATGTAAGATTCCATCATGCTATGCAGAACAGTGCATAATTTAAAGCTTATGAACTGCCTGTGTCTGGAATGAAGACTTTCAAATTATGACTGGCGGCCAGTAACTGAAGCTTGGCAAAGCCGAACTTCACATAAGGCCAGACCCTCAGAGTTTCGAAGGCAGTAACAAAGTCTCACAACTTAAACAATAATTCTGCATTCCCCAAGATACTTTTAAAAGCTAATAAACATGACATTCATTAAAAAGTTTAAAGAGAAGCACTGAGCCAAATGAGCAAAAAGTACACGTTTACCTTAAACCAAAAAATTCTCCCAATTTTAAGTCTTTATGCTCAAGTCGTCTAATTCCTACCTGAACTTGTTTTTTGACTCGGGTAACTGACGTGAACATCCATTTCCTTCACCACTCCCACTAGATATATATTTGCTCATGATATGATTCTACAGAACTGAGCTAACTACACAGACCTGCCCGTTCTCGCCCCACTCCCTCACACCTCTGGACCGTATTTTTCCTTATAAAAGTATTCTTGATCATCTGAATTACACAGAAAAGGGGTCATGGACTAAAAACATACTATTTGTAATCATGAGCTCTGCAACTCTGGGAGATGAATGCTAGCCAGCATATGAGGCTCTCAGTGAAGGCAGAGAAGGTGCTCCTGAGCCCATCGCCACGTCACAAAGTACACAAGTGTGCTGATCCTAAAGGTCAGGCTCTATTCTAGGGCAAACTCTGGTTTGCTCTAAACCAAAGCAAACTCATGACTCAATGGAAGCAAGTGCTCTGTTGGAATACAATCTTATCTCTTTCTTTCCTTTCATATTAGACAGTGCTCAGACTAAAGAGAAGAGAGGAAAAGAGAGCTTCAACCACACCTTCAATGTCCATAACACAAATTTCACTACCAGTCATACTTGTGAAACATGAACAGGCTGATAACTGATGTTTGAATTGTTTTCAAGAAAACCTCCTGGTACAAAATACTACAAACGTTTTCACTCTGGAGGTGAAAAATCACCCATTTGTTCAACCGTGTTCTAGTTGGATTTTGACTCTAAGCAATTATGCCAGGAAACAGTATTGATTCAGTTTTCAAAATCGTGAGCTGTTATTTGCCTTTCACTTGTCTTACAGTTCTGGGCCTCTTTTCTCTTTGATCCCACCCAGCCTCTAGAAGATGCTTCTTAACAGCTTTTTGGTACTTGCAACTGGAAGACTAAATACTGCCTCTGCTGACACTCTTCTCCCTTAGCAAGGCCAGGTGGGGGTAAATCAAGGCACACTTTTTAAATTTATTCTTCTCAGTTGGGACACACACACACACACACACACACACACAAACACACACACAGACTGCAGTTTCCTCTCCTTCCTCTCCTCCCAGCTCACCACCACCCACTACCCCTCCCACCCAGATCCACTCCTCTGTTTCCTTCGAAAAAGGGCAGGCCCTGGATGTTAACCAATCATTGCATTTCAAGTTGCAATAAGACTAGACACACCCTCTCATGTTAAGGCTGGATGAGGCAACCCAGGGGAGGAAAAGGATTCCAAAAGCAGGAGAAAGAGTCAGAGGCAGTCTCTATTTCCACGGTTAGGAGTCCCACAAGAAGATCAAGCTATATAACCATAATATACACGCAGAGGACTTAGCTGGACCCATACAGGCTCTTGACTTGTCAGTTCTTGCCTAATTTTTATACCTCTCATATCCCCTTACATTTCCATGTATTCCTGTAGACAAAGCCCTTATCATCATGAGAGCACATTCCAAATATCCATAAAAACTCTCAAAAAAACAAATGAACAACAATAACAAAAAAAAACCTCTCCCTAGGCTTCCTTCTGCTAGGACTCTGTCCTTTCCCACCTGGAATTAAACAAAGGTAACACCGAAATGAGCAGAGCCACCTTTCCAACATGAACGGTCAGGCATTGCACTCATGAGTTTAAAAGGAAGGGATGCTCTGGGAAGGCAGGAGACCAAGGGACTACACAAGAGGCTTTCTAGAGGCACACTGACCTTACGGGTCAGCATTTGCTGGGGAAGGACGAGGAGTCCAGTACACAGGAAAGGCAGGAAACAGGCTGGAGATATAGGTTGACTCAGACTCCTTTGCAGTTCAGACCTGATCCTACCAAAATGTGAAACTAGCAGGGACAGAAGAACCCTTTCAGATTTCCTTCCTGTGTTGCTCTGTTCCTATCACATAGCTTTAAAAGCAGTCAAAAAAGCAGCACCTATCAGACCCCAGCACCTCTCTCCTACGGCTGAGGACTGTACCTCAGACTGTCAACAGACTGTGCGAAGCAGGCTGGATAGCAGTACCCTGCCACACATTCTCCAGGTCAGACTGGTTTGTGTCTGCTGTTCAGATCTACTGGAGAGAAACGCAATTTAAACTCCACACAGTCCTTAGGCCTCATCTCTCATTAGTTGTGGGTACTGTGTTTTTTTTCAATTACGCAAGGCTTATTTAATGCTTTGCTTTAGATTCTAGTGTTCTGGTATAGGCCCTGTTTGTGACAGAGGTAACGCTGTGCCCCTCCCCCACAGCAGCATGCTATTTCAAGCCAGGGAACTTCAGTATTAGAGCACACTGGGCCATTTCAGAGGAAGAAGGATGTCCACATGATCAAAGGCATTCACGCTTACACAAAGCTGCTCTGCTTACGTGATGTGCCATCTGCTCACATTTCATCACTCTGATGAAAGCAGAAAAAGAGCGGGAAGAAGGCTCAATAAATCAGAGTGTTTTCTTCTTCCAAAGGGGAAAAAAAATCATAATTGCCAGTTTGAAAAGGCTCAGCAACATGCTAGCAACAATGTACAAAAACAAAACCCCATAAATCTGGAGCATTACAGCAGCTGCCCTAATAACAGCACATGAGGCTGGTGACTGTATTTCCAACTAACTTCCTATCTCCGTACTCATTCAAATTATAGCAAAAACAACCCAAGATAAATTGCAGCTCAGTCTTCACTATAAATGACTGAGGTATATAAACAAGCAAGAACAAAAGCAAAAGAATGTGTAAATTGTAAGCTGTTTTGTTTCTATTAGAAAAAAACACTGAAAGTAATTCAGTCCTATGGCAGCAGTGATCAAGAGCAGACCTGTTTCAGGCTGGAGGCCATTGCCCATTACAGGGTTGCAGGATATTTTTTAAAATAAATGAAACAGAGCAGACTAGAAGAAATAACACCACATACAACAGTAAGTTAGTATCATTTTTTACAGTGACGTGGGGGAAAGAACCAAGGGACTGCCACACGCTAGGTAAGTTCTCTGCCATTGAGCTATCGCCCTGGCCCCACATTTAAGGATTGTCTCGTGGAGTTTTAAAAAAGTCTTTAACATATATACCATAGAGAAAATGCATATAAGCAAGCAAATGGGGGACTGATGAGACCAGTGGCCATCAGGGCACAGTGCTCTCAGTTCTGAGCATGCATGCCAGGCAGCTCGCAACTACCAGGAACTCCCGCTCCAGGGACTCAGACTCTCTCTTCTGGCCTCCTCAGACAATCGCACTCACATGCACAGGCCACAGGCAAATACATAATGAAAAAATTTAAAGGCATGTTACAGTATACTGGTGAAATTAAAATATAAAACAAAGCCAAACCTCATGACCTGTAAGACAAACTTATTTTCTTAAGGTGGGAGTAAATGTAGGAAAAATATTTTTTATGAATTTTGAGTCCAAAGTTCAGGTGTTATTTTAAACTATGCACCCAGTTTTTCAGATAACATGAATTTGTTTATTCAACAATTCCCAAAAGATATACTCTTTGCCTTTTGTATACCAGACATGATTCAATTCATGGAAATAGAAAACCAAATAAAACTGAAGTCCTGCCCTGATGAAGTGGAAACTCTCAAAGAGATAAGTAGTTATACCGCCTGATGCAAAGCTAAGTGTTTAATATAGTTCTCAGCAGCAACTCATATCCTATGAAGCAGGTCCTACAGTTTTATCTTTATTTTACATATAGGGATGGAGGATGAAAAGAATTCATTAACATTTTCAAGATCAACTAACCTCTCACACATGTGCCTCATACAGAAGTGAGGCTCAGATCTAAGCTGTCAGATCCCAAGGTTCTGCTTTTAACCTCAATGTCTGTGTCTACAGGAGAATAAAATAGAGCCCTGCCCTGCCTAGACTGTTTCTAAAACTTACTGAGAACTTGTGACTTTGAAAATCATTTCAATTACAGTCTTAGATTTCTTGCCTTTTCTAAACTTTTTACATGTAGAGAGGGAGATTCTTTCTCGTGTGTATGTGTGTGTGTCCGTGTGTCTGTATAACTGTTCCTGTGGGGGGGGGTCATGCCTGTATGTGTAAACGGGGGCCGGAAAACAATCTCAACTTCATCCTCAAGAGCTTGGTTCATTGAGGAAGGTCTCTCACTGGCCTGGAGCTCACCAATTAAGCTAGAATGGCTGGGCAGCAAGCCTCAAGGACCCTCTAGTCTCTGCCCTCCCAGTGTTGGGATGATAAGCCACACTCCACATCACCTAACATTTTCCCATCAACCTCAGGTGCTCATGCCATCTCCCTAGTCCTTAAAGGCAGTAACTCTCTAAACAACAGTCCAGTTTCATTAAATATGATTTGGAATATACATATCAAACCTTCAGCTAATTTTTATGTCTTTTATGTCTCAAAAACTTGTTACTCAGGTGGCTGAGACAAGAGGATCAAGTTCAACACCAGCCTGGGGAACTTAGTGGACCCTACCTCAAAATAAAATTTAGAGGTTAGAGAGGCGGCTCAGTGGCCAGAAGCACTTTTGAGTTCCCAGCACCACAGAGTGGCTTATAATTGTCAGCTCCAGAGGATCCAACTCACTCTTTGACCTCCTCAGGCACTAAGCATGTATGTGCTGTATAGAAATACATGCAAGCAAATACTCAAACATATAAAATAAAAATAAATATTAATAGAAATTTAAACTTTAAAGGAGGGCTGGGGGTGTAGACCAATGGCAGAATGTTGCTGGTGTGCACAAAGTCCTGGCTTCGGTCTCCAGTCCTGTTTCAAAAACATTACAGTCAAACAAGGACAAAAGAAAGAGTGGGAAAGGTCTGCAAATGGCAAAGAACTTAGCACTGTGCTGTTTAAAATAGATATCCGGGCTAGACTATCACTTTAGCAGTTGTGTGACTTTTCACAGGCCTACTAGGACAGCCATTCCCTATGAGAATCCTGTGGGGTTGAGAGAAACAAGGACTACACATGGGCAGCTAGTCCTGAGAGTCAGCCTTGGCAAGGAAGATAAAAGCAGCAGCAGCCGGATGGCCCCACTCCCATACTACTTATCTGCTATCTGATCCTTACAAGTAGCAACTGTTTCTGCTCTGCTGTTACTCTGTCCCTACAGGCCTAATGCAGCTTATGGGACAGAGCAGGTAGTCAGGGCCATTTACTAAGTGAATACTGTATTATATAAGTTATTTCATCTCTTAGTCCTTGAATTTCTATAAAGCAAAAAGGCCAGAACTAGATCAGCACATTCACGTTCAGGCCTACGATATCTGCACTTGTTTGAGCAGGAATTCATAAATATATCACACAGAGTACTAGTAAAGCCCTTCCAGGACATCCGGTTTGAAAACACGCCCAGGCTCAGGTTTTACGACCTCTCCCTGCTGTCCCACATGAGATAAACAAGACGATTTTGCCCTGTTGGAGCTACGGGAGCCAGTGCAGCTTCCTCTTTAGGAAGCAGTTGTGGCAGGAAGAGAAGCTAGCTACTGTGGAAATAACACAGTGCTGCAGACTAAGCAGCTCAGGCAAGAGTGAAGTTCAAGCTCCAGAAACATGAACAATGGCAGCAACAAAGCTTCGCTTCCTCAGACACTGCAAGAAACAAAAACACTTAGCAACTGGTTTGATGAAATAATCTGTGACTATGTAGCAAAGTACACTTCTTTTCTCTGAAAACAGGATGGTTATTTTTCAAACAGTGTGTTTTAGTATATTATTCAATCATCAATTAATTATTTTTTAACATTTTAAAGTATTTTTAACCAAAAAGATAAGGTATATTATCATTTATCCCATTATCTTAAGTAATATCTCTAATTCATGAAATAACATAACCAATTCACAAAACTATTGATTCACAGTTAGACTTAATAAATATACTTACTAAAGATAGAAATGCAAGGATTACACATTAAAGTATGCTCTTTTACCAAAAGTTTCAGTGGTTTTCAAATCATGCTGAACTTTAATGAAGGAAAAGGTTAGTTAATAAATATTTCAACCTTTTGTTGGCTATTTGTTACATATAAAATATGTATAGGAACCACAGGGTATCAGGAAATTCTAGAAGGTCTTCACTTCTCAAATTTAGGACTCATTTTCAGTATATGCAGCTACACATAAAAGGTCAAAAAGTGATTAGCCGGGCATGGTGGCACACACCTTTGATCCTAGCACTCATGGAGGCAGAGGCAGATGGATCTCTGTGAGTTTGAGCCTGATCTACAGAGTGGGATCCAGGACAGCCAGGGCAACACAAAGAAACCCTGTCTAAAAAAAAAAAAAAAAAAAAAAAAATCAAAGGCTTAAATAAAGGTGAATTAACAGATATGTCACAAAATGCTCTGTAATGAGATTGCCAGCTAAAAGCTAAAGACCACCATAGCATCTCAGCATTCTCTAATGACATTATTATGGGTTGAACATGTCTGCTTAATTTTTGAAGAGTGTTTTTGACTTGTGATCCTGCTGCCTTGGTCTTCTGAGTGCTGGGGTTACATGCGTGCCACCATGCCCACCTTAGCGTTTGTGCGTGGGTGATGTATGCCCCTGGGTGTGTGAAGAGACGGTGTACGCACCCATGTACCTGCATGAGGAGGCCAGAGGAGGATGTCGGGCTCCACAGTGGGTCTCTCACTGACCCCGCAGATCACCTTTCAGTTACACTTCCTGGAACTGCTTGCTTCCATGTGACAGGGCTACGTCATAGGCCACACATGGCCACACAGAGCGATTATGTGGGTGCTGGGGATCTGAACTTGAGCCCCCTTGCTTCACAGTGAGTGCTCTTTCCTGGACCCACTTCTGCATATTCTTAATCAGTCTAAGTTTGTACTTTATTATTCTGAAAATTTTTAAAATAATAGCTACTTTCATGACTTTTAATTTATTAATTTACCTTTTATAAGGATGGGTATTCTGCCTGCATATATGTCTGCACACACGTATGTACCTGTTGCACTTGGAGGCCAGAAGCAAGCGCTAGGCCCCCTGGACAGTCGTGAGTGGTCACGTGGGGACTAGAAGCCTTACGAGCTCTTCCCCGGCGAGCCATCTCTCTAGGCCCGCTCTCATGGCAAGCAGTTCAAGTTTGTTTTAGTAACTTTTTGAGAGTGTGTGTACATCCCATGTAGACACACGAGTTTAGAGATGGACATGCACAGAGATGCACGTTTGCAGCTGCCCATGCATGTGTGTGTAGACACCACAGGCTGACATCAGTGCCCTCCTGGGGCAGGGGCTCTTGATAAATCCAATTCGGCTAGCCTCACCAGCCCAGGGGGTCCCTTTCTCTGTGTCTGGGGCTCTGAGATTACATCCAGGCTTTTGTGGGTTCTGAAGATTTGTCCACAAGCATTTTATTCACCCGGCCATCCACCCAGACCTCAAGTAAGTCTGTTAAAATAGTATTCTATGAAAAAAACGGAACCCTTGTATATTTCTGATAGAAAAATAAATGGCAGTGACCACTATAGAAAACAGTTTCTTAAAAGCTTAAAGAGAGCTACCAGGTGGCCCAGCAATTCCACTCCTAGCCATATACACCAGGAGCTGAGAATGCGGACTCGAGAACGCGCCTGCTCAGACAACGGTGCTCACTATAGCATTATTTCAACAGTGAAGAGACATGCCTTGGGGTCATCAACGGAGAACGAACAGACAAACTCTTACATGTTTGCGCTTGCATGTACACATTTTGCATATAGAGAAGAGTATTTCACCACACAAAGAAGCGATGTTCTGATGCCTGCTACGGGCCGCATGAGCCCTGAGAGCACTGTGCTAAGTGAAGCACACACATGCAAAAGCACAAACAGGTTATGACTTGACCGTATGGGGACCTGCAATAGGCGAGTTCACTGAGAGAAAACGTTACTGGTTCCTGCAACTAGAGACAGGGGAATAATGGGAGTCGTTACCAGTCATTTCCGAGCATCTGAGCTGATGGAGATGTCCTGAAAACAGGCAGTTATAAAGGTTGTAGAGCACTTTGAATGTTGGTTCTATCACTGCGTCTTCTTCCTAGAATGCTGGCCAGGCATTGTGCTGTAACCCTGTAACTTCACTACTTAGGACATTTGGAAGCAAGATGATAAAAGAGCTCATGGCTGGTTTGAGCCACATGAGACTCAAAACCAACAACAAGGGCTGGGTTAATGTGATAAAGTACTTGCCTAGGTTGACTGGACCCCTGGAATTTGATCCCCAGCACTACAAAAATTTAACAGAAACAGGAACCCACATGCACGGGTATGCATAGAAGCCAAAATGGCAAATCCGTATGTATATATGTATGTATGTACATATGTATGTAATTACATATACAACCACATTAAAAAGCAAGCCAGAATTCCATGATCAACCCACAGATTAAATACAGCAGCAAATGTACCTTTATGTAAAAGATAAGATTGGTAGTCACTGTACCGGCCCAACTTCAGACACACAACCTGGTTTTCCGTGTCTCCTGACCTGTGAGATGGTCTACACAATGATCTTTCTGGGAAACAGGAGTTGAACTGTAATATGGAAGTGACACACCTAAAAATTGGAATGTTCTATAAGATAACTTGAACTTTTTTGTCATTACACTGTGTGTGTGTGTAAGGAGGTAGTAGGTAGATAGAAACACAAATGCAACAGATCATTTGTGGAGGTCAGGGGGCAACTTTCGGGAGTTAGCTCTCTCCTTCCACCCTGTGGGCCCTAAGGACCTAACTTAGGGTTTTAGGCTTGCTTGTAGATGCCTTTATCCACTGGGCCATCTTGCTGGCCCTAGCCTGGACTCTTCACAAGATCAAATGCAGTGGCTGAGCCTTGACCAGATCCTGGTTTTGAAGAAAAAGGAGCTGCAGAGGATGGTGTGAGGACAAGAAGGAAAATGAGCTACAGGCAGCACGTGGATGACAGCACTGACTTACTGCTGGTCCTCAGTTACCAGAATGTGCACGACAGAAGATGGTCTCTGTGCTTGGGAAAACAAGTGCTGAGGAACTGAGAGAGACTTTGTCAGCAACCTATTTTTGGATGGTCTGGCAAAAGATTGTGTGTGAGGGCGTCCGAAGGTGGAGAGGTAAAGCATGCAGGATAACAGACACTGGATGAACTTACATGAAGGATATACACATTATCTCTGTGGTTGTCTTTCAGTTTTACCATAATTTTGGAAACTTCAAAAATACAAAAAATCATAATAATAATAACCTTTTAAAGACTGGGATTCCACAGTTTTCTCTTGCACTCAGAATACATATAAGAAAGCTAAAGCAGCAGAGGGAGCACAGCAGTTTCAGTGAATGCCTACCTTCCACGTCATACCAGTGCGCACCGTTTGTGATCCCGTCTTTGAAAGTCTCGTCTTCATCTCCTGGACAATGGGGTTCACCAGTTTTCATTATAGGGTGGTTAGAAGCATAAGCTTTTGCCAAGTATTTAAAGACTTCATCATCAGACGTTTTGCTATAGACTCCAGTAGCCTTGTGCTCGGGAGAATCATCAAAAGGATAGCTTGCTACCACTGAGCCACCATGGAGATTTCCAGAAAGCACAAACCTTTAAAAACAATCAAATGACACATCACCCTTAAAAACAGAAAACACCAAGCATTTAAAAACTCCACAGGATCTTTCATAAATGAACTCATTTTTCTTTTCCTTCTTAATTTTTTTTGTCATTTATCCAGTCAGTCAGTCCTAAGGATGAACCCTGGGCCTGGACACATACAAGGCACGTGGTTACCACTGACTCTATCAAATGAATACCTATCCACGAGTCAAATGCTGTCTTGGGGCTGGCAAGATAGCTCAGTGGAAGCCTGCCATCAAGCCTAGTGCCCTTCATTTAATCCCTAGGACCCACAAGAGTGGAAGGGGGAACTCAGTTCCACCATTTGGGATATGTACTCCTGGACCCACAGAAATAAATGTAAAAAACTATTTAAAATTTCAGAACTAAAAATATAGCTTAGGAGCTGAGTACTTGCCTAGCATGCATAAGCCTTGGGTTTGATCTCCAACAAACAAACAAATGAGGCTATTTTTACATTTCAAGTTAACCACAAGTATTTTACAGAGTTTTCCATCATTGAACAAGCTGCTGAATAACACAGCATTAACTAACGTTTTAGGAAATGTCTTACATGAGAAATTTCAAATGCATTAATCAGACTTACCTACAGGAACTTGCCAGGAATCAACCTTTTTTTATCCTCCCTACAAAAGTGACAATTTCATACAGTGTAGCCTAAAACTTGTGTTTCACAATGTGTCAGTTTCATAGAAAATGTGGTAGAAAATGTGGTCGACTACAACAGATAAGTTAGTAACATTATGTTCTGTATACTTAATGCCCGAAGAAAAATTTTAGGATAAGGCTTCTAATTTAAAACACAATACATCTCTTTTGCCTCCAGTTTTACAAAATCCTTATACCAAATTATATTTTCAAGAAAGATACAAAGTTGAAAAGATTCAGCAGAAAACAACCTGATACAGTGACCTTCTTTCTGAGAAGAACAATGGAGTACACCAGAGCCATCCTCTGCTGCTCCAAGGTTTCTGTCAGGGCCACTGACTAAGAGGTGACATGGACAAGGCTGCTTCTACTTTCTATATATGTATGTATGTATATTTGTTTCCACTTGGGGCGGGGGTGGCTTTTGGAGATCAAACAAACCTCAGTCATGTCAGCCACACACCCTAACACAGCCCCAGCCTCATTTCTACTCCTAAGTGAACTACTAATGTGGTCCAATTTATAGATATAGAAAAATCACAAGAGTTCCTTTTGAGGAGAAAACTAAAAGTAAAGGTTACATTCTATTTGCACATCTTTCTCTTATGTAACAGTTAAACAATTACAATTACTACAGAGATTAAGTATTTTCTCTCTTACTTGTAGTTAAAATAAACTGACCTTTAAAGATTTTAAACATTTCTCTATATGCTTGAAAGAAAACTCAAATTATCATATATGTGTAACCTGAAAGACTTCTTTAGGCATGATCAGCACCATCTCTGGGGTGAACAATGGAAATGGTCTATAACAGAAGAAAAGCTTAGCCAATGATGATAAAGACAACTGACAATAAAGGAGATTAGTTTAAAATGAATACAATTTTCATTAGTGCCCTTCCAGACACCAGAGAACACAATTTGTTGTACTGGCACGACTACAAGCTTTGGAGCTGGGCAAATGTCTCCCAGAGCTGCTGTTCAACAGTGATGTGATTGGAAGTCACTGCCTCTAACCCCAGTTTCTCTCTCATCTATAAAGTGGAGAAATTCTACCTGCCTCTCAGGATTGACAATTACTACAGACAACACATGAACCACTGAGCACATATACCAGAGAAATGAGTCTTAGAGTTTTACATATTCAAAATAACAGCAAAATTTTCTCTTTTTTATCCCCTGCTCTCAACTTTCAATGCTGGAGACAGAGTTCAGGGCCCCACACAGGGGAGGAAGGCACTCAACTGCTGAGCTATAAATCCCAGCGTTAAAAAATTTAACATACACTGGGTGGCGGTTGTGGTGCACGACTTTAATCCCAGCACTTTAAACCTGAGAGGCAGAGGCAGGCAGATCTCTGAGTTCAAGGCCAGCCTGGTCTACAGAGTGAGTTCTAGGACAGCCAGGGCTACACGGAGAAACCGTCTTGAAAAACAAAAACAAAAAAAAGAAAAAGGAAAAAAGATTTTAATATAGCTGGGTAAAAAGAATATCAGAAAGTCATCAAAACAATTTACTCCACAAAACACATTTAAGTGTAGTTTTCTCATATAAACTAATGTCTGTGTTTTGCTTTTTAACATCCCTCCAGTCTATCAATCTCTAATTGTGTGTTTATGCTTTTTATTTATTTGCATATCAACATATTTTGTTATTGATTAATATTAAAAAATATGTAGGGTTAATTTTATGAATGAATTTTCCTTTTTGATTACAGTTATGTCTGGAAAAAAAAAAACAACCTAGAAATTCGGGATTGATTAGGATAATCAAACCACTGCCCCAAGACAGAATGACTGTGTAATACCTACTGATCCAGGAGCTTTAAAAACCTCACAAGCTCCTATCAGTGAGCCAACAAGACCCTGATGTGACTCATGATCACTAACTTGGAAGAGTTAAGCAGAGAGTCAACTTTTGGCTTCAGATTTTCAGTATATCCTCAGATGACTTATGGAAATCCTTCACAGTGGCCACAACAGAGCAGCCAGACAAAAATCCCTGCAATAGTTATACCCAAGAATGGAAACCGTGCAGCCGGTCCGTTTTCTTAGCTGGCAATGACAAGCACCTTTAACTCCAGCAAAGGCAGAAGTATCTATGCAAGTTTAAGACCAACCTGGTCTACATGGAGAATTTCAGGCCAGCCAGCTACATAGTGAGATCCTGTCTCAAAACAACAACAAAAATAAAATAAAATAAAAAGCCCTGCTCGACATAGCACCTGCAGGTAAGTGATATATCAAAATCAAATTTATGCAGCTGTTCAGGGATCTGACATGGTCCCTATGACATTTGAAGGCGTTAAGTATCTAAGGGATCTTCTGAACATTTCAAAAGTGAAAGGTAGATGATTAAAAACACTTTGGACCATCACAATGTCCACAGATTTCTAGATCTCATCTTACATGACTGAAATCAAACACAGGAAACTATTTCAGGAGGGGAGTTTGTAGTTCAGCTGGTGCAGTACTTGCTGGCGAGCCTGAGGCTGGGGTTAACCACAGACATGGCATAAACCAGGATGCTGGCACGTGCCTGCAATCCCAGCCACAGCAGAAGCAGGCATACGTAAGAAAGTACTCCAAGCCTCACAGATATACTTCTTTGTTCATTTTTACCTTCGCCTCACGTGCCGGGCGTAACTGCTGCCCTCAAAAGCCTTATGAAGATACAAAAATAGGAATACGTTGGCAAAGCTGAGTCCATCTGGGCTAAGCACCACCTTCCTCTATTCCTCCTTTCTCTTAGCATTCATCTGGGAAGACTCAGACCACAGTCCACCTCTCCCACAAGAGAGGGTCCTTAAGATCTGACTGGCACACATCGTGTCAGAGGGAACAGTTTCCGTAAAGTTTTAGCTGAGTAAACACTTCATATAATATTTATAATATTCTCTTGTTACTTATTTCTGACAGTCCTCATACTTCTACTTCTTACGTTTAAAAGCCCACACGGTGCCTCAGTTATCAAATGCAAATGATTGGTTTTGCTCCCCCAATGCGAAGGCGCACAGTGGGCATCAGAAATGAAGCAGTTCCGACCTGTGGGAGTTTCCCCTTACAGCAGTCAGGAGCAAAGGCAGGAGACTCCGTTTCTGTCCAATATCAGAGGAAGTGACTGGGGGTGTCGTTTGCTATTTCTGAGCTACATTCTGTCTCCCTGGCTGTGGAGCACTGAATAATCAAGCTTAGATTCCCCCGAGCCTGCTTACCCAGCCTGCCCCTCAATTTCCCCTTATTCAAAACAAGAGTATGAGCAGTGTCTAGAGGATATGAGTGGTGTCTAGGTCGCCCGGCTGTGGTCGGCACCAGGTGATGGACGGTGCTCCTAGGAAGCACTGACAGCCTGGCTACAAAACGAAGGCGCTAACTTAGGAATCCTTAAAATCTCACCACTGCTCAGAATACGACGGTCCTTCCAAACCAGGGGCAGCGTGGCAGAACCAAGTGTCCCCTCGGGCTATGCCCTGCACAGAAGGCGGCCCCAGGCAGGATCTTTACAATCGGCAAGACTGGGAGGTGCTGCAGCCCGGCCTGCGCTCCGGTTACCGGCTGTCAGTGTCCACTCCAACTGCCCGCGACCCCCGAGGCTGGCAAGCTCGGCCCGGGCGCCCACTGGGTGTCAGCAGGAGCCTCCTACCCTTGAGGGCTCACGTGGGTTGCGAGCGCGGAGTCGGGCAACACTCACTTGTTCCTGCGGATCCAGTCGATGAGGGCGCGCACCTCCGGCACCTCATCCAGGGAAGGTGGCTCGCCCGTGCCGAACTGGTCGGGGAAGCTGCGGTTGAGGTCGCGGCCTCGGCTGTTGTCCCGGCCGCTGGCCCCCGGCAGGCCGCCGTCGCCGAGGCCGCAGTCGCCCTCGCGGGCGCGCTCGAAGCCGTCGGGGTTCAGGCTGGGCAGCAGGTACACGTCGGTGGTGTTGAGCAGGCGGACCAGGCGCGGGTCCCCGCGGCGGTAGCCCGACGCCAGCTCCCGGGCCAGGTAGACCAGCACCTGGCGCGACACCGTCTCGTCGCCGTGCATGTTGCCCACCAGCTTCACCTGCGGCT